>NC_141826.1:24176476-24542726 GCF_982586985.1 Callionymus lyra | reverse complement strand
AATGCTCAGGTACTTTTCCACTTTCTGGAAAGTAGGACTTGTCTTGTCCATCTCCAGCTCTCGGGAGGCGCCGACAAAGTTTGTGCCACAGTCGGACCGAATCTGTTTTGTGGGGCCCCTGATAGCAAAGAACCTTCTCAAAGCGTTGATGAAGCTGCTGGTGCTCATAGCCTCGATCACTTCAATATGAACTGCCCTTGAACACATGCATGAGAACATCACAGCCCATCGTTTAGAGTTAGCGTGTCCTCCTCTTTTGCTCCCACCAGCCAGAAACCAGCAGCCCGTATGGCACCTTCAGTAAGATGTCTTCCCTGGTGTTTCACAGCCTCGTGATAGTGACACTCCAGCAGAGTCGCCAGATGATGCTGACCAGGGATGATGATGGGGTGAGTTTTGTTGTGAATTTGGAAATCAGGCAGTCGGAGAATTTTAAAAGGTTAAAAACAAAATGCTTTATTTCAAGCGTAAGAGCAGATATATGCCGGCAGTCCAACGTGCACTGACCTAAGCGGAACAACCTCTCAGGTGAGCTGATGTTCCAAAAAGGATACCTAAGCAGAGTGCGCAGACTCGTTTGTATGAGAATCTTGTGATTCTCATTGGTCAAAGTCAAAGATGCAGGCGGGCGTTGTTTAGCGATACGCGGCCTGGTTGGAGCACTTGGATCCTTCCTTCGCCGTTGCTCCCCCTTACGGGTGGGTCCATTGGTGTCTCTCGGTGGCAGGCCCCAAGTCTCCTCCTTACGGGTGGGTCCATCGGTGTCTCTCGGTGGAAAGCCCCAAGTCTAATTGTTATGTTCCTGTTCTGACGGTTACCAGGGTGCCGTTATCAACTGACATGCCGATGGTTGTGAAACAGGGAGGTTCCTCTCGTTGACCTCGGATCCTTCGGTGCAGTGTCGGGGCTGAGTCGCAATTTTCGTGTGTTTGTTCACCTCAGTAGTTTTCCAGAAAACAGAATGTTGCATAGCACTGCAGTTATATAAGCATAGCATGTATAGCACATTTGTATGAATTAATTAAAGAATATCCCCTTTAATGATTAAGACCCGGACATGTATTTTACTCATTAAATCCCCCTTTTCACACCTACTTGGTGTGACTAAATGCTACCAGCGCTTAAGTATGTGAGTCAAAAATATATATCTGTGAATAAATGCTACCAGCGCTAAGTATGTGAGTCAAAAAATATATGAAATTAATGCCATCCATTGTCATAAGTGCTGTCATGCATGGGATCAGGTTCTAGGTCTGATCCATCATACGGTAGGCGTTCAGGGGGTGGATAGACAACCACTCCATCGATGGTAAGGAACGCCCCATCAATGGTGGACACATCACTGCTCTCAGCGTCACTGTTGTCAGCATCCCCATCAGAGTTCTGAGGGAGTAAAGGAAATAGGCCACCATGTGGGTCGGTGGGCTTCTCCTTGGACACGGCAGTGACGATCAAGCGGCTGGACAGCGTCCGGGTGCACGGGATACAACAGCATCCACATGTGACAAGGATAGCGAGAAAGACAGCGATAGAAACTCCTAAAGACATAATTAAATTTTTCCATTTTAGACATCCAATCAGAGAAGGGGTCCTTGATGCCGGAAGCTTCTTTGAGCTCCACGGCTAAGGCTTTGAGGCTAGTCAAGGCTTTGGTAACAGAACCGTCAGGGGCAGTGTTGTTGGGTATGACTGTGCAACAAACTTCACCAAACATCGCACAGACACCACCTTTTTCAGCTAGCAACATATCTAGGGCCATTCTGTTTTGGGTGGCCATAAGGGAAGTGATCTTTCCATGAGAAATGACGGCGGCCCCCATCCTCATTTACTGGGGGTGGAGTCCCCATCAATCTCCGCAGGACACATTCATCTTTGTTCCGAATTGGAGATTCCAAGTTTGCCAAATCGGCTCTTACTTCTGAAAGTGTTCTGGTTGGGTTAGGTGCTGGGGCACAATGTGTCAGGTGGTGCCAGGGTGCGCCTGATTTACCTCTGACCTGGACCGAGTGTGATGTCACCTCTTTTACTTCGAATGGTCCAGTCCACCTGGGGTCCGACCACTTTTGTCTTGTGGACCTTGACCCTGACCCAGTCACCTATTTTGACCCGATGTTCTGGTTCAGCTGGTTCCTTCACCAGGGCTCTGGAAACCTGTGCAGAGAGAGCTGAAACCAAAGATGTTAGTTCTTGCATGTAACTTGATTTTTCAATCAAACTGACGTCCAGAGGGGGCACGTGACCTCCCTCTCTGGGCGGATCAGGCATCGGCCGACCTGTCAACAACTCATGTGGTGTTAGGTGAGTGCCACCCCCTTTGGAGGTCCTCATAGCCATGAGGGCCAAAGGGAGAGCCTCAACCCAGCTCAATTTTGAACTAGCACAAACCTTAGCTATCTTAGCTTTAAGTGTCTGATTAGCTCTTTCAACGAGGCCTTGAGATTGAGGATGATAGACTGACCCATAACTGTGAGTAATCCCTAGGCTTTGTTCAATTTCATGCAACATGGAGTTATTGAAATGTGTTCCATTATCGGACCGAATGCGTCTAGGAACCCCATATCTGGGGATGAGTTCTGTTTGTAGCCATTTAACAACTGTTTTGGCATCTTCATGTCTGGTGGGAATAGCTTCCACCCATCGAGAAAATCTGTCTACCATTACCAACATGTATCTCTTACCCTGCACTCTTTGTTCTTTTCCCATATCAGTATAGTCTATACTAATATCTTGGAAACAAGCTGTAGGTACTGGATAAGAGCCCATTGGTGTTTTAAATGGTTTATTTGGGTTGTGTTGACCACAAATAGTGCATTCTTCACAGAACAGTTTAGAGATGTTTTCTAAATGTGGGTGCCACCACAGGGCACTTATGCGCAAGAATGTCTGTCTTTGCCCTTCATGGGTCTTTCCATGCGCTTCTGGTAGGAGTAGTTGGACAAGTTTGGCAGGTGCAACGATTCTTCCATCATGTGACCTCCACAAGCCTGTGGGGTCTTTGGTTCCACCTTTTCTTGTCCATTCTTACCATTCATATGGACCTGCATCTTCTTGGAGTTCCTTAAGTTGTTTCAGCGTTAGCCTGTTGTCGTCTGGTTCTGTTGGTTTGAGAATCATAATACCTGCTCCATAGCCTCCGGCTTTCTTGGCAGCTTCGTCCGCAGCGTCACTGCCTTTGGCTATTCTAGAGTTACTGTAACGATCATGACCTTTGCACTTCATGACAGCAACTTCTTTGGGGAGCGACACTGCTTTGACCAGTCTTTGAATGGCATCTTGGAGTGTTGTTAGCAGTCATGAATCCTCTTCTTTCCCATATTGGTGCATCTACATGAATTGCTCCATGAGCGTAGGTTGAGTCAGTGTAAACATTAGCAGTCTGTCCTTCTGCATAAGTGAGTGCTTGAATGAGAGCCTCGATTTCAGCCAACTGAGCTGATGCTGGTTGTGGAATAACTCCTCCTTTGACAGTGTAGATCGAGCCGTCCGGCATTTGTTGAACTACTGCATATGAGGCTTTGTTCAGGCCATCACTTCCTCTGTAGCAACATCCATCTGTGTAAAGCCACATATCCAGTGACTCTAATGGGGTGTTTAGGAGGTCTCTCCTGATCTTGTTCTCCATTATGGCGAGTTCTTCACAGACATGTGGTTCACCTGTTCCAAAGTTGCCTGCCATGTTTCTGTCAGCTGTGACATAGGTGATATGGGGTTGAGTGCATGTACGCTGGATTTTTGTTTTCCTTGCTGTGGAGAAAGTAAACTCTTTGCTTGTTAGGAAAGCTGACACTCCATGGTTAGTGTAGATTTCAAGAGGGTGGCACATAACAATATGTGCTGTTTTAGCAATGGTTTTTGCTAGTGCTGCAATGTACCGTGTACAGGCCGGCTGGCCTGCTTCGATGGCGTCCAGTTTTGATGAGTGATATAATAACACTCTTCTTTCTCCCCCTTTTTTCTGATACAATACTCCATGGAGATGAGAGTATTGTTCAGAAACATCAAGATGAAATGGTAACTTGTAGTCCGGGGGCATAAGAGCTGCTGCTTGGGCCAATACCTGTTTGATATCCGTAAAGGCCTTTTCCGCCTCAACTGTCCAGTTGAGGTCTGCAATCAAGTTTCTTGCGCCGACCTCACTGATCAAAGCTCTCAGCGGGGCAGTTCTTGGTGAGTAGTCAGGAATATGGGACCTGCTGTATCCTGTCAGACCCAAGAACGAGAGCATACCTGAGACAGTGGTGGGCTTAGGGTGATGCAGGATAGATTGTCTGTGTGCTGAAGATACGCCAAGTCCTTCAGCGGAGATGAGTCGTCCCAGGAATGTCACTTCTCTGCGGCATAACTGGACTTTTTCTTTCTTTATCTTAACCCTTCTTCTGCAGCAGTTTAAGCAAATCTTCGGAGGCAGACAAGCAAAGTTCAGCCGTCCTCCCAGCCAGGAGGAGGTCATCAACGTATTGGATCAGAACCACTCCTTCAGGAAGGGGCCATTCTAACAGGTGTGTCTTCAGGGCTTGGTTGAAGATTCCAGGAGAGTCTCTGAACCCTTGGGCAACCGACTGTAGGTATATTGTTGACTTGCGAAAGTGAAGGCAAAGATGGGTTGTGAACTTGGGTCCAATGGGATGCTGAAGAATGCGTTAGCCAGATCAATGACTGTGAAATACACTAAGTCCGGGCTCAGACTGCTTAGTGCAAGGTGTGGATCTGGAACAGGATGTACATCAGGGATTGTGTTGTCATTGATCATTCTGAAGTCTTGTACCATTCTCCAGCCCTTGCCTCCAGCCTTCTCAACAGGTAGAATGGGCGTGTTCCATGGTGACTCACAAGGATAAATGACACCTGCGTCCACCAGACCCTGAATTGTAGGGGTGATTCCAGTCATCTGCACTGGAGTGAGAGGGTACTGTCTTTTGTAGAGGGGATGTCCGGTGGGATCGGAGGGTGTGACGGTGATAGGGGCTGTGTCCAGAACACCGACGTCATAAGGTGACGTAGTCCAGATGCTGTCCGGGATGCTGTTCAGACAGGCAGCCGCTCCTGGGTGATCCGTCTGGGATAGACTGTGGTGACGAGGGAGGGGCAGATGTTCTGGGAGGGACACATCAGTCGTACACACATCCCTGAACCACCACATGTCCTCCTCCTGTGCCCTAAACAAGCCCTCGGTTGGAGTCTCCAACCAGGTCAGAGAGGATGCACGTTTGACCATAGGGCCAAGGCTCCTAGCTCCTTGTCCAAATCCTACCGCCAGGGAGACATGCGGTACAGAGGTAGGACCTAATTGATACCAAGATCCTAACCACTCACATAACGCCACTTTTGCAGCTACTCCTTCTTTCCCACAGTATATTCCTTGGCACTTGATGGGAGGCTTCAGGTGGGCCATGTTGGTGTCCCACTCGGCTGTGTAGGGGTGATCTGGGTCATCAACGACGTTGAAAGTGCAGTGCACATGGTCCAATGGGGTCTTGTAGGGGTGTAGAGAGAAGATCCGCTGTTTCAATTGGTTGAACACAAATTGGATAGATGGCGTGTTGGGGCCTGTAGCAGTCAATCGTAACCAAAACACTTCCTCATCTTTCATGACAGCTCTAGGGGCTGGAGTCATTGCCATCACTCGGACTGGGTTGACGGAGGATGAGGGTGGAGGCATTTCAGCAACATGGATGCCCGTGTTATCAATATATATGGTGAGTCCCATTTTACACATCAGATCTCTACCAAGCAGGTTCACTGGACACGATGGGGAAAGCAAGAACGAATGTTTCATAGATTGGTCGTTGTACTGGACTGGTAGTGGAATGGAATAATGTTGAGTGACTGGCTGTCCTGTAAACCCCACCACTGATTGAGTTCTGTTCGAGATTTCCTGTGAGGTATTAAGACAGGAGAAAGTCGCACCAGTGTCAGCCAGCATAATGTGTGGAACCCCATTTATGGTGATAGAGAGAAGGGGTTCAGTTGAGAGGCCGAAGTGGGTCACGTCCGGTCTCTGTGATGGTGGGGTGTGTCAATAGATCTGATCATTGTGTCCATACCGGTCTCCGGAGAAGGCTTGGTGAGGCTGATAGGCTCCAAGAACCGGGGTAGGAGGGGCCGCCGGGGTAGGGACCATTGGTCCTGGCGTCATGGGTGGGGGTCCCATGGGGTACAGAGGCGGACCTCCACGTCCCGTTGGCGGGTATCTGGCCTGTGGCGGACCTCCTCCTCCTTGGAACATGTGGAACTACCAAGTGTAGTATATGGAGGCGGAGGAGGTGGAGTAATATCGGAAGTATCAGGTTGCGTGATGTAATCAGCAAGACTGGTTGTTGGCGCGGGTGCAGATATAGAAATCTTTAGTTTAGCGAGGGTGGGGTACAACCCAGCATGGGCGTATCCGGCTTCTTTGTCTTTCTGGGAGGGTGCGTCTGCAGTTTTAGCTTTGGGCTGTAGATGGCGCTGTTCATAGCACGTCTGAATTATTACTCCTCCTACTCGTGATTCTGCTTTTATCATCTCGAAGTGCTTTCGGCCAGTTGTCTTTTTCATTATACCACCAGCAGCTTCTTCTTCAGTAGCATTTGTTTTAGCTTTCTGGTGTCTCTCTCTGAGATCTTTAGCTATGATCTCGAGGGCTTTCTGATTGAGGGGCCCTCCGGCTCCCATCCAGCCTTCAACCGTCCATCTATTTAACAGTTTATCCGCTACTTTCCCATCCTTCTTCTCATAATCTTTGTTCACTTTAACTTTAGCCTTTATCCTCTTAGCCCACTGGTCTCCAGCAACCGCCATTTTAGGTGTGTTCAGTAGACAACAAGGCCGCTTTTTTTTTTTTACGCGACTTGTTGTGTCTTGAATTACCTCACTCGCACAGCTTTAGTTTTTTTTTTTGCGATTCACACCAACTCTCACAATCTGCACCGTCAACTTTTTAATTCCCAATGTCAATCCAATGAGAACACTCAGGTTTGCTACCATAAACAGCACGAATATCAACAGATTCGTTTTCCACACACCCCGCAGTTGTGGTACCCGGAACAGTAAATCGCGGTCGTAGAAAATAGGACGATTAAGGATGTGATGACGATTTCACATCAAATGTTGAATTATTAATAATAAACCAAAAGCTGAAGTAGAAAAAGCAGAAAAAAGGGTGTGTGAAAGGGTAAGAACGTATATATGTGTGCGCACGAATTAGTATATGTGTGTTGTGTGTATGTTGGAACAGCTCCAATTTAAACAAGAGTTCGAAAAAGAAAAAAAAGTGAAGGAATGAGAGTGTTTGTACGCGCGAGTGAATGTGTGTGCGGAGCTCTTATATGAGCGAAAATTGAGTCTAACGTGACTTCTCCGTCTCTTTCTTCTTCTCCTTAACCAAATCTACTCCAATGTCTTTGTTCTGCTACTAGATCAGAATCTATAACAACAGCTTGTGATTCGGAACTTAATTCTTGTTGATTTACTAGAAATGTGTTCAATTTCTGGGTTTAATTCAATTTCAAACAACTCCATGCCATGTTAAATTTTGATGAATCAAACTAATTCCACGCTTCTCCCATGTCTCCGTCAAAAAGTAAATCGTCAACTCCCAATTCAATGATATTCCCGTCTCCTTCAACCTCAACCTCAATATATTCAACTATAGCCTCTTGGACTTGTTCCGGAACTGGTCCACTCATTTACCAAATTTGAAATATATTGTATTACAACCACTGCCACCGCACTGTTTTCTCTTACAGCTACTCCTGGTCTCGAAAGAATTGTGTGTCGTCAAATATTTTCAAATGTATTACAACCGCAGCCAACGCCCTGTTTTCTTAACAACCACGTCTGGTCCCGAAGGAGTTGTAAGACCACCGCCTCTCTATCGGCAGACCACGGTGGGTCCCGGAGGACACTTTATTTCTCTTATTCTTCTTCTCTTAGTATTTTATTTCCTTTGTCTTTCAAACTCTCTGTTCTATTTCTTAATAAAGTTGGACATTCAGAATTTATCTGCTCAAAATTTATCCTTAGCACGTTTAACTTTTAACTTAAGTCTTCATACTCACACTCAGTACTATTGATCACACAATTTGGTATATTCAATCACATAATTTGATTATAACAGGTTTCTGCTTACCTCTTTTAGTAGAGCTCTGGTGATCAAGTTCCCGAGTATGGGCAGAATCCTCTCCGGACTTCGGCTGGCCTTCTGGCTCGTTCCGACTCCGTCTGGGCGGGACGCCGATCTTTAGGTCGAGTCCTCGGTCCGTTCGATCGTTATCAAACCATCCTCTGCTACCAAAGTTTGTTGTGAATTTGGAAATCAGGCAGTCGGAGAATTTTAAAAGGTTAAAAACAAAATGCTTTATTTCAAGCGTAAGAGCAGATATATGCCGGCAGTCCAGTTCCAAAAAGGATACCTAAGCAGAGTGCGCAGACTCGTTTTGTACGAGAATCTTGTGATTTACATTGGTCAAAGTCAAAGATGCAGGCGGGCGTTGTTTAGCGATACACGGCCTGGTTGGAGCACTTGGATCCTTCCTTCGCCGTTGCTCCCCCTTATGGGTGGGTCCATTGGTGTCTCTCGGTGGCAGGCCCCAAGTCTCCTCCTTACGGGTGGGTCCATCGGTGTCTCTCGGTGGCAAGCCCCAAGTCTAATTTTTATGTTCCTGTTCTGACGGTTACCAGGGTGCCGTTATCAACTGACATGCCGATGGTTGTGAAACAGGGAGGTTCCTCTCGTTGACCTCGGATCCTTCGGTGCAGTGTCGGGGCTGAGTCGCAATGTTCGTGTGTTTGTTCACCTCAGTAGTTTTCCAGAAAACAGAATGTTGCATAGCACGTATAGCACATTTGTATGAATTAATTAAAGAATATCCCCTTTAATGATTAAGACCCGCACATGTATTTTACTCATTAACACTCCTATTTGGATACCTCAGTATCCTCATAAGAAGGAGGCTGAACTAGGTATTGAAGAAACTGTGTACGGTCTCTTAGAAAAAGGTGTTATTGAATATTCTCAATCCAACTGGAACACACCCATACTACCGATAGAGAAGAAAGGTACAGGTAAATACAGAATGGCACATGACCTAAGAGCCATTAACAGCGTGTTGGTTACTAAAACCATCCCCGTACCAAATCCTTATGTTGCACTCTCTAACTTGTCACCCGAACAACAATGGTTTACAGGTATAGATCTAGCGAATGCATTCTTTTGTGTACCTTTGGCGGAGGAGTGCAGAGATATTGTTTCTTTCACATTTCAGGGTCAACAGTATAGATACACTAGATTACCGCAAGGCTTTGCGCTATCTCCTGGTATATTTAACAAAGTACTGAAGGAAATGCTGTTCAAGTGTCCAATACCTCCGAAGACTACAGTGATCCAATATGTAGATGACATTCTAATAGCAGCGACCTCCGCTGAACACTGTTTGACTGCTACCTATAACATCTTGTTGTGCTTAGCAGGTGCAGGGTTCAAAGCTAGTAAACAAAAGCTCCAAGTTGCAAGGAAACAAGTGTCATTTCTCGGACGAGAAATCCCGGCAAAAGGAGTGAGTATGTCACCTTCTCATAAAACCTCCATCCTCCACCATCCTAAACCGATAAAAGTAAAAGCCATGTTATCATTTTAGGACTAACTGGCTACAGTAGGAATTACATTGCCAATTACACAGGTCTTACTGAACCCCTAAGGGCATTAGTTAGAGACAAAGGGATGCGAAACTTAAATACTGCCCTGGATTGGACAATCCAGGCAGAAGAAGCGTTCATCACATTGAAACAATCATTGTCTAGCGCTGCAGAGTTGGCCACACCTGACTACACAATTCCATTTTTTATGGATGTAGCAGGAACAAAAGAAGGGATTACAGGAATTTTGTTCCAAAAGAAAAATGGGGTTGGACATGTACTGACATATTTAAGTATCTTATGGGACAATATGGAGAAAAAACATCCTCAATGTATACAACATGCTGCTGGAATCGCCAAACTGATCCAGAAAACAGCTCACATGGTCATGAATCACCCACTAACCATTCTGACAACACATAGTGTGGTAGCATATGTTAACTCTGAAACATTCACAATGACATCACTCAGAAAGAGAAAGTTAAGTAGGATTTTAGAAGAACCACACTTGACATTCACACATGAAGGGATAAACATGGCTGAACATGTAGGCTCAGGGGAACCACATGTATGCAGCACTAAAATCCTTAGCGAAGAAAAATTAAGACCAGACCTTAGTAATCAACCTCTGCAAGATGCGATGAACTTGTATGCTGTTTTAGACATGAAAAAGATGGACTAATAGCAGCATGGGCTGTTGTACAACAAGAAGGAAACGGTTTCTCGGTAAAGGCTGCAGCTAAATTGACAGATCAACAATCGGCTCAAAGAGCTGAACTATGGGGGGTCATAGAAGCGTTAAAATTGGCTAAAGGAAAAACGGCTAATATTTACACTGACTCGGCATATGCAGTAGGAGCAATTCATATCGAAATACCTAAATGGCTTATAGCTGGTTTTCTGACAGCAGATAACAAACAAATCAGACATGAAAATGAAATGAAAATATTAGCAGAAGTGATTAAATTACCTCTACAAATTGCAATAATGAAGTGCAAAGGTCACAGCCTGGGAAATGACGACGTAAGCTGTGGTAATAGAGCAGCTGATAAAGCAGCAAAAGACACAGCAGGGTATAATGTGAAACTTCTTATGGTCTCACCGGTGGAGGAAGATCTAGTAGAGATGGAAAAACATACTCTTATGGCTGAACAAAAACTAGCTTCTCCACAAGAGAAAACGGTGTGGCTAGCACGTGGGGCCATATTGTCAGAAGGAATTTGGAGGGGACCGGACGGTCACCCTGTAATTCCTCCAGGTAGAATGGAAGGATTGTTGAGTAAGGCATATATATACCTCGGTTTGGATTTCCGTTAAGAATAAAATCAGACAACGGTACTCATTTTAAAAATAAGGATCTACAGCTTGTAGAAAAGATGCTGGGTTTGCGACATCATTTTGGTTCAGTGTATCATCCACAGTCTCAGGGAAAGGTTGAAAGAATGAACAAATAAGTTAAGAATAAAGTGGCTATAGTTTGTTCCACGACAGGTCTTAATTGGGTAGACGCTCTTCCATTAGCATTATTATCCATACAACAGTCGGTGAACAACTCAATTCAATTCAATTCAATTTTATTTAAAGTGTCTTATCATAACAAAGTTATCTCAAGACACTATACAGTTGTAATAACACTACAGTTGATTAAGGAAAAATAGATCCCAGCAATTCAACAAAGAGCAAGAAACAAAACACTGTACAGTGAGCAATGGCGAGGAAAAACTTCCTTTTAGAAGGCAGAAACCTCGAGCGGAACCAGACTCATTGTTGACGGCCTGCCGCTTTGACCGGCTGGGAGGAAGGATGGGGGGGGTAGACAGATGGATAAGGAGAAGAGTGAGGGAGGATATAGTGAGAGAAAAGAGGAGAGTGTAGGAGGGTCCATGGGGGTGCTGGAGAGAACTCGGGATCTGATGACGTGGTGAAGATCCTGGATCAGCAGCAGCTCTGGAGGTGGATCCCTGGATCAGCAGCAGCTCTGGAGGTGGATCCCTGGGGCTCCGGGAGAGAAAAAAAAGGTGTGGGTTTGGGACAAATGTATACAATACACAGGTATACAGACTCCGGTGACGGGTGAAGATATATAGAGGGGAGAGGGGGGGGGGAGGTTGGAATAGCCAGGCCAGAGGGCACATACCTAGCACAGCAGGATCCAGACACAGGGGCCCAAGCCGCGGCAGGAACCCGCGGGAGACCAGGACCCGGCAGGCGAGATAACCACCAGAGCCGACCCCAAACACCAGCGAGAAGGCAGACCACCACCGGGGGCGCGAGAGGGCAAGCACAGGCGAGGACGACCGAGGAAGCAGAGAGGGGGAGGCACCAGGCGCAGGCACCGAGGCAGAGGGGCAGCCAGAAGAACCAGTCAGGGGATAGAGCCCTGGGGCCAGGCCGGGCCACGGAAGACCCCCAGACCGTCAGGCTGCCACCAAGTCCATAGCAGGGGACCGAGTCAAGGAGATAGGGATCCACCACAGCAGCGGCGGCGGAGCCCCCCCCAACACCCTGCGGACACGGCCAGTAGCCGGGTCGAGTGCCACCGCATGAGCCCGGGGGAGCAATGGCCAGGCACCGGCCCAGGTCCCCCGGGGCCACGGTTGTGCGGGCAGGGCGGGGGTAATGGGGCTGCAGCCGTCCGGGAACGGCCCCCAATCTTTGAACTGTAGACCGTCCCCAACAGCCGCAGCCCACCTCCCCCATGTCATGAGGGAAGTTTGGGGGGCCAGCAGTATTTCATGGGCGGTCCACGGTATCTAAGGTGCAGAGGCCCCGCCCATCACACGTACTGACGTACAACATAGAGAGGGTGTCTGCCCTCCGGACTGAAGCCGGTAGTTTGTTCCACAGCAGAGGGGCTTGAAAACTGGACGGGGTTCACTCCACATGAACTACATACTGGACGGCCATTTCCTGGCCCACTGACTAGACCACCTCTGACCCAGGTAGATACTGACATTCTATCTCCTAGGATCTATTTTCAATATCTACAGGGCTTGGTGGCGTCATACAAGAAGTGGGTTGGTGACAAACTGCAATCTGACGATCCGGTCACATCACCAGGATTCGGCTGGGTCCTCCTGAAGGTCATCAAAAGAAAGTGGACAGAACCTCGCTGGACGGGTCCACACCGAGTGACGGAGAGGACATCTCACGCTGTGCGGCTGCACGGCAAAGGAGACACGTGGTTCCATTGGAGCCAGTGTACCCCCGCAGAGGAACCCATCCGTTCCATCCAAGAGATCCGTGAAGACCTCAAAGCTACATCACCAATAGAGGCAGAATAATCCTCTGGTGATTGTGCTATTGACCTCAGGATAGTCCACCCCTGAGGTTGAAGAAAGACGAGTTCCTGACGAGAGAGAGGTGAAATAAGCGCTCTCCTCCTACAAGTGGACAGACTTTCCACCGACCCAGCTTCAATTGATGACAACGAACTTTTCTACGACAACGGATGAGTAACCAGTTATATTACAAGACCCATGTGTTAGATACGGGAAAACGATTAACTCCCACCAAATATCTCAGACAATTCAAATATTATTACAGAAATCTAAAGAACCCAAGGTTTTCGGCTCCGCATAGGTCTCTTACGTGGATCCCTCTTTGGGGTACAGTCCGAAAACAGAACTGGTGTTCCAAAGAAGTGTGTGTTCTCATCTGGGTGACGTATGATAAGCGATTTTGGGTTCAAACTACGTTCGGCCCATTTAGAATAAAATTGTTTCTGGATTACAGACAAGCGGATTTTGATAACGAATAGTTGGAACGAAGATCATATAAATTCATTAGACAGTGGGTTGAAATATACTTAGGGGATGACCTATTGTTTTCCGAAAATAACGATACATCCTATTTACATAGAATACCTCGGGCCAAGACAGGTATAACGTTTCAATGACATCTAACGATTGCAGAGATTCGTTAATAATTTGCTGCATCGCAGTAATTATAGTTGGCCTAATATATAGTTTCTTCTGTAAGTTCCCTGTTCAGACTTGTGCAAACCACACAATATTTGGCTAAAACGGAGTAACAGATAGATTCTGATGATTTAATGCTGCTAGCGTAAATACGCTTAAAACCTCTAGTCGGCATTGCCAACTTCTTAATTGAAGATTTGGCAAAAAGGGGGAAGGAGAAAGGGGGAGCGTATAAGCTTCCAGGAGTAAGGGGGAGCGAGTAAAGCTTCCATCATATTAAGTCTGAAATTGTGTCGGAGCATTCTATAGTAACACGTTGGTTGCATCACAATAAATACCTTAGGAAAATCTAAAAGCCCATCGAAATAGGTATCATGACTAATATAGGGTCAACATGGTGTCTTATGGTCCTGGTGATTGGCTCACAGGGAATGGCTTACATTACACCATACATAAATTACCCTAAACTATACGGAAAACAGGGAAATGATTACCCAAAACTATACAGATCCGTTACCGACTATATGAAGGCAGCATGCACAAATAATACAACATTCAAACCAGGAACTTATTTCGGAGAAGTAATAGTCTGCGTACCACCAGAAAAGGACTCAATTGTTCACATTAAATGGTCACACTGGGGAATATCACAAATAATAAAAAGGGACCAATATTGGCTGGTTATGTTTGGTACCTCACATGGGGAAACCATTATCAGAAGAAATGGGAAAATTTGGTGGCAGAGACAGGACCTGATTGGTCAAATTGGTCCACAAATGACAAAGCAAAATACTGGAGAAGTAGGATAAATGTAACTAAAACAGTGGACGGACTTAAACTGTCTATAAGATCACGCGGTACTGTCGGGTGTCAACAGTTTTCGGTGGGACCATGGGCCGATGGAAACTGGTGTTGGTACTTATTCGTTTGTACCGATAAAATAACAGAGCCAGTAATGCGAGTCCCTAAGATAGACCTACCAGGTGACTGGGGCAAAGGCCAGCTGAAAATCTCAACCCCAGCTAGAAGTAAATTCCTGACCAAAGATGGATCTGAAAGTACTAAAGCAGTATTCCTGTCTTCTCGGGCTCCGAAGCCAGATGTATTGTTCCAGGTGATAACAGGAGTAACGGCAACTTCAAATAATTGGTTGTTAATGACAGAACAGGCAGGAAAGCAAATGAAGGAAGATTGTCTGGTATGCATGACTGCGAGACCATTGTTAATAGTAGTACCAGCAAGTATAAACGCGGATTGTCTTATTAATGTCATTACCAACACGGTTCCACAACCGAAATGTAAAAAATGGGACACTTACTTCCCAGTAACCAGTGTCGTGGCCACAAAACCTATATTTTCATCCAACATTGCGTTCAACAACTATACCTGTGTCACAGTCCAAGGGGACTCTAGAGACAACTTAGGCACTATGAATAGAACTTGGTGTCAGACCATGCTGAAAACTATGGAGTTTAAACCAATTCCTTGAGCTGATGTATGGTGGTGGTGCGGAGCGAACAGGTTGTATGACGTGATACCCTCCAATGGATCAGGGATCTGCACATTGGTGTCACTGTTGCTCCCGGTCACCAGTTTCTCTATCAGTGCTGAACAAATTTCAACACTGACAACGGTTAAAAATCAACTACATCTGAACAGAGCAAAGAGAGAACTCCAATTACCTTGGCAAGAGATGGCTGATCCAACGTATATTGATGCCATAGGAGTCCCTATGATGGAGTTCCGGATGAATATAAGATCGTTGACCAAGTTAGTGCAGGGTTCGAGTCATTGATCTACATATGGTGTACGAGTAGGGTTGCAAAGGGGTGGAAAATTACCGGTAAATTTCCGGAAACTTTCCATGGGAAGTTAAGCTGGGGAATTTTGGAAATATTCCAAATTGGAAACTTTCCATGGGAATTATGGGAATTTATGGGAATTTAAGGGAATTTAAGGGAATTAACTGGAAATTGGGGGTAATTTAAACAAACTGTATCATATCCAAACATAAATGTAAATATTTATTTTGTCATAAGCAGATATCCATGCAAGATAATACAAAAACATGACATTTCAACAGATTTATTTGAGAACTTTAGTTTTTATTCTTGTATGAACAATTATTTTAATGAACAACAAAAACATGAATGTTGAGTAAATACTAACTCACCCCACTCCCCCACCCAATCAAAAAGTAAAATGACCCCAACCCCCCCCCAAAAAAAAGTCCCATTCAAAATGTTAAATGAAAGGAGCCCCACTCCCTCAAAAAAGTCCCATTCAACATGTAAAACAAAAGCCTCTTCCCTCGAGCTTCACAAGCCTAGTTTCTGCATGTTCTGCTTTTTTGCCAAAACCTTTCAGGCAATGGCCTCTTCCTGGGCCTCATCAACATCCTCCATGTTCACCTCCTCAACATCCGGCTCTGACGACTCCTCTTCAGTGTCACTGTCCATGTATGCTGCTGCATGCACTGGCTTCGTGCAGAACTCCCGGCGCTTCTCCAATGACTTGACCACAGCAGTTTCCTCTGCTTTGAGTAGTAGGGAAGTGGGCAGGACCGTCTGGATTTCTTCTTTGAGGTCAGCAAAGAGACAGTGGACATCTGATAAGATGGCATCATCACCCTCTATCTTGGCAATTGCTGCTGCAATTGGTTTGAGGATTCTCAGGCTGCTAGTCACTCTTTCCCAGAACACATCATCTAACAGGATTCTTTTGATGTCACTTTCAATGCCTGCAGTCTGGGATATGGCCATCTCTTGCAGAGACTCCTTTCCCTCCAGTAGACTGTCATACATGATGACAACACCACCCCATCGTGTGATGCTGGGGAGCTTCAGTGTGGTACTCTTGTTTTTTTCCTTTTGCTTTGAGAGATAGGTTGCTGAAGCTGCTTGTTTGCCCTTCACATACTTCACAACTTGCTTAGCTCTCTTGTGTAGTGTGTCCATTGTCTTCAGTGCAATGATGTCTTTCAGGAGAAGATTAAGAGTATGGGCAGCACAGCCAATGGCTGTTATATGAGGGTAGGTCTCCTCCACGTGTGCCCAGGCAACCTTCATATTTGGTGCATTGTCAGTGACAAGTGCAAAAACCTTCTCTGGTCCAATGTCATTGATGACCGCTTTCAGCTCATCAGCAATGTAGGGGCCTGTGTGTCTGTTGTCCTTTGTGTCTGTGCTCTTGTAGTATACAGGTTGAGGGGTGGCGACAATGTAGTTGATAATTCCTTGTCCCCGAACATTTGACCACCCATCAGAGATGACTGAAATACAGTCTGCTTTGACAATGGTTTGCTTGACCTTTGTTTGCACTCTGTTGAACTCCTCATCCAGCAAATGAGTAGATAGCGCATGCCTGGTTGGGGGGGTGTATGCTGGCCGGAGAACATTCAAAAATCTCTTCCAGTACACACTGGATGGCAGCATCAGTGGTGAGCCAGTTGCGTAGACTGCACAAGCAAAACACTCATCTGCATTTCTCTGGCTACGTTCATCCATTGAATAAAAGAATGCTCTGATACCAGAGGGACCAGGAGCTGATGAGAGGGTATCTGACTCTGATACAGCAGATTCATTTTCCCCTGGAGTGGAACTCTTGTCTGCTGAATATTTTGAGCCTTGAGGAACTTTTTGGCACTTGGCAATATGTTGCTGCATTTTTGTAGCATTCTTCACGTATGTCTTTGCACAGTATTTACATACATACAAAGACTTTCCTTCAACATTTGCTTGTGTGAAATGCTTCCACACATCAGATGGCAAACGTGGCATTTTTCTGCAGAATAACATAAAAAAAAAAGCTTGTAAAAACACTAAAGCAATGGCATGAACAGAAATATAGTTGACTAAACAACTGGAATGGTCTTCAAAATATTTGACAATTGATGTATAAATTCTTGAATGGTTACAGAAAACCGTCTTGCTGGAGTCAGAAAAAACAGCATCAAATTTGAGGTAGCTACCACCATAATAAGCTAGCCTCTTAAATGGTCAATGAAATGAAAAATAGCTTTCATTTAGCACCTAACTTACCAGCTAGCTAGCTACTGTGTTAATACATTTTTATTTAATATTTGCAAGTTAAACATTAATACCATTATAGATCAAATATATTTACCCCATAATATTATCAAAACTTACTTGACTTTATATAGTCCGTGGTCTCAAATGTGTGGTTTCAATAGTCTTGTGCTTTGAGCTCAAATGTGTGGCCTCCAGGCTTCAAGAAATCACCTGTGCATGTGATGGAGGAATGCACAGTGCATGTAGGGGGCGTGGCCTCAATAGCCCTGCAGTAATCAATGTGCTGTGTGCATGTGATTGAGGAGTGTACTTGCAGTAAATCTGGTTGTTTTAGCCAAGACTATGCTACAATATATTTCCCCCAACTATATTTAAGTTCCCTGTTAAGGGCCAACCTTCAATTCTGTAAATTTCTTATTTATTCCCGTTAATTCCCGTTAATTCCCATATATTCCCGTTAATTCCCATATATTCCCGTTAATTCCCATGGAAAGTTTCCAACTTTGAAAATTCCCGGAATTTTGCAACCCTATGTACAAGTAACAAAAATGTGGATCGAATTAACAACATCCACTATAATGTCCAGCGACTCGGAAATTGGACACTGAGTGGGTTGGAAGCAGTACATGAACAACTCCGGGCAACCTCCCTGATGACGTTACAAAATAGGATAGCGGTAGACATGTTGTTGGCAGAGAAAGGGGGTGTTTGTGCCACGTTTGGTGAACAATGTTGTACTTTCATGCCAAACAATACGGCTCCCGACGGGAAACTGACCAGAGCGTTGGACGGGTTGAGAACCCTCAACAATAAGATGAAAGAGCACTCTGGAGTAGATACCACCATGTGGGATGCCTGGTTAAATCGATTTGGTAAATACAAAACCTTAATCACATCAATGCTTATCTCAGTAGCGGTGTTTACGGCGATTCTCACACTGTGTGGGTGTTGTTGCATACCATGCATCAGAACCCTGATCAATAAAATGATAATCACGGCTATAGCTCCACAAGATCCTAGTAAAGTGATGCCCCTCCTCAGAGATGATACAGAGGAGGGCATGGAGCAATTTCAGATTAGTATGTAAAAGGAGAAGGAGAAGGTAACTATTTCACATATATTAATAAGGCTGACTGCTGGTAATCATGTATTCTTGCTTGCATATTATAACTATCCTGTTTTACTATGTATTATTGATTAAATTGACAAGTATGTTGAACTCTCTAGGGAGAGTTCAAAAGGGGGAATTGTGGAATGTATCAAATGTTATACATTGTATTGAGTTATGCTGGTTGATGAATAGATAAAGCTACACAATTTATCAAGTCAAGGTATGAGCAGTTAAGCAGTATATACGTAAACGGTATGTATGGCTGGGCTGATTAGTATGCCAAGTCACGGTAACGAGCACTGTGTTTAGATAATAAGTAATGTATAAGCATATTAGAAGGACGGTTGCTGAGGCCCTCGGGCTGACCTCTGCCACCGAGGCCCCGCAAGGACTAGATATGAGGAACCGATAACGCATGTTTGAACTCTCTGTGACTGATGGACCACCTGACAAATTGGGGAACTGATGATGTATGTTGAACTGTCTGTGACTGATGGACCACCTGACAAATTGGGGAACTGATGATGTATGTTGAACTGTCTGTGACTTGTGGAACTTTTCAATAAATTGACGCTGAAGTGTACAGGAGAGAAGAACTTAGTGAGCAGCTGCAGGAGCGAGTTCGTGGACTCGTATTGAGCTGGCTGAGTTCTCCTCCTCATCAGGCTAAACCTTGATTCTGACTTTGTGTGTTTCTTTTGGATTTATCATCGACCATTCTCTCCGAAGAGTCCTACGTCTATAGTAATTCGGGAATGACACCTTGCTAACCGAGGAAGCTAAAGTCACATCACTTACCATGCCATTACCTCAGGTAACTGTTAACTGTAAAACTATGTGTTGCAGTGCATGGAATGTAGTTTACTCCGATCGGTTTGGTTTTTCTCTGTCTTGAAGATAAAATATACAATATATGTCATTTCTTTCTCCATAGTGCAGTCCATATTTCCTTTGTGCACATGACAACACAGCCCTGACATCAACACACACGTGTCCAACTCACTCCTGGCATGTTTCACAGCAGTGTACACAAAAAACTTTGCATTCACGTGAAAAAAGGACCACAAATAGGGCCGCCGTGCTGTACATGAATGTATGGCCTTGACTTGGGAACTGTAGTTTTTACATACAAAGTCATTTTTCTTCATTTGAAGATATAATAATATAAAACTGACCTTAATTTTAGGTGTCTGCAAACACTTCAGAGAGACTATTGATGGAATTTCTTCAAAAAAAAATTAATAATGATCATTTTATGCATTAATCACTGAATTATGAATTAAAACACTCAACAAATATTAAAACAGTGCTCATAGTATAGTACAGCTCCAGAGCTTGTCAGAAATGTAAGTCCACAACCAGATACTCATCTATTGATAAACTGTGAGCATTTAAAGGTGTGCATTTCTTGAGATTCCAAGGTCACTCCCTCTGCCATGGGTCAGCGTATGACCTTCATATTCATAGGGGTCACTCAGCAGGATTAGACCTTTCAAAAGATGTATTGATATTAGCTCTGCGATAAAGTTTACATTTTCCATAACTTTCTTGTATACATTGTGGGAGACTTTCAAACTTACTAGACTAAACTCCTGTGAACCATGGAATGTCCTCTTCGTGACCCCTCACTTGTGAACAAAGCAACAGTTCTATCAATGGAGTTCAAAAACTATAAGTGCTTAAAAAGTGCTTAAGAGTGCTGACAGAACATGTATTCCTGGAGGATATTCTAATCGATGGTGATGAAGATCTGGAAAAATGTAAACTTTATCGCAGAGCTAATATCAATCCATCGTTTGAAAGGTCTCATCCTGCTGAGTGACCCCTATGAATATGAAGGTCATATTGTCTGTCTTTAAACGGAATAAATAAAATGTTCTCGTATTTTCTAGCAGCTATGTACATAAATGCAAATTTTCGCAAGGGGAGGCGGTCAGCGTTTAGCGCAGTGGATATCGTTTTGCCCCCAGGGACGCGGGATCGCAACCCGCTCGAGACAATATATTTTTTTATTAATTTAATTTGTCTCTGTGTGATAATGAATAGTTGATTTGAGGATGCAAGACGTTTATTTACGGGTGGCGGCCCCGTCTGTGGTTCAGGTATTAATATTCTAGCTAAATTTAAAAAAAGGGGGGCGGGGGAGTGTGGGCTCCTCAACAAACCTACTGTCCCTACTGGGCATTAATAACATTGGGTCAACCAGATGAATAGCTGATAACAGCCTATTCTACATGCTCGTAGGTAGAATAGGGTCCTACTGGCCCATATGAATGGGATGATCATACGAGGATGTGCGCCCATTCAATGGTATGACAGCAGTCAGATCGGGTGCAGAGGGGAGGGGGAGAGGAAAAGAAGAGGAGGATGAAGAGGAGGAGGAGCAGGAGGAAGCCTGGCTGGAGTTCTGATGTTGGAATATGGAGCAAACAGCGCTGCCTACAGTCTCTGCAAAGGCTGCATGGACACTATTCCCTACACCACAGCTGAGGAACTTATGTGCTTAAACATGGTTCTTTAACTTAAATCCTGAGGTTAAACATTATAAAATACATATTAATAATGTTAATTTAAATATAAAAGATCGTTTTATTGCAACACATTTTATAAAGTCAAAATATCACAAGAAAATCACATCCAGTCAAATCATGTCCACCATTAAAAAAAAAGTTATATCGTCAACCACAAAAACATAAACATTATAGATTTGTATAATACGTTTATACACTTATTGTCTCATCTTTAGCAACTCATTTTTACTTTTTGTTGAATAAATACAATATTCCTCTATTTTATTTACTTTAAGATTAGTTATATTTGTATCTTTTTTTTAACCTCGTCTCGCTCACGTTATACACATATAGTACAAACTATGTAATTACAAATATTTTATAAATATTAAAACATGTTTACATTAGAAGATAAGAAACATAAAATCCTATTTATCATTTGTTCTGTGCACATATAAATGTGAATTATTTCTACGGATTTTTTTTTTCTTTCTTAGATTTAGAAGAAAAATTATATTTATAAGTTAAATAGGTATGCATCTCCTCAACTTGCTGAGTGCATCATATCCCTGCAGATATTTATTATATCCTTAGATCTGATAGAGACAAATTATTGCTGTTATAAAAAAAAATCATGAATTAAAGATTTTAAAAAAAGTCAGTAACTTTTTTTGACTTTTACAAATGTACACATGAAGGAAGAACATTTCATAAGGTACAGTGTATTCATGCTAACGACGACATCATTTTGCACTTACAATAACCTCCTTTTATCTATAACTATAATGGAAAAAATACTATGACTATATATGTATTCTTCTTTGCTACAAAATTCGCCTCAAACCGTCTTCACAACAAATGAAAAAACGAACTATATAAAATAAAATAAAATATCAATATCTTAATAGAAATTAACATTTAGCAATCAATGAAATACACAATATAAATATCCCAATAGATTTCTTAAAGTATAGGAGTACACACAGTTATGTCGAATGCAATGCAAGTTTTATTTTTGTTTTTGTTATTATATATTATATTTTGATATAGGAAAAAAAGGTATATCGAATCAATATAGTCACCATAATAATTATTCAGCTTATATATATATATATTAATATAAATCGATGTGAAAAAATAATTTATGTTTGTAAATGTCATTAATAAAGAGAGACACTGGAGGGCGCTGTGGACCGATGGACTTTTCATATTTAGTCCATCCACCCATCGTCGCTAAACAAATACTCTCCTTTGTTCCGTCCGTGAGCCTCGACGCTCGTTCATTTTATCGTCCTTTCGACAGGAACGCATTTATTTGGACTACAACAATCTTTGGGAATCTACATCATGGCAGGAAATAAAGGATCGTCAGATCTTCGTTATTTTGTCTGCTTTGCGTCCTTCATCGTGATGCTGCACCTCGTTTATGGAGATCTGAGCTATTCTATTCCAGAGGAGATGAAACGTGGATCTGTTATTGGAAACGTGGCCAAAGATCTGGGGGTTGATTTGAGGACTTTATCTTCAAGAAAGGCTCGGATTGATTTTGGAGGAAGCAAGAAAAGGTACTGTGACATTAATCTCTCCACTGGCGATGCGACCGTGTCCGAGAGGATCGACCGAGAGAATATTTGTGATAAGAAGCCATCGTGTCTTGTGAAGGCAGATTTAGTGTTGGAAAATCCACTGGAGCTCCACAAAATAAACATTCAGGTGCAAGATGTCAACGACAACTCCCCGCAATTTAACGATGATTTAATTCAGATGGAAATCAGTGAGTCTGCGGTGAAGGGAAACCGTTTCTCCATCGACGAGGCCCATGATGCAGATATAGGTCAGAACTCTGTTCAAAGATACAACCTACAAGAAAATGATAATTTTATTCTGTCAATTGATAGTGATAAAGTTGAACTTGTTTTAGAAACTGAATTAGATCGAGAGAAAAATAGTGAATTAAATCTGATTTTGACAGCTTATGATGGCGGCTCTCCTCAGAGATCAGGTACAGTGATCATCCACGTCACTGTGCTGGATGCTAATGATAACGCCCCAGTGTTCAGTCAGGACCTTTATAAAGCCAGTCTGCCTGAAAACTCTCCTCTAGACACTGTTGTGATCAAAGTTAGTGCCACTGATGCAGATGAAGGAGTGAATGGAGATGTGACATACCAATTTGGGCGTCAGTCAAATGATGAAGTCAATATTTTTACAATCGATTCAAAAACAGGAGAAATTAAATTAAAAGGGTTAATTGATTATGAAGAACGGAGCTCTTTTGAAATGAGGGTCAAAGCTAAAGATGGTTTAGGGCTGACCTCATACTCCAAAGTTATAATAGAAGTGACTGATGTTAATGATAATTCTCCAGTGATCGATCTAAAGTCTCTGTCTAACTCCATACCTGAGAATGTGTCACCTGGTACAGAGGTGGGCATCATCAATGTTCAGGACAGAGACTCTGACAATAACAAACAAGTCAAATGTTTCATTCAACAAAATGTTCCATTTAAATTAGTTCCTTCTATTAAAAACTATTATTCTCTGGTGACTACTGGTCAACTGGACCGTGAACTGGTGTCTGACTACAACATTACAATCACTGCCACTGATGAGGGGTCTCCTCCTCTGTCCTCCTCTAAAACTGTTCACTTATCAGTAGCAGACATCAACGACAACCCACCTGTGTTTGAGGAACAGTCCTACAGCGCATATGTGAGTGAAAATAACAAACCTGGCTCCTCTTTATGTTCTGTTGCTGCTCGAGACCCAGACTGGAGACAAAACGGTACCGTGGTTTATTCTCTGTTACCTGCTGAGGTGAACGGTGCCCAGGTGTCCTCCTATCTGTCTGTTAACGGAGACACAGGGGTGATCCACGCTGTCAGGTCCTTTGACTATGAACAGTGGAGGAGTTTTAAAGTCCAGGTGATGGCCAGAGACAACGGTTCTCCTCCACTCAGCAGCAACGTGAGCGTCAGTGTCTTCATATCAGATGTGAACGACAACTCCCCTCAGATACTGTACCCCACCCCGGAGGGCAACTCCTTCATGACCGAGCTGGTCCCCAAAGCTGCACACGGAGGCTCTCTGGTGTCCAAAGTCATCGCAGTGGACGCAGACTCTGGACAGAACGCCTGGCTGTCCTATCATATCGTCAAGTCCACTGATCCGGGACTTTTCACTATTGGTCTCCACAGCGGAGAGATCAGGACCCAGCGGGACATTTCTGAGTCTGACAGCATGAAACAGAACCTGATTGTGGCAGTGAAAGATAACGGACAGCCCTCTCTCTCTGCCACCTGTTCCATGTATCTACTGATTTCTGATAACTTGGCTGAGGTGCCAGAACTGAAGGACATTTCTTATGATGAGAAGAATTCCAAACTCACCTCTTATCTGATCATCGCTCTGGTGTGTGTGTCCACCTTCTTCCTCACCTTCATCATCATCATCCTGGGTGTGAGGTTCTGTCACAGGAGGAAGCCCAGAATGTTGTTTGATGGAGCAGTGGCCATCCCCAGTGCTTATCTGCCTCCTAACTACGCAGATGTTGACGGCACCGGAACTTTACGCAGCACTTACAACTATGACGCCTACTTGACCACAGGATCTCGAACCAGTGACTTTAAGTTTGTGTCCTCTTACAATGACAACACGCTGCCTGCTGACCAGACTCTGAGGAAGAGTTCTTCTGACTTTGCTGACCCCTTTGATGACCTGGACACTTCTGGCGAGGTAGGAACATGTCACTTTAATTTTTCAACTATCTTTTGCCTTTATGTTTTGATTTAAGATGATGTATCTGCAAGTCTGTTTTAGAAATGTTGAATGGTCATCGTGTTTGGAAAATGTCTGCGTGATCATAAGGCTGCTAATTTTACAGTATCGATGGCATCTGTCCATGGTGCTGACGCTTCAGTGCTGCGAGAATAGCTTGTCTTATGTCTTTGGTTGCCGCTTACCTTCACTAAGTTAGTGTTCCGAAGAAAAAAAAGTAGCTTAAAAAGAACCCTTGTTTGCTGCTTAAATTGTTGTTGTTACTTAATATATGTAGTTACAATAAGAAATAAGAATACAAATAGAAAAAAACTAAAACGTGTTTGATGAACAGAAACAAACATTTTGGGGTTTGTGTATCCACTTCATTGAAAACATGTTTTTTATATAATAATAATACAACCCAAATTACGTTTTAGAGCCTTTATAGTTTAGTGCAAATAAGACAAATAGCTGCAACACAGGACAGGCCAGCGATGTGCTCAGTCCGTCCACCTAAACAGATGGGATACCCCAGTAACTCAACTATGGGAATAATAGGCGGTAGAAAGAAATGAATGAATGGCAACACAATGTTTAAATTGTGAAGGTTAAACCACTTGTAACAACTATTTTCATGGACAACACATGGATAGGAGCAACAACTAAATGATCAAATTCTGGTTCTTAGGGAAAGATTGACATATATTTTCCTTAAATAAAAGAACAACATTAAAATACACTTATTGACGATTGGTACGTGACAACATTACAATACATTTATTTTTTTACTTTCCCATCTGAAAAATATAGTTTAATAAAAGCAAAAACTACTTTATTTTAACATACTGATTACTCTTTTTTTGTTTGTATACACATTTTGTTAGTTTAAGGGCAATCCGAATTCCTTTATTGATACGTAATCACAGTTTTTGAGGATAATTTCTTTATTTTGTTCAGCATTTAATGGTGGAGCAATTTTCCAGAATGTGGTTAACCACAGGTGTATGTTAAAGCAATATGGATATTTTATTCAACCCGGTCTGTTATCCAAGACGTTATACTACAGAGTATCCACTTGAGGGCAGTATTGACCTTTTCTGATTTTGTCCACCCATCGTTGTGGAGATTATATGATCGGGCTTTGTTCTCGGATGTTACTTGCAGAAGAGTGCGATACTCGCTCTTTTCAACGAGAGTGAGATTAGAATAACAGTTTGGAACGTAATTCGTGGACTGGATATTTTTCATTGGAGGTTGAAAATCGTTTTTTGGAAAACGATGGGAGACAAATCGTCGGAGCTGCGTCGGATCTTTTGTTTTGCGTCCTTCATCGTGATGCTGCACCTCGTTTCTGGAGATCTGAGCTATTCTATTCCAGAGGAGATGAAACGTGGATCTGTTATTGGAAACGTGGCCAAAGATCTGGGTGTTGATTTGAGGACTTTATCTTCAAGAAAGGCTCGGATTGATTTTGGAGGAAGCAAGAAAAGGTACTGTGACGTTAATCTCTCCACTGGCGATGCGACCGTGTCCGAGAGGATCGACCGAGAGAATATTTGTGATAAGAAGCCATCGTGTCTGGTGAAGGCAGATTTAGTGTTGGAAAATCCCCTGGAGCTCCACAAAATAAACATTCAGGTGCAAGATGTCAACGACAACTCCCCGCAATTTAACGACGATTTAATTCAGATGGAAATCAGGGAGTCTGCGGTGAAGGGAAACCGTTTCTCCATCGACGAGGCCCACGATGCAGATATAGGTCAGAACTCTGTTCAAAGATACAACCTACAAGAAAATGATAATTTTATTCTGTCAATTGATAGTGATAAAGTTGAACTTGTTTTAGAAACTGAATTAGATCGAGAGAAAAATAGTGAATTAAATCTGATTTTGACAGCTTATGATGGCGGCTCTCCTCAGAGATCAGGTACAGTGATCATCCACGTCACTGTGCTGGATGCTAATGATAACGCCCCAGTGTTCAGTCAGGACCTTTATAAAGCCAGTCTGCCTGAAAACTCTCCTCTAGACACTGTTGTGATCAAAGTTAGTGCCACTGATGCAGATGAAGGAGTGAATGGAGATGTGACATATCAGTTTGGGCGTCAGTCAAATGATGAGGTAAATATTTTTACAATTGATTCAAAAACAGGTGAAATTAAATTAAAAGGGTTAATTGATTATGAAGAACGGAGCTCTTTTGAAATGAGGGTAAAAGCTAAAGATGGTTTAGGGCTGACCTCATACTCCAAAGTTATAATTGAAGTGACTGATGTTAATGATAATTCTCCAGTGATCGATCTGAAGTCTCTGTCTAACTCCATACCTGAGAATGTGTCACCTGGTACAGAGGTGGGCATCATCAATGTTCAGGACAGAGACTCTGACAATAACAAACAAGTCAAATGTTTTATTCAACAAAATGTTCCATTTAAATTAGTTCCTTCTATTAAAAACTATTATTCTCTGGTGACTACTGGTCAACTGGACCGTGAACTGGTGTCTGACTACAACATTACAATCACTGCCACTGATGAGGGGTCTCCTCCTCTGTCCTCCTCTAAAACTGTTCACTTATCAGTAGCAGACATCAACGACAACCCACCTGTGTTTGAGGAACAGTCCTACAGCGCATATGTGAGTGAAAACAACAAACCTGGCTCCTCTTTATGTTCCGTTACTGCTCGAGACCCAGACTGGAGACAAAACGGTACCGTGGTTTATTCTCTGTTACCTGCTGAGGTGAACGGTGCCCAGGTGTCCTCCTATCTGTCTGTTAACGGAGACACAGGGGTGATCCACGCTGTCAGGTCCTTTGACTATGAACAGTGGAGGAGTTTTAAAGTCCAGGTGATGGCCAGAGACAACGGTTCTCCTCCACTCAGCAGCAACGTGAGTGTCAATGTCTTCATATCAGACGTGAACGACAACTCTCCTCAGATACTGTACCCCACCCCGGAGGGCAACTCCTTCATGACCGAGCTGGTCCCCAAAGCTGCACACGGAGGCTCTCTGGTGTCCAAAGTCATCGCAGTGGACGCAGACTCTGGACAGAACGCCTGGCTGTCCTATCATATCGTCAAGTCCACTGATCCGGGACTTTTCACTATTGGTCTCCACAGCGGAGAGATCAGGACCCAGCGGGACATTTCTGAGTCTGACAGCATGAAACAGAACCTGATTGTGGCAGTGAAAGATAACGGACAGCCCTCTCTCTCTGCCACCTGTTCCATGTATCTACTGATTTCTGATAACTTGGCTGAGGTGCCAGAACTGAAGGACATTTCTTATGATGAGAAGAATTCCAAACTCACCTCTTATCTGATCGTCGCTCTGGTGTGTGTGTCCACCTTCTTCCTCACCTTCATCATCATCATCCTGGGTGTGAGGTTCTGTCGCCGGAGGAAGCCCAGAATGTTGTTTGATGGAGCAGTGGCCATCCCCAGTGCTTATCTGCCTCCTAACTACGCAGATGTTGACGGCACAGGAACTTTACGCAGCACTTACAACTATGACGCCTACTTGACCACAGGATCTCGAACCAGTGACTTTAAGTTTGTGTCCTCTTACAATGACAACACGCTGCCTGCTGACCAGACTCTGAGGAAGAGTTCTTCTGACTTTGCTGACCCCTTTGATGACCTGGACACTTCTGGCGAGGTAGGAACATGTCACTTTAATTTTTCAACTATCTTTTGCCTTTATGTTTTGATTTAAGATGATGTATCTGCAAGTCTGTTTTAGAAATGTTGAATGGTCATCGTGTTTGGAAAATGTCTGCGTGATCATAAGGCTGCTAATTTTACAGTATCGATGGCATCTGTCCATGGTGCTGACGCTTCAGTGCTGCGAGAATAGCTTGTCTTATGTCTTTGGTTGCCGCTTACCTTCACTAAGTTAGTGTTCCGAAGAAAACAAAGTAGCTTAAAAAGAACCCTTGTTTGCTGCTTAAATTGTTGTTGTTACTTAATATATGCAGTTACAATAAGAAATAAGAATACAAATAGAAAAAAACGAAAAAACTAAAACGTGTTTGATGAACAGAAACATACATTTTGGGGTTTGTGTATCCACTTCATTGAAAACATGTTTTTTATATAATAATAATACAACCCAAATTACGTTTTAGAGCCTTTATAGTTTAGTGCAAATAAGACAAATAGCTGCAACACAGGACAGGCCAGCGATGTGCTCAGTCCGTCCACCTAAACAGATGGGATACCCCAGAAACTCAACTATGGGAATAATAGGCGGTAGAAAGAAATGAATGAATGGCAACACAATGTTTAAATTGTGAAGGTTAAACCACTTGTAACAACTATTTTCATGGACAACACATGGATAGGAGCAACAACTAAATTATCAAATTCTGGTTCTTAGGGAAAGAATGACATATATTTTCCTGAAATAAAAGAACAACATTAAAATACACTTATTGACGACTGGTACGTGACAACATTACAATACATTTCTTTTTTTACTTTTCCATCTGAAAAATATAGTTTAATAAAAGCAAAAACTACTTTATTTTAACATACTGATCACTCATTATTTTTGTTTTTATACATATTTTGTTAGTTTAAGGGCAATCCGAATTCCTTTATTGATACATAATCACAGTTTTTGAGGATAGTTTCTTTATTTTGTTCAGCATTTAATGGTGGAGCAATTTTCCAGAATGTGGTTAACCACAGGTGTATGATAAAGCAATATGGATATTTTATTCAACCCGGTCTGTTATCCAAGACGTTATACTACAGATTATCCACTTGAGGGCAGTATTGACCTTTTCTGATTTTGTCCACCCATCGTTGTGGAGATTATATGATCGGGCTTTGTTCTCGGATGTTACTTGCAGAAGGGTGCGATACTCGCTCTTTTCAACGAGAGTGAGATTAGAATAACAGTTTGGAACGTAATTCGTGGACTGGATATTTTTCATTGGAGGTTGAAAATCGTTTTTTGGAAAACGATGGGAGACAAATCGTCGGAGCTGCGTCGGATCTTTTGCTTTGCGTCGTTCATCGTGATGCTGCACCTCGTTTATGGAGATCTGAGCTATTCTATTCCAGAGGAGATGAAACGTGGATCTGTTATTGGAAACGTGGCCAAAGATCTGGGTGTTGATTTGAGGACTTTATCTTCAAGAAAGGCTCGGATTGATTTTGGAGGAAGCAAGAAAAGGTACTGTGACGTTAATCTCTCCACTGGCGATGCGACCGTGTCCGAGAGGATCGACCGAGAGAATATTTGTGATAAGAAGCCATCGTGTCTTGTGAAGGCAGATTTAGTGTTGGAAAATCCCCTGGAGCTCCACAAAATAAACATTCAGGTGCAAGATGTCAACGACAACTCCCCGCAATTTAACGATGATTTAATTCAGATGGAAATCAGTGAGTCTGCAGAGAAGGGTAGTCGTTTCTCCATCGAGGAGGCCCATGATGCAGATATAGGTCAGAACTCTGTTCAGAGATACAACCTTCAAAAAAACAATAACTTTATTCTGTCAATTGATAGTGATAAAGTTGAACTTGTTTTAGAAAATAAACTAGATCGAGAACAACAGCAGGATTTAGATTTAATTCTGACAGCTTATGATGGCGGCTCTCCTCAGAGATCAGGTACAGTGATCATCCACGTCACTGTGCTGGATGCTAATGATAACGCCCCAGTGTTCAGTCAGGACCTTTATGAAGCCAGTCTGCCTGAAAACTCTCCTCTAGACACTGTTGTGATCAAAGTTAGTGCCACTGATGCAGATGAAGGAGTGAATGGAGATGTGACATACCAATTTGGGCGTCAGTCAAATGATGAGGTAAATATTTTTACAATTGATTCAAAAACTGGTGAAATTAAATTAAAAGGGTTAATTGATTATGAAGAACGGAGCTCTTTTGAAATGAGGGTAAAAGCTAAAGATGGTTTAGGGCTGACCTCATACTCCAAAGTTATAATAGAAGTATCTGATGTTAATGATAATTCTCCAGTGATCGATCTGAAGTCTCTGTCTAACTCCATACCTGAGAATGTGTCACCTGGTACAGAGGTGGGCATCATCAATGTTCAGGACAGAGACTCTGACAATAACAAACAAGTCAAATGTTTTATTCAACAAAATGTTCCATTTAAATTAGTTCCTTCTATTAAAAACTATTATTCTCTGGTGACTACTGGTCAACTGGACCGTGAACTGGTGTCTGACTACAGCATTACAATCACTGCCACTGATGAGGGGTCTCCTCCTCTATCCTCCTCTAAAACTGTTCACTTATCAGTAGCAGACATCAACGACAACCCACCTGTGTTTGAGGAACAGTCCTACAGCGCATATGTGAGTGAAAATAACAAACCTGGCTCCTCTTTATGTTCCGTTACTGCTCGAGACCCAGACTGGAGACAAAACGGTACCGTGGTTTATTCTCTGTTACCTGCTGAGGTGAACGGTGCCCAGGTGTCCTCCTATCTGTCTGTTAACGGAGACACGGGGGTGATCCACGCTGTCAGGTCCTTTGACTATGAACAGTGGAGGAGTTTTAAAGTCCAGGTGATGGCCAGAGACAACGGTTCTCCTCCACTCAGCAGCAACGTGAGCGTCAGTGTCTTCATATCAGACGTGAACGACAACTCTCCTCAGATACTGTACCCCACCCCGGAGGGCAACTCCTTCATGACCGAGCTGGTCCCCAAAGCTGCACACGGAGGCTCTCTGGTGTCCAAAGTCATTGCAGTGGACGCAGACTCTGGACAGAACGCCTGGCTGTCCTATCATATCGTCAAGTCCACTGATCCGGGACTTTTCACTATTGGTCTCCACAGCGGAGAGATCAGGACCCAGCGGGACATTTCTGAGTCTGACAGCATGAAACAGAACCTGATTGTGGCAGTGAAAGATAACGGACAGCCCTCTCTCTCTGCCACCTGTTCCATGTATCTACTGATTTCTGATAACTTGGCTGAGGTGCCAGAACTGAAGGACATTTCTTATGATGAGAAGAATTCCAAACTCACCTCTTATCTGATCATCGCTCTGGTGTGTGTGTCCACCTTCTTCCTCACCTTCATCATCATCATCCTGGGTGTGAGGTTCTGTCGCCGGAGGAAGCCCAGAATGTTGTTTGATGGAGCAGTGGCCATCCCCAGTGCTTATCTCCCTCCTAACTACGCAGATGTTGACGGCACAGGAACTTTACGCAGCACTTACAACTATGACGCCTACTTGACCACAGGATCTCGAACCAGTGACTTTAAGTTTGTGTCCTCTTACAATGACAACACGCTGCCTGCTGACCAGACTCTGAGGAAGAGTCCTTCTGACTTTGCTGACCCCTTTGATGACCTGGACACTTCTGAAGAGGTAGGAACATGTCACTTTAATTTTTCTTCAATATTTTGCCTTAATGTTTTTATTTAAGATGATGTATCCGCGAGTCTGTTTTAAAAAAGTCTGTGTGACCATGATCATAAGGCTGCTAATGTTACAGTATCGATGGCATCTGTCCATGGTGCTGACGCTTCAGTGCTGCGAGAACAGCTTGTCTTATGTCTTTCGTTGCCACTTCCCTTCGCTAAGTTATTGTTCTGAAGAAAACAAAGTAGCTTAAAAAGAACCCTTGTTTGCTGCTTAAATTGTTCGAATGTCCCTAATATGTGTAATTACAATAAGAAAATAATAATACAAATAGAAAAAAACGAAAAATCAAAAACTTGTTTAATGAACAGAAACATATATTTTGGGGTTTGTGTATACACTTCATTCAAAACATGGTTTTCATATAATAATAATGCAACTCAAATTTAAGTCTTAGCACCTTTATAGTTCAGTACAAATAAGACAAATAGCTGCAACACAGGACAGGCCAGCGATGTGCTCAGTCCGTCCACCTAAACAGATGGGATACCCCAGTAACTCCACTATGGGAATAATAGGAGGTAGAAAGAAATGAATGATTGGCAACACAACGTTTAAATACAAAAATTGTGAGCTTGAAAATGCAATGGACCCTTTATGAAGTTAAACTGATAAAAACGAAACATTTAATTTATTAAATACACACTCTATATTACATAAACACACTTAACACAAATACACACTTTACACACACAATATTTAACCATTCAACTTGTGAAAACTATCTGTTTCCCAATGACCGTTTGTTAGCAACATTATTATATTTAAAACACTGGTATGTAAGAACCAAAAATAAATTGTCTAGATTTATTGTATCAATGTTTTATGACGACCGATGAAACACATGATATGGCTTCTTGGAAGGCTTTGTGCTGTGTTTGATTAGTGAACAAAACTTCTAGCCAAAATGTATCTTTGAAAAACTTACCATGACTTGATTTAGAATGATGAGTCGAAACTGGTTCACAGCCAAGATCTTTATACATAATCGTGACGTAGACCTATCCTTTAACTTTATCTGGAAGAGTGAATTCTAAAGAAATTCATGTTCAAACAATGCATTCTTGATCTGGTCGTGAAGAATAAATGAAATATCTCGCCAGAGCTTTTATTCCTGAATCACAGAGAATTTAGGAAAATATCACAGGTCATAATCAACGCAAACATTTTCTCTTTTTGTTGCATACACCTCTTATTCAAAGTTTTGTCTTGATACAGAAACTTATATTTACATTCAAACCAATTACTTTTGTTATTTTTTTCAACAGAAAGCTTTTTTTTTTTTTGGAGATGCATCATCATTTATCACACTCTCTCAGAATGAAACGTAGTTTGTGAAGGTTAAACAACTTGTAAACATTATTTTAATGGACATCACATGGATAAGAGCAAGAACTAAATGATCAAGTTCTCGTTCTTAGGCAAAAAAAAAACATATTTTGTAAGTAAGTAAGTAAGTAATATATATTTATATAGCGCTTTTCGAGACCAGGGTCATTTTGTTAAATAACGAACAACGTGAAAATCCTCCTAGTCACATTTGGACTTTAACATCGGAATTATATCCTTTAGTAAAAGCAAAAAATAGTTTACTTTAACATATTAATTATTCTTTATTTACTCGTATATATATTTTGTAAGTGGAAGGGCAATCTGAATTATTTTATTGATACATATTCCTTTATTTAGTTATAAATAAATAAATACTGTTACGACAATATTAAGATAATCACTGTGTTTTGAGGATAATTTGTTTATTTAGTTCAGTTTTTAATAGTGAAACAATTTTCCAGAATTTGGTTACCCACATGTGTATGTTAAAGAAATATTTATATTTTGCTCAACCCGGTCTATTATCCAAGACGTTATGCCACAATGTATCCACTAGGGGGCAGTATTGACCTTTTCTAATTTTATCCACCCATCTTTGTGGAGATTATACGATCGCGCTTTGTTCTCGGATGTTACTTGCAGAAGAGTGCGATACTCGCTCTTTTCAACGAGTGTGAGATTAGAAAAACACTTTGGAACGTAATTTGTTCACTGGATATTTTTCATCGGAGGTTGAAAATCGTTTTTTGGAAAACGATGGGAGACAAATCGTCGGAGCTGCGTCGGATCTTCTGCTTTGCGTCCTTCATCGTGATGCTGCACCTCGTTTATGGAGATCTGAGCTATTCTATTCCAGAGGAGATGAAACGTGGATCTGTTATTGGAAACGTGGCCAAAGATCTGGGTGTTGATTTGAGGACTTTATCTTCAAGAAAGGCTCGGATTGATGTGGAGGGGACTCGCAAACGGTACTGTGACATTAACATGAACACCGGAGATCTGATCACGTCAGAGAGAATCGACAGAGAGCATATTTGCGGACAGAAACCTTCTTGTGTTCTAAAAATAAAATTAGTCTTAGAAAATCCGCTAGAGCTCCATCGAGTAAGCGTTCATGTTCAGGATGTTAATGACAATTCCCCTAAATTCAAAAAGGAGGTGATAGAAATGGAAATAAGAGAGTCGGCAGAGAAGGGCAGTCGCTTTTCCATCGAGAAGGCCCATGACGCAGATATAGGTCAGAATTCAGTGCAGAGATATGAACTGAATAAAAACGATAATTTTGTACTCTCAGATGAAAATAAAAGAGTCGAGCTTGTTTTGGAAAATAAACTAGATCGTGAAAAACAAAGGGAGACAGATTTAATTCTAACAGCTTATGATGGCGGCTCTCCTCAGAGATCAGGTACAGTGATCATCCACGTCACTGTGCTGGATGCTAATGATAACGCCCCAGTGTTCAGTCAGGACCTTTATAAAGCCAGTCTGCCTGAAAACTCTCCTCTAGATACTGTTGTGATCAAAGTTAGTGCCACTGATGCAGATGAAGGAGTGAATGGAGTGATAAGTTATGATTTTGGTCATATATCTGATGATCATTCAATTCCATTTACAATGGATTTTGTATCTGGACTTATCAAGGTGTCTGACCATATTGACTATGAAGATATTAACCTATTTGAAATTAATGTTGAAGCAAAAGATGGTTTAGGGCTGACGTCATATACAAAGGTTGTTATAGAAGTGACTGATGTTAATGATAATTCTCCAGTAATCGATCTGAAGTCTTTATCTAACTCCATACCTGAGAATGTGTCACCTGGTACAGAGGTGGGCATCATCAATGTTCAGGACAGAGACTCTGACAATAACAAACAAGTCAAATGTTTCATTCAACAAAATGTTCCATTTAAATTAGTTCCTTCTATTGAAAACTATTATTCTCTGGTGACTACTGGTCAACTGGACCGTGAACTGGTGTCTGACTACAACATTACAATCACTGCCACTGATGAGGGGTCTCCTCCTCTGTCCTCCTCTAAAACTGTTCACTTATCAGTAGCAGACATCAACGACAACCCACCTGTGTTTGAGGAACAGTCCTACAGCGCATATGTGAGTGAAAATAACAAACCTGGCTGCTCTTTATGTTCCGTTACTGCTCGAGACCCAGACTGGAGACAAAACGGTACCGTGGTTTATTCTCTGTTACCTGCTGAGGTGAACGGTGCCCAGGTGTCCTCCTATCTGTCTGTTAACGGAGACACGGGGGTGATCCACGCTGTCAGGTCCTTTGACTATGAACAGTGGAGGAGTTTTAAAGTCCAGGTGATGGCCAGAGACAACGGTTCTCCTCCACTCAGCAGCAACGTGAGCGTCAGTGTCTTCATATCAGACGTGAACGACAACTCTCCTCAGATACTGTACCCCACCCCGGAGGGCAACTCCTTCATGACCGAGCTGGTCCCCAAAGCTGCACACGGAGGCTCTCTGGTGTCCAAAGTCATCGCAGTGGACGCAGACTCTGGACAGAACGCCTGGCTGTCCTATCATATCGTCAAGTCCACTGATCCAGGACTTTTCACTATTGGTCTCCACAGCGGAGAGATCAGGACCCAGCGGGACATTTCTGAGTCTGACAGCATGAAACAGAACCTGATTGTGGCAGTGAAAGATAACGGACAGCCCTCTCTCTCTGCCACCTGTTCCATGTATCTACTGATTTCTGATAACTTGGCTGAGGTGCCAGAACTGAAGGACATTTCTTATGATGAGAAGAATTCCAAACTCACCTCTTATCTGATCATCGCTCTGGTGTGTGTGTCCACCTTCTTCCTCACCTTCATCATCATCATCCTGGGTGTGAGGTTCTGTCACAGGAGGAAGCCCAGAATGTTGTTTGATGGAGCAGTGGCCATCCCCAGTGCTTATCTCCCTCCTAACTACGCAGATGTTGACGGCACAGGAACTTTACGCAGCACTTACAACTATGACGCCTACTTGACCACAGGATCTCGAACCAGTGACTTTAAGTTTGTGTCCTCTTACAATGACAACACGCTGCCTGCTGACCAGACTCTGAGGAAGAGTCCTTCTGACTTTGCTGACCCCTTTGATGACCTGGACACTTCTGAAGAGGTAGGAACATGTCACTTTAATTTTTCAACTATCTTTTGCCTTTATGTTTTGATTTAAGATGATGTATCTGCAAGTCTGTTTTAGAAATGTTGAATGGTCATCGTGTTTGGAAAATGTCTGCGTGATCATAAGGCTGCTAATTTTATAGTATCGATGGCATCTGTCCATGGTGCTGACGCTTCAGTGCTGCGAGAATAGCTTGTCTTATGTCTTTGGTTGCCGCTTACCTTCACTAACTTAGTGTTCCGAAGAAAACGAAGTAGCTTAAAAATAACCCTTGTTTGCTGCTTAAATTGTTGTTGTTACTAAATATATGTAGTTACAATAAGAAATAAGAATACAAATAGAAGAAAACGAAAAAACTAAAACGTGTTTGATGAACAGAAACATACATTTTGGGATTTGTGTATCCACTTCATTGAAAACATGTTTTTTATATAATAATAATACAACCCAAATTACGTTTTAGAGCCTTTATAGTTTAGTGCAAATAGGATAAATAGCTGCAACACAGGACAGGCCAGCGATGTGCTCAGTCCGTCCACCTAAACAGATGGGATACCCCAGTAACTCAACTATGGGAATAATAGGCGGTAGAAAGAAATGAATGAATGGCAACACAATGTTTAAATTGTGAAGGTTAAACCACTTGTAACAACTATTTTCATGGACAACACATGGATAGGAGCAACAACTAAATTATCAAATTCTGTTTTTTAGGGAAAGATTGACATATATTTTCCTGAAATAAAAGAACAACATTAAAATACACTTATTGACGATTGGTACGTGACAACATTACAATACATTTCTTTTTTTACTTTTCCATCTGAAAAATATAGTTTAATAAAAGCAAAAACTACTTTATTTTAACATACTGATTACTCTTTTTTTTTTTGTATACATATTTTGTTAGTTTAAGGGCAATCCGAATTCCTTTATTGATACATAATCACAGTTTTTGAGGATAATTTCTTTATTTTGTTCAGCATTTAATGGTGGAGCAATTTTCCAGAATGTGGTTAACCACAGGTGTATGTTAAAGCAATATGTATATTTTATTCAACCCGGTCTGTTATCCAAGACGTTATACTACAGAGTATCCACTTGAGGGCAGTATTGACCTTTTCTGATTTTGTCCACCCATCGTTGTGGAGATTATATGATCGGGCTTTGTTCTCGGATGTTACTTGCAGAAGAGTGCGATACTCGCTCTTTTCAACGAGAGTGAGATTAGAAAAACAGTTTGGAACGTAATTCGTGGACTGGATATTTTTCATTGGAGGTTGAAAATCGTTTTTCGGAAAACGATGGGAGACAACTCGTTTGAGCTCCGTCGGATCTTTTGCTTTGCGTCCTTCATCGTGATGCTGCACCTCGTTTATGGAGATCTGAGCTATTCTATTCCAGAGGAGATGAAACGTGGATCTGTTATTGGAAATGTGGCCAAGGATCTGGGTGTTGATCTGAGGACTTTATCTTCAAGAAAGGCTCGGATTGATGTGGAGGGGACTCGCAAACGGTACTGTGACATTAACATGAACACCGGAGATCTGATCACGTCAGAGAGAATCGACAGAGAGAGTATTTGCGGACAGAAACCTTATTGTTTACTCAATACAGATTTATTGTTAGAAAATCCATTAGAGCTTCACAGAGTCAGTCTTCATATTCAGGATGTCAACGATAATTCGCCAAAATTCAAAGAGGAGCTGATTAGAATGGAGATAAGAGAGTCGGCAGAGAAAGGCAGCCGTTTCTCCCTCGACGAGGCCCACGATGCCGATATAGGCCATAACTCTGTACAGAGGTATATGCTGCAAAAAAACGACAATTTTGTTGTTTCAGTAAAAAATAATAAGGGTGAACTTGTGTTGGAAAATAAATTGGATCGTGAAAAGGAACAGGATTTAGATTTAATTCTAACAGCTTATGATGGCGGCTCTCCTCAGAGATCAGGTACAGTGATCATCCACGTCACTGTGCTGGATGCTAATGATAACGCCCCAGTGTTCAGTCAGGACCTTTATAAAGCCAGTCTGCCTGAAAACTCTCCTCTAGACACTGTTGTGATCAAAGTTAGTGCCACTGATGCAGATGAAGGAGTGAATGGACAAGTGACTTATCAGTTTGACAACATTTTTGAGGAAGACGTTCATGTCTTTTCAATTGATTCCAACACTGGTGTGATAAAGGTTACTGGAGAGATTGATTTTGAGGAGCATACTTCCTTTGAAATGAGAATTAAGGCTAGAGATGGTTTGGGGCTGACAACATACTCCAAAGTTATAATGGAAGTGACTGATGTTAATGATAATTCTCCACTTATTTACATTAAGTCTCTGTCTAACTCCATACCTGAGAATGTGTCACCTGGTACAGAGGTGGGCATCATCAATGTTCAGGACAGAGACTCTGACAATAACAAACAAGTCAAATGTTTTATTCAGCAAAATGTTCCATTTAAATTAGTTCCTTCTATTAAAAACTATTATTCTCTGGTGACTACTGGTCAACTGGACCGTGAACTGGTGTCTGACTACAACATTACAATCACTGCCACTGATGAGGGGTCTCCTCCTCTGTCCTCCTCTAAAACTGTTCACTTATCAGTAGCAGACATCAACGACAACCCACCTGTGTTTGAGGAACAGTCTTACAGCGCATATGTGAGTGAAAACAACAAACCTGGCTCCTCTTTATGTTCTGTTACTGCTCGAGACCCAGACTGGAGACAAAACGGTACCGTGGTTTATTCTCTGTTACCTGCTGAGGTGAACGGTGCCCAGGTGTCCTCCTATCTGTCTGTTAACGGAGACACAGGGGTGATCCACGCTGTCAGGTCCTTTGACTATGAACAGTGGAGGAGTTTTAAAGTCCAGGTGATGGCCAGAGACAACGGTTCTCCTCCACTCAGCAGCAATGTGAGTGTCAGTGTCTTCATATCAGACGTGAACGACAACTCTCCTCAGATACTGTACCCCACCCCGGAGGGCAACTCCTTCATGACCGAGCTGGTCCCCAAAGCTGCACACGGAGGCTCTCTGGTGTCCAAAGTCATCGCAGTGGACGCAGACTCTGGACAGAACGCCTGGCTGTCCTATCATATCGTCAAGTCCACTGATCCAGGACTTTTCACTATTGGTCTCCACAGCGGAGAGATCAGGACCCAGCGGGACATTTCTGAGTCTGACAGCATGAAACAGAACCTGATTGTGGCAGTGAAAGATAACGGACAGCCCTCTCTCTCTGCCACCTGTTCCATGTATCTACTGATTTCTGATAACTTGGCTGAGGTGCCAGAACTGAAGGACATTTCTTATGATGAGAAGAATTCCAAACTCACCTCTTATCTGATCATCGCTCTGGTGTGTGTGTCCACCTTCTTCCTCACCTTCATCATCATCATCCTGGGTGTGAGGTTCTGTCGCCGGAGGAAGCCCAGAATGTTGTTTGATGGAGCAGTGGCCATCCCCAGTGCTTATCTCCCTCCTAACTACGCAGATGTTGACGGCACAGGAACTTTACGCAGCACTTACAACTATGACGCCTACTTGACCACAGGATCTCGAACCAGTGACTTTAAGTTTGTGTCCTCTTACAATGACAACACGCTGCCTGCTGACCAGACTCTGAGGAAGAGTCCTTCTGACTTTGCTGACCCCTTTGATGACCTGGACACTTCTGAAGAGGTAGGAACATGTCACTTTAATTTTTCAACTATCTTTTGCCTTTATGTTTTGATTTAAGATGATGTATCCGCGAGTCTGTTTTAGAAAAGTCTGTGTGACCATGATCATAAGGCTGCTAATGTTACAGTATCGATGGCATCTGTCCATGGTGCTGACGCTTCAGTGCTGCGAGAACAGCTTGTCTTATGTCTTTCGTTGCCACTTCCCTTCGCTAAGTTATTGTTCTGAAGAAAACAAAGTAGCTTAAAAAGAACCCTTGTTTGCTGCTTAAATTGTTCGAATGTCCCTAATATGTGTAATTACAATAAGAAAATAATAATACAAATAGAAAAAAACGAAAAATCAAAAACTTGTTTAATGAACAGAAACATATATTTTGGGGTTTGTGTATACACTTCATTCAAAACATGGTTTTCATATAATAATAATACAACTCAAATTTAAGTCTTAGCGCCTTTATAGTTCAGTACAAATAAGACAAATAGCTGCAACACAGGACAGGCCAGCGATGTGCTCAGTCTGTCCACCTAAACAGATGGGATACCCCAGTAACTCCACTATGGGAATAATAGGCGGTAGAAAGAAATGAATGATTGGCAACACAACGTTTAAATACAAAAATTGTGAGCTTGAAAATGCAATGGACCCTTTATGAAGTTAAACTGATAAAAACTAAACATTTAATTTATTAAATACACACTCTCTATAACATAAACACACTTAACACAAATACACACTTTACACACACAATATTTAAACATTCAACTTGTGAAAACTATCTGTTTCCCAATGACCGTTTGTTAGCAACATTATTATATTTAAAACACTGGTATATAAGAACCAAAAATAAATTGTCTAGATTTATTGTATCAATGTTTTATGACGACCGATGAAACACATGATATGGCTTCTTGGAAGGCTTTGTGCTGTGTTTGATTAGTGAACAAAACTTCTAGCCAAAATGTATCTTTGAAAAACTTACCATGACTTGATTTAGAATGATGAGTCGAAACTGGTTCACAGCCAAGATCTTTATACATAATCGTGACGTAGACCTATCCTTTAACTTTATCTGGAAGAGTGAATTCTAAAGAAATTCATGTTCAAACAATGCATTCTTGATCTGGTCGTGAAGAATAAATGAAATATCTCGCCAGAGCTTTTATTCCTGAATCACAGAGAATTTAGGAAAATATCACAGGTCATAATCAATGCAAACATTTTCTCTTTTTGTTGCATACACCTCTTATTCAAAGTTTTGTCTTGATACAGAAACTTATATTTACATTCAAACCAATTACTTTTGTAATTTTCTTCAACAGAAAGGTTTTTTTTTTCTTGGAGATGCATCATCATTTATCACACTCTCTCAGAGTGTATTTAACGTAGTTTGTGAAGGTTAAACAACGTGTAAACATTATTTTAATGGACATCACATGGATAAGAGCAAGAACTAAATGATCAAGTTCTCGTTCTTAGGCAAAAAAAAATCATATTTTGTTGTTAAATAACGAACAACGTGAAAATCCTCCTAGTCACATTTGGACTTTAACATCGGAATCATATCCTTTAGTAAAAGCAAAAAATAGTTTACTTTAACATATTAATTATTCTTTATTTACTCGTATATATATTTTGTAAGTGGAAGGGCAATCTGAATTATTTTATTGATACATATTCCTTTATTTAGTTATAAATAAATAAATACTGTTACGACAATATTAAGATAATCACTGTGTTTTGAGGATAATTTGTTTATTTAGTTCAGTTTTTAATTGTGAAACAATTTTCCAGAATTTGGTTACCCACATGTGTATGTTAAAGAAATATTTATATTTTGCTCAACCCGGTCTATTATCCAAGACGTTATGCCACAATGTATCCACTAGAGGGCAATATTGACCTTTTCTAATTTTATCCACCCATCTTTGTGGAGATTATACGATCGCGCTTTGTTCTCGGATGTTACTTGCAGAAGAGTGCGATACTCGCTCTTTTCAACGAGTGTGAGATTAGAAAAACAGTCTGGAACGTAATTTGTTCACTGGATATTTTTCATCGGAGGTTGAAAATCGTTTTTTGGAAAACGATGGGAGACAAATCGTCGGAGCTGCGTCGGATCTTTTGCTTTGCGTCCTTCATCGTGATGCTGCACCTCGTTTATGGAGATCTGAGCTATTCTATTCCAGAGGAGATGAAACGTGGATCTGTTATTGGAAACGTGGCCAAAGATCTGGGTGTTGATTTGAGGACTTTATCTTCAAGAAAGGCTCGGATTGATGTGGAGGGGACTCGCAAACGGTACTGTGACATTAACATGAACACCGGAGATCTGATCACGTCAGAGAGAATCGACAGAGAGAGTATTTGCGGACAGAAACCTTCTTGTGTTCTAAAAATAAAATTAGTCTTAGAAAATCCGCTAGAGCTCCATCGAGTAAGCGTTCATGTTCAGGATGTTAATGACAATTCCCCTAAATTCAAAAAGGAGGTGATAGAAATGGAGATAAGAGAGTCGGCAGAGAAGGGCAGTCGCTTTTCCATCGAGAAGGCCCATGACGCAGATATAGGTCAGAATTCAGTGCAGAGATATGAACTGAATAAAAACGATAATTTTGTACTCTCAGATGAAAATAAAAGAGTCGAGCTTGTTTTGGAAAATAAACTAGATCGTGAAAAACAAAGGGAGACAGATTTAATTCTAACAGCTTATGATGGCGGCTCTCCTCAGAGATCAGGTACAGTGATCATCCACGTCACTGTGCTGGATGCTAATGATAACGCCCCAGTGTTCAGTCAGGACCTTTATAAAGCCAGTCTGCCTGAAAACTCTCCTCTAGATACTGTTGTGATTAAAGTTAGTGCCACTGATGCGGATGAAGGAGTGAACGGAGTGATAAGTTATGATTTTGGTCATATATCTGATGATCATTTAATTCCATTTACAATGGATTTTGTATCTGGACTTATCAAGGTGTCTGACCATATTGACTATGAAGATATTAACCTATTTGAAATTAATGTTGAAGCAAAAGATGGTTTAGGGCTGACGTCATATACAAAGGTTGTTATAGAAGTGACTGATGTTAATGATAATTCTCCAGTAATCGATCTGAAGTCTTTATCTAACTCCATACCTGAGAATGTGTCACATGGTACAGAGGTGGGCATCATAAATATTCAAGACAGAGACTCTGACAATAACAAACAAGTCAAATGTTTCATTCAACAAAATGTTCCATTTAAATTAGTTCCTTCTATTGAAAACTATTATTCTCTGGTGACTACTGGTCAACTGGACCGTGAACTGGTGTCTGACTACAACATTACAATCACTGCCACTGATGAGGGGTCTCCTCCTCTGTCCTCCTCTAAAACTGTTCACTTATCAGTAGCAGACATCAACGACAACCCACCTGTGTTTGAGGAACAGTCCTACAGCGCATATGTGAGTGAAAATAACAAACCTGGCTCCTCTTTATGTTCCGTTACTGCTCGAGACCCAGACTGGAGACAAAATGGTACCGTGGTTTATTCTCTGTTACCTGCTGAGGTGAACGGTGCCCAGGTGTCCTCCTATCTGTCTGTTAACGGAGACACGGGGGTGATCCACGCTGTCAGGTCCTTTGACTATGAACAGTGGAGGAGTTTTAAAGTCCAGGTGATGGCCAGAGACAATGGTTCTCCTCCACTCAGCAGCAATGTGAGTGTCAGTGTCTTCATATCAGACGTGAACGACAACTCTCCTCAGATACTGTACCCCACCCCGGAGGGCAACTCCTTCATGACCGAGCTGGTCCCCAAAGCTGCACACGGAGGCTCTCTGGTGTCCAAAGTCATCGCAGTGGATGCAGACTCTGGACAGAACGCCTGGCTGTCCTATCATATCGTCAAGTCCACTGATCCGGGACTTTTCACTATTGGTCTCCACAGCGGAGAGATCAGGACCCAGCGGGACATTTCTGAGTCTGACAGCATGAAACAGAACCTGATTGTGGCAGTGAAAGATAACGGACAGCCCTCTCTCTCTGCCACCTGTTCCATGTATCTACTGATTTCTGATAACTTGGCTGAGGTGCCAGAACTGAAGGACATTTCTTATGATGAGAAGAATTCCAAACTCACCTCTTATCTGATCATCGCTCTGGTGTGTGTGTCCACCTTCTTCCTCACCTTCATCATCATCATCCTGGGTGTGAGGTTCTGTCACAGGAGGAAGCCCAGAATGTTGTTTGATGGAGCAGTGGCCATCCCCAGTGCTTATCTCCCTCCTAACTACGCAGATGTTGACGGCACAGGAACTTTACGCAGCACTTACAACTATGACGCCTACTTGACCACAGGATCTCGAACCAGTGACTTTAAGTTTGTGTCCTCTTACAATGACAACACGCTGCCTGCTGACCAGACTCTGAGGAAGAGTCCTTCTGACTTTGCTGACCCCTTTGATGACTTGGACACTTTGGGCGAGGTAAGAAAATACATTTTATTGATCCATTAGGGATATTTTTCTTAGTCATCATGTTCAATTTTACTTCACATTACATCAATATGAATCACACTTTTTACTCAACAACAAATGTGACGAAATATAAATAAAAAGGACATATTTTACTATGACAACACAAGAGCCCAAAGAGAGATATAGGCATTTTAATTTTCTTCAGAAGGTGTTGATGCTATTGAGGTTATGATGATTACAAAATGCTGTTGTAAACTAGCTATATTTTTAAGTTTCTGCTGTAAAATCTTCTTCAAATTGATACAAGTTTGAAGATCTGTCATTTGGGATAATTTGCTCAGCATTTGTGTGCACATAAACTTGTTTTTTGTTGAGGATGATGGCAAAGTGAAGTTGCATCATCGCTGTTTGGTTCACTCTTTTGGTTTTATAACAACTCATTTCATCACCATTCAGTCTTTGTTTGATGTACTAATGCATGTGTTTTTGTTTTCATCAGAAGTAAGCATAACTCACCTTTATTCAAAAAGCAAAAAACTTGTATTCACTGGTGTCGTCGGTTGTGTTTGATGACGTTAGTTAAAACGTTTCTATTGTTTTGAGTCTTGGTTCGATGATGTTGTAAGTACCACAGATCATGTCTGCCAGAACTATAAAGGCAACTTTTTCATTCTGAAGACGTTTTTCCTGGATTGATATAGGCTACCCGAACATGTCTAAAAACTTTGTACTTTGTATTGTTTTTATTTTCTGATACCTTAGCTGAGAATTGTTCTCCTCCATGCTGTTGTTTGGCATCTTGTGCTACAAAGAGAAAAAATGGATACAACATATACAACTGTTAAAGACTTAGACAGTGAGTGTAATAATCATGTAATTTGAAGAAAGATCTGGTTACGACAGACGAGTGTTTACTTTATTTCTATTTAATTGGCAGTGCTTTAAATCTATCCATGCGGCGATATATACTTGAGATAATTCATGCAAAAATACTAGTTTGTACAGTTTAACATTTTAGCTCAATTTGTAATCTTGCTTCACATATGTAAGTATATTATTTTACTGTAAGAGATCTTTAGGACAAAGTTTTGATTTCAGACAGTGTGTGAGGCTGCATTGGTTCTAAGTGATATTTGTCTTAATGCATATTGTAACTTGTAAGCAAACAGTGGCATCAATTGGTAAAAAAGCTGCCTTCCGAGTTCCTTACCATCTTATAAATCATTGAAATAATAATATCTGACGCTTAACAAAGTGTTAATGACGTAGAATTGCCTCTAGAGGGCGATACAGGATTTCGAACTAACGCAGAGAACACCACCTATTATGAACGTGTGATTCTGAGCTCATTCTTTGTTCCTCGGATGTAACGGAGAGACGTGTTTTCTGTATTTGAATTGAGAGCATTTTACGACTTTAAAACAATAATTTGTTTGCAAATCGGTGTGAAACCGCCTGAATATAAAAAAAAATATTGGTTTGAAGCCTTTTTTTCAAACCACGATGGGACGTTCAGGGCCGTCAGAGCGCCGTCGGATCTTCTGCTTTGCGTCCTTCATCGTGATGCTGCACCTCGTTTATGGAGATCTGAGCTATTCTATTCCAGAGGAGATGAAACGTGGATCTGTTATTGGAAATGTGGCCAAAGATCTGGGTGTTGATCTGAGGACTTTATCTTCAAGAAAGGCTCGGATTGATGTGGAGGGGACTCGCAAACGGTACTGTGACATTAACATGAACACCGGAGATCTGATCACGTCAGAGAGAATCGACAGAGAGAATATTTGCGGACAGAAACCTTCCTGTGTTTTTAAATTAAAGTTAGTGTTGGAAAATCCGTTAGAGCTTCACCGCGTAAATATTGTTATTCAGGATGTCAATGATAATCACCCGCAGTTTAATACTGACAATATAAAAATGGAGATAAGCGAGTCAGCAGAGAAGGGGAGTCGCTTTCCAATCGAGAAGGCCCATGACGCAGATATAGGCCAGAATTCTGTTCAGAGATACGACCTACAGAGTAACGATCATTTTATCCTTTCAATTGATAGTAATACGGTTGAACTTGTGTTGCAAAACAAATTAGATCGTGAAAAGAAAAAAGATTTAGAATTAATTCTTGCTGCCTATGATGGCGGCTCTCCTCAGAGATCAGGTACAGTGATCATCCACGTCACTGTGCTGGATGCTAATGATAACGCCCCAGTGTTCAGTCAGGACCTTTATAAAGCCAGTCTGCCTGAAAACTCTCCTCTAGATACTGTTGTGATCAAAGTTAGTGCCACTGACGCAGATGAAGGAGTGAATGGAGATGTGACATATCAGTTTCCTCGTCAGTCAAATGATGAACTAGATTTCTTCTCTGTTGACTCAAAAACGGGGGAAATTAAATTGTCGGGTGTGATTGATTATGAAGAGAGAAGTTCATTTGAAATGAGCATTCTGGCTAAAGATGGTTTAGGTTTGACTTCGTATGCAAAAGTTATAATTGAAGTGACTGATGTTAATGATAATTCTCCAGTGATCGATTTGAAGTCTCTGTCTAACTCCATACCTGAGAATGTGTCACCTGGTACAGAGGTGGGCATCATCAATGTTCAGGACAGAGACTCTGACAATAACAAACAAGTCAGATGTTTTATTCAACAAAATGTTCCATTTAAATTAGTTCCTTCGATTGAAAACTATTATTCTCTGGTGACTACTGGTCAACTGGACCGTGAACTGGTGTCTGACTACAACATTACAATCACTGCCACTGATGAGGGGTCTCCTCCTCTGTCCTCCTCTAAAACTGTTCACTTATCAGTAGCAGACATTAACGACAACCCACCTGTGTTTGAGGAACAGTCCTACAGCGCATATGTGAGTGAAAACAACAAACCTGGCTCTTCTTTATGCGCCGTTACTGCTCGAGACCCAGACTGGAGACAAAACGGTACCGTGGTTTATTCTCTGTTACCTGCTGAGGTGAACGGTGCCCAGGTGTCCTCCTATCTGTCTGTTAACGGAGACACGGGGGTGATCCACGCTGTCAGGTCCTTTGACTATGAACAGTGGAGGAGTTTTAAAGTCCAGGTGATGGCCAGAGACAACGGTTCTCCTCCACTCAGCAGCAACGTGAGCGTCAGTGTCTTCATATCAGACGTGAACGACAACTCTCCTCAGATACTGTACCCCACCCCGGAGGGCAACTCCTTCATGACCGAGCTGGTCCCCAAAGCTGCACACGGAGGCTCTCTGGTGTCCAAAGTCATCGCAGTGGACGCAGACTCTGGACAGAACGCCTGGCTGTCCTATCATATCGTCAAGTCCACTGATCCGGGACTTTTCACTATTGGTCTCCACAGCGGAGAGATCAGGACCCAGCGGGACATTTCTGAGTCTGACAGCATGAAACAGAACCTGATTGTGGCAGTGAAAGATAACGGACAGCCCTCTCTCTCTGCCACCTGTTCCATGTATCTACTGATTTCTGATAACTTGGCTGAGGTGCCAGAACTGAAGGACATTTCTTATGATGAGAAGAATTCCAAACTCACCTCTTATCTGATCATCGCTCTGGTGTGTGTGTCCACCTTCTTCCTCACCTTCATCATCATCATCCTGGGTGTGAGGTTCTGTCACCGGAGGAAGCCCAGAATGTTGTTTGATGGAGCAGTGGCCATCCCCAGTGCTTATCTGCCTCCTAACTACGCAGATGTCGACGGCACAGGAACTTTACGCAGCACTTACAACTATGACGCCTACTTGACCACAGGATCTCGAACCAGTGACTTTAAGTTTGTGTCCTCTTACAATGACAACACACTGCCTGCTGACCAGACTCTGAGGAAGAGTCCTTCGGACTTTGCTGACCCCTTTGATGACTTGGAGTCTTCCGTGGAGGTAGGACAATTGCTCTCTATCTGCCGTTCTGCTTTGTTATTATTAACAAATAATTTATCTAGTGTCATGCTCGTCTGGTTGAAGAAATCTGATTACATTAGTACAGCTAAAGCCAGTTGGGCTTATTATTAAACTAATATATGCCAAAGGGAATTGAGGAAAAGTGTGACTGGTATCATGATTGTCTTCATTTGTTTGTTGTTGTTTGTATCTCCTTGTATTATTTCAATAAGGAAAATGTTTTAACAGCTGACCAAATGATCTTATTTTAGATCTTAATGTGATGAACTGAAACGTTGTATGTTTAATAACCTTCAGACAGTGGTTTATTCGTGTTATATAATGCCATTTTTAATTAGGTTATAATAATATGACCACAATTGTAGGAAATATTCATTATCAGTGTTCATATTATTTTCAAAACATGTATTGATGATTTGGTAAACACATGCGTCTGGTCTACACATACAAGTTGTTGTAGTTTATTTTCATAGTACATGGGCCTGCTGTTAATACATCTATATTATATTTGTTAGTGAAATCAATGAGCTTATGTCCTTCAGTCAATTTACTGTTGAACAATAATCACGTGGAAATGACTTTGTTCTTGACAGTCATTTTGAAATGTATCCTATAGACTTATACGTCTGTCAAAATGTACCAGATGTGTTATTGTGCCATCTGTATTTTACAATGAGTTATTGAACTCATTGTAAAATGCATTTTTTGAGCTTCACTAATTCGGTATTGTTTGATGCGTTGTCAAGATATTGGTTATGTTGTTGTTTTTAAAGATACACGTTGGTGGAGCTGTCCATGGTGCTGATTTTCTTTCGAACATACTCTCCTAAATGTTTGATGATTACATTCGCATTTCTTTCATGTATAAGTAGTTCGAATGAGTCTATTTCATTTGATAATAAGTATTTTTGCTATATTTCTTGTATTTATAATATAAATACTTGACTTTGTCTTCGTATCAATAAAATCATATTTCTATTTGGATGTTGTTAACTTAACGTGTTTATCAAATTGATAGTTTGTTTTTCTTTCACGAGTATTTAGATATGCAATACGTTAAAACGACTCACGGGGGCAGTGTCGACCAGTCTATAACATTTTGCATTACACTGGTGGGTCTCACGTATTTCGTCACCACGGCGCTCGTCGGGTGACATCTTCTGAAAATCATTCTTTTGTTAGCACATCGTTCACAGAAGGATTGTATTTTGGATCATCATTTTTGTTCTACACTCTTCTTTAATCGTTTAATGGATACTATGATGGCAACAAATGAATTTTCATTGTTTCTCATCATCGCTTTGTTTGGATTTTTTCTACCGACGATCAAGACTGTCGGCGGTGATGTGACGTATTCTGTTCCGGAGGAGATGAAGCGCGGCTCCGTGGTTGGAAATATAGCCAAAGATATTGGAATCGATGTCGGCAGACTGTCTATTCGAAGAGCTCGAGTTGATGCAGATCACAAAAGCAAACGGTATTGTGATATAAACACGCAGACAGGGGATTTGATCGTGTCTGACAGGATTGATAGAGAGGGCCTCTGTGGAAAAAAGGCATCATGCGTTCTGAAGCAGGAGCTCGTCCTGGAAGATCCTTTAGAGCTCCATCGCATTGTTTTACACATACAAGATATAAACGACAATTCTCCACAGTTTAGGAAGGATGTGATCAAATTTGATATCAGCGAATCTGCTTTAAAAGGCAGTCGATACCGCCTGGACGAGGCCCATGACGCAGATGTGGGTCAAAACGCGATTCAGAGTTACAGCATCGAAACAAACGAATACTTTAGATTAAATGTTGTTGCAAAACCAGGAGGAGGAAAATATAGTGAGCTGGTTCTAGAGAAAGAGCTCGACAGAGAGCAGGAGAAGGAACTGTCGTTTGTGATTGTAGCAGCAGATGGAGGGACACCACCGAGATCAGGAACTGCAGCGATCCATGTTACTGTGATGGACGCGAATGATAACGCCCCAGTATTCAGCCAGACGGTGTATAAAGCAAGTCTGCCCGAGGATTCTCCTGTAGACGCTGTTGTCGTCACTGTTACTGCCCGTGACGCAGATGAAGGAATACATGGAGAAGTGACTTTTGAATTTGATCATATATCAGATGAAAATAATATTTTCACGATTGATGAGAAAACCGGTGCTGTTAAACTAAGTGGATCACTGGATTATGAGGAGTTATCCACGTATGAAATACAAATTACAGCTAAAGATGGTCCAGGATTAGTATCCTCTTGCACTTTGATAATTGATGTTATTGATGTAAATGACAATGCTCCTACAATTTTATTGAAATCATTTAAAAATCCAGTACCTGAGAATGTGTCACCTGGTACAGAGGTGGGCATCATCAATGTTCAGGACAGAGACTCTGACAATAACAAACAAGTCAAATGTTTTATTCAACAAAATGTTCCATTGAAATTAGTTCCTTCTATTGAAAACTATTATTCTCTGGTGACTACTGGTCAACTGGACCGTGAACTGGTGTCTGACTACAACATTACAATCACTGCCACTGATGAGGGGTCTCCTCCTCTGTCCTCCTCTAAAACTGTTCACTTATCAGTAGCAGACATCAACGACAACCCACCTGTGTTTGAGGAACAGTCCTACAGCGCATATGTGAGTGAAAATAACAAACCTGGCTCCTCTTTATGTTCCGTTACTGCTCGAGACCAAGACTGGAGACAAAACGGTACCGTGGTTTATTCTCTGTTACCTGCTGAGGTGAAAGGTGCCCAGGTGTCCTCCTATCTGTCTGTTAACGGAGACACGGGGGTGATCCACGCTGTCAGGTCCTTTGACTATGAACAGTGGAGGAGTTTTAAAGTCCAGGTGATGGCCAGAGACAACGGTTCTCCTCCACTCAGCAGCAACGTGAGCGTCAGTGTCTTCATATCAGACGTGAACGACAACTCTCCTCAGATACTGTACCCCACCCCGGAGGGCAACTCCTTCATGACCGAGCTGGTCCCCAAAGCTGCACACGGAGGCTCTCTGGTGTCCAAAGTCATCGCAGTGGACGCAGACTCTGGACAGAACGCCTGGCTGTCCTATCATATCGTCAAGTCCACTGATCCGGGACTTTTCACTATTGGTCTCCACAGTGGAGAGATCAGGACCCAGCGGGACATTTCTGAGTCTGACAGCATGAAACAGAACCTGATTGTGGCAGTGAAAGATAACGGACAGCCCTCTCTCTCTGCCACCTGTTCCATGTATCTACTGATTTCTGATAACTTGGCTGAGGTGCCAGAACTGAAGGACATTTCTTATGATGAGAAGAATTCCAAACTCACCTCTTATCTGATCATCGCTCTGGTGTGTGTGTCCACCTTCTTCCTCACCTTCATCATCATCATCCTGGGTGTGAGGTTCTGTCACAGGAAGAAGCCCAGAATGTTGTTTGATGGAGCAGTGGCCATCCCCAGTGCTTATCTCCCTCCTAACTACGCAGATGTTGACGGCACCGGAACTTTACGCAGCACTTACAACTATGACGCCTACTTGACCACAGGATCTCGAACCAGTGACTTTAAGTTTGTGTCCTCTTACAATGACAACACGCTGCCTGCTGACCAGACTCTGAGGAAGAGTCCTTCTGACTTTGCTGACCCCTTTGATGACCTGGACACTTCTGGCGAGGTAAGATAAAACTCACTTGACCCTTCAGAGACAATTTTGTCATCAATGTGCTTTTTTTATTCACATTACACCAACCCAAATAGTATAAGAACACTTATTACTAAAACATAAATTAAAAAAAATACAAATGTACCTTTGACAACACAGGGAATCAAAGAGAGATTAAATTATTTTCATATTTCTTAGAAGGTGCTTTTGAGCTTGTGCGGATCACAAATGGTTGTTTTACTCAAACTATATTTTTGTTTCTGGTTCACTATGTTCTCCAACTTGATATTAGTTAGAAGAATGTTGTTTTTTTGCTGAGTATATTTTCCAAGTCAAGTTTGAGATTGTTGCTTCATGATTTTTTGGTTCACTTGTTTAGTTTCTTAACAATTATCTTCATGGCTTTTAAGTCTATGGTAGTCCTTTTTTCTTTTGTACGTAGTTATTGGATCTGACATAGATAGAAAACATGTCAAGATGTCATCACCTGGACAGTCTTTTTAAAATATACATGCTTTGTTGCAATTTGTTGCTCAATGAATCAACCTGTGATTTCCCTTTTGGAGTACATATAGAATTATCCTCTCTCTCTCTTGTGGAACTATGTTGCAGTTTTTGATGTCTGACAGTGTGTATTTATTATAAGGTTTATCATAACTCACCTCGGCATATTTACTCAGGGGATAATTATTTTGCCTCATACAAAACTTAATTTAATTCACATATAATCAGCCCATATTTAAACTTGTAAAATATTGAAATTTGCATCAAAAGAAAATGGAAAATACTCGTAATTACTGGTGTTTTCTGTTGTATGTTTGATGGGATTAGTTTCAGTTTTACTTTGGATTTGAGTCATCATTAGATTAAGAGTAACACAGTTTATCTGTGCCATAGGAAAATACTACACAAAATTATTCTTAGTACAGTGTTGTTTTTTTTTCATGAGTCAAAACAATCATTTTTAAGACAAATTCATAATATTTGTTTATTTATTTTTATATTCAGGTACCTCAGCTGACTATACATTCACCTCCTTGCTGTTGTTTGGTAGAAGGTATTGGAAAGAAGCAGGTTGTATTATACATTATCTTACATCCTATACAATTTGAGAATGTGTCTCTTGATTGTGCAGTTTAAAACGATGAATGTTAAATCCATCTAGCACACAGGAGCAGTTTATTTATTTTATTTTTTACTGACAGGGCTTAAAATCTACCCATGCTGCAAGATATGCTGGATATAGTCATGTTAACCATTTTTCTATTCAATTAAAAAACAAAAATGGATTTGTAAACCTGTTCCATTATGGTTAAGTGTATCATTTAAATGAATATATGATATGACTATGTAATTAATTATTGAAAAGTTCGGATTTCAGACGGTGTGAAAGGATTAGTCGTTCTGGGTGATATTTTTATTGTGGCAGTTTATAACCTGTGAATGATCAGTGGCGTCAATTGGTAAAAGGGTTGCCTTGTGACGAATACCTTTTTGTTTAGCTCATGACGGAGAAGTGCCTCTAGAGGGCGATATAGGATTTCTTACTAACGCAGAGAACACCACCTATTATGAATGTGTGATTCTCAGCTCATTCTTTGTTCCGCGGATGTAACGGAGATACGTGTTTTCTGTATTTGTATTGAGAGAATTTTACTCTTTCAAAACAAGGATTTGTTCGCAAAAAGCTGTAAAGCCGTCTGGATATCATACATTCGTGGTTCGAGGCCTTTTTTTCAAACCATGATGGGACGTTCAGGGCCTTCAGAGCTCCGTCGGATCTTCTGCTTTGCGTCCTTCATCGTGATGCTGCACCTCGTTTATGGAGACCTGAGCTATTCTATTCCAGAGGAGATGAAACGTGGATCTGTTATTGGAAATGTGGCCAAAGATCTGGGTGTTGATTTGAGGACTTTATCTTCAAGAAAGGCTCGGATTGATGTGGAGGGGACTCGCAAACGGTACTGTGACATTAACATGAACACCGGAGATCTGATCACGTCAGAGAGAATCGACAGAGAGAATATTTGCGAACAGAAACCTTCGTGTTTGCTGACTTCTGAATTGCTATTAGAAAACCCCTTAGAGCTCTTGAAAGTGAATATTCATGTTCAGGATGTCAATGATAATTATCCTAAATTCAAAAAGGACGTGATAGAAATGGAGATAAGAGAGTCGGCAGAGAAGGGGAGTCGCTTTTCAATCGAGAAGGCCCATGACGCAGATATAGGCCAGAATTCAGTGCAAAGATACAACCTACAAAATAATGATAATTTTGTGTTTTTGGCCGATAATAATAGAGTGGAGCTTGTTTTGGAAAATAAACTAGATCGTGAAAAACAAAGAGAGTTACACATAATTCTGACAGCTTATGATGGCGGCTCTCCTCAGAGATCAGGTACAGTGATCATCCACGTCACTGTGCTGGATGCTAATGATAACGCCCCAGTGTTCAGTCAGGACCTTTATAAAGCCAGTCTGCCTGAAAACTCTCCTCTAGATACTGTTGTGATTAAAGTTAGTGCCACTGATGCAGATGAAGGAGTCAATGGAATATTAAGTTATGATTTTGGTCATGTGTCAGATGGTTTTGTAAATCCATTTACTATTGATCCATCAAGTGGAGAAATTAAAGTGTCAGGTGTTCTTGATTATGAAGAAAAAAACATTTTTGAAATGAATGTGGAAGCAAAAGATGGTTTAGGTTTGACATCGTATGCAAAAATAATAATAGATGTGACTGATATTAACGACAATTCTCCAGTTATTTACATTAAGTCTCTGTCTAACTCCATACCTGAGAATGTGTCACCTGGTACAGAGGTGGGCATCATCAATGTTCAGGACAGAGACTCTGACAATAACAAACAAGTCAAATGTTTTATTCAGCAAAATGTTCCATTTAAATTAGTTCCTTCTATTAAAAACTATTATTCTCTGGTGACTACTGGTCAACTGGACCGTGAACTGGTGTCTGACTACAACATTACAATCACTGCCACTGATGAGGGGTCTCCTCCTCTGTCCTCCTCTAAAACTGTTCACTTATCAGTAGCAGACATCAACGACAACCCACCTGTGTTTGAGGAACAGTCCTACAGCGCATATGTGAGTGAAAATAACAAACCTGGCTCCTCTTTATGTTCCGTTACTGCTCGAGACCCAGACTGGAGACAAAACGGTACCGTGGTTTATTCTCTGTTACCTGCTGAGGTGAACGGTGCCCAGGTGTCCTCCTATCTGTCTGTTAACGGAGACACGGGGGTGATCCACGCTGTCAGGTCCTTTGACTATGAACAGTGGAGGAGTTTTCAAGTCCAGGTGATGGCCAGAGACAACGGTTCTCCTCCACTCAGCAGCAACGTGAGCGTCAGTGTCTTCATATCAGACGTGAACGACAACTCTCCTCAGATACTGTACCCCACCCCGGAGGGCAACTCCTTCATGACCGAGCTGGTCCCCAAAGCTGCACACGGAGGCTCTCTGGTGTCCAAAGTCATCGCAGTGGACGCAGACTCTGGACAGAACGCCTGGCTGTCCTATCATATCGTCAAGTCCACTGATCCGGGACTTTTCACTATTGGTCTCCACAGCGGAGAGATCAGGACCCAGCGGGACATTTCTGAGTCTGACAGCATGAAACAGAACCTGATTGTGGCAGTGAAAGATAACGGACAGCCCTCTCTCTCTGCCACCTGTTCCATGTATCTACTGATTTCTGATAACTTGGCTGAGGTGCCAGAACTGAAGGACATTTCTTATGATGAGAAGAATTCCAAACTCACCTCTTATCTGATCATCGCTCTGGTGTGTGTGTCCACCTTCTTCCTCACCTTCATCATCATCATTCTGGGTGTGAGGTTCTGTCACAGGAGGAAGCCCAGAATGTTGTTTGATGGAGCAGTGGCCATCCCCAGTGCTTATCTCCCTCCTAACTACGCAGATGTTGACGGCACAGGAACTTTACGCAGCACTTACAACTATGACGCCTACTTGACCACAGGATCTCGAACCAGTGACTTTAAGTTTGTGTCCTCTTACAATGACAACACGCTGCCTGCTGACCAGACTCTGAGGAAGAGTCCTTCTGACTTTGCTGACCCCTTTGATGACCTGGACACTTCTGGCGAGGTAAGATAAAACTCACTTGACCCTTCAGAGACAATTTTGTCATCAATGTGCTTTTTTTATTCACATTACACCAACCCAAATAGTATAAGAACACTTATTACTAAAACATAAATTAAAAAAAATACAAATGTACCTTTGACAACACAGGGAATCAAAGAGAGATTAAATTATTTTCATATTTCTTAGAAGGTGCTTTTGAGCTTGTGCGGATCACAAATGGTTGTTTTACTCAAACTATATTTTTGTTTCTGGTTCACTATGTTCTCCAACTTGATATTAGTTAGAAGAATGTTGTTTTTTTGCTGAGTATATTTTCCAAGTCAAGTTTGAGATTGTTGCTTCATGATTTTTTGGTTCACTTGTTTAGTTTCTTAACAATTATCTTCATGGCTTTTAAGTCTATGGTAGTCCTTTTTTAGAAAACATGTCAAGATGTCATCACCTGGACAGTCTTTTTAAAATATACATGCTTTGTTGCAATTTGTTGCTCAATGAATCAACCTGTGATTTCCCTTTTGGAGTACATATAGAATTATCCTCTCTCTCTCTTGTGGAACTATGTTGCAGTTTTTGATGTCTGACAGTGTGTATTTATTATAAGGTTTATCATAACTCACCTCGGCATATTTACTCAGGGGATAATTATTTTGCCTCATACAAAACTTAATTTAATTCACATATAATCAGCCCATATTTAAACTTGTAAAATATTTAAATTTGCATCAAAAGAAAATGGAAAATACTCGTAATTACTTGTGTTTTCTGTTGTATGTTTGATGGGATTAGTTTCAGTTTTACTTTGGATTTGAGTCATCATTAGATTAAGAGTAACACAGTTTATCTGTGCCATAGGAAAATAGTACACAAAATTATTCTTAGTACAGTGTTGTTTTTTTTCAAAACAACCATTTTTAAGACAAATTCTTAATATTTGTTTATTTATTTTTATATTCAGGTACCTCAGCTGAATATATATTCACCTCCTTGCTGTTGTTTGGTAGAAGGTATTGGAAAGAAGCAGGTTGTATTATACATTATCTTACATCCTATACAATTTGAGAATGTGTCTCTTGATTGTGCAGTTTAAAACGATGAATGTTAAATCCATCTAGCACACAGGAGCAGTTTATTTATTTTATTTTTTACTTACAGGGCTTAAAATCTACCTATGCTTCAAGATATGCTGGATATATTCATGTTAACCATTTTTCTATTCAGTTAAAAAACAAAAATGGATTTGTAAACCTGTTCCATTATGGTTAAGTGTATTATTTAAATGAATATATGATATGACTATTTAATTAATTATTGAAAAGTTCGGATTTCAGACGGTGTGAAAGGATTAGTCGTTCTGGGTGATATTTGTATTGTGGCAGTTTATAACCTGTGAATGATCAGTGGCGTTAATTGGTAAAAGGGTTGCCTTGTGACTAATCCCTTTTTGTTTAGCTCATGACGGAGAAGTTCCTCTAGAGGGCGATACAGGATTTCTTACTAACGCAGAGAACACCACCTATTATGAATGTGTGATTCTGAGCTCATTCTTTGTTCCGCGGATGTAACGGAGATACGTGTTTTCTGTATTTGTATTGAGAGAATTTTACTCTTTCAAAACAAGGATTTGTTCGCAAAAAGCTGTAAAGCCGTCTGGATATCATACATTCGTGGTTCGAAGCCTTTTTTTCAAACCATGATGGGACGTTCAGGGCCGTCAGAGCTCCGTCGGATCTTCTGCTTTGCGTCCTTCATCGTGATGCTGCACCTCGTTTCTGGAGATCTGAGCTATTCTATTCCAGAGGAGATGAAACGTGGATCTGTTATTGGAAATGTGGCCAAAGATCTGGGTGTTGATTTGAGGACTTTATCTTCAAGAAAGGCTCGGATTGATGTGGAGGGGACTCGCAAACGGTACTGTGACATTAACATGAACACCGGAGATCTGATCACGTCAGAGAGAATCGACAGAGAGAGTATTTGCGAACAGAAACCTTCGTGTTTGCTGACTTCTGAATTGCTGTTAGAAAACCCGTTAGAGCTTTTCAAAGTGAATATTCATATTCAGGATGTCAATGATAATTATCCTAAATTCAAAAAGGACGTGATAGAAATGGAGATAAGCGAGTCTGCAGAGAAGGGGAGTCGCTTTTCAATCGAGAAGGCCCATGACGCAGATATAGGTCAGAATTCAGTGCAGAGATACGACCTACAAAATAATGATAATTTTGTGTTTTCGGCCGATAATAATAGAGTGGAGCTTGTTTTGGAAAATAAACTAGATCGTGAAAAACAAAGAGAGTTACACGTAATTCTGACAGCTTATGATGGCGGCTCTCCTCAGAGATCAGGTACAGTGATCATCCACGTCACTGTGCTGGATGCTAATGATAACGCCCCAGTGTTCAGTCAGGACCTTTATAAAGCCAGTCTGCCTGAAAACTCTCCTCTAGACACTGTTGTGATCAAAGTTAGTGCCACTGATGCAGATGAAGGAGTCAATGGAATATTAAGTTATGATTTTGGTCATGTGTCAGATGGTTTTGTAAATCCATTTACTATTGATCCGTCAAGTGGAGAAATTAAAGTGTCAGGTGTTCTTGATTATGAAGAAAAAAACATTTTTGAAATGAATGTTGAAGCAAAAGATGGTTTAGGTTTGACATCGTATGCAAAAATAATAATAGATGTGACTGATGTTAATGACAATTCTCCAGTTATTTACATTAAGTCTCTGTCCAACTCCATACCTGAGAATGTGTCACCTGGTACAGAGGTGGGCATCATCAATGTTCAGGACAGAGACTCTGACAATAACAAACAAGTCAAATGTTTTATTCAACAAAATGTTCCATTTAAATTAGTTCCTTCTATTAAAAACTATTATTCTCTGGTGACTACTGGTCAACTGGACCGTGAACTGGTGTCTGACTACAACATTACAATCACTGCCACTGATGAGGGGTCTCCTCCTCTGTCCTCCTCTAAAACTGTTCACTTATCAGTAGCAGACATCAACGACAACCCACCTGTGTTTGAGGAACAGTCCTACAGCGCATATGTGAGTGAAAACAACAAACCTGGCTCCTCTTTATGTTCCGTTACTGCTCGAGACCCAGACTGGAGACAAAACGGTACCGTGGTTTATTCTCTGTTACCTGCTGAGGTGAACGGTGCCCAGGTGTCCTCCTATCTGTCTGTTAACGGAGACACGGGGGTGATCCACGCTGTCAGGTCCTTTGACTATGAACAGTGGAGGAGTTTTAAAGTCCAGGTGATGGCCAGAGACAACGGTTCTCCTCCACTCAGCAGCAACGTGAGCGTCAGTGTCTTCATATCAGACGTGAACGACAACTCTCCTCAGATACTGTACCCCACCCCGGAGGGCAACTCCTTCATGACCGAGCTGGTCCCCAAAGCTGCTCACGGAGGCTCTCTGGTGTCCAAAGTCATCGCAGTGGACGCAGACTCTGGACAGAACGCCTGGCTGTCCTATCATATCGTCAAGTCCACTGATCCGGGACTTTTCACTATTGGTCTCCACAGCGGAGAGATCAGGACCCAGCGGGACATTTCTGAGTCTGACAGCATGAAACAGAACCTGATTGTGGCAGTGAAAGATAACGGACAGCCCTCTCTCTCTGCCACCTGTTCCATGTATCTACTGATTTCTGATAACTTGGCTGAGGTGCCAGAACTGAAGGACATTTCTTATGATGAGAAGAATTCCAAACTCACCTCTTATCTGATCATCGCTCTGGTGTGTGTGTCCACCTTCTTCCTCACCTTCATCATCATCATCCTGGGTGTGAGGTTCTGTCACAGGAGGAAGCCCAGAATGTTGTTTGATGGAGCAGTGGCCATCCCCAGTGCTTATCTCCCTCCTAACTACGCAGATGTTGACGGCACAGGAACTTCACGCAGCACTTACAACTATGACGCCTACTTGACCACAGGATCTCGAACCAGTGACTTTAAGTTTGTGTCCTCTTACAATGACAACACGCTGCCTGCTGACCAGACTCTGAGGAAGAGTCCTTCTGACTTTGCTGACCCATTTGATGACTTGGACACTTCTGGCGAGGTAAGACAAAACTCACTTGACAAATCAGAGACAATTTTGTCATCAAGGTACTTTTTTTATTCACATTACACCAACCCAAATAGTTTAAGAACACTGATTACTAAAACATACATTTAAAAAATACATATTTTACTATGACAACACAGGGACTTAAAGAGAGATTAAGTTATTTTAATATTCCTTAGAAGGTGCTTTGAGCTTGTGCTGATCACAAATGGTTGTTTTACACAAATATTTTTGTTTCTGCTTCAAAATGTCCTCCAACGTGATATAAATTAGAGAAAATGGTCATTTGAGTAAATTTGCTGAGCATTTTTGCATGAATAATCTTGTTTTTGCGCTGATGACAGTGTCTAAGTCAAGTGTGAGTTAATTACTTCATGATTGTTTGGTTCAATGTTTTCTTTTCAAAACAATAATCTTCATGGCTTTGAAGCATTTGATAGCCCTTTTTTCTTTTGAACTTAGTTATCTGATCTGACATAGATAAAAAAATCAAATATATCTTGTCACCTGCACAGTCTTTTTAGAACATACACGATTTGTTACAATTTCTTGCACAATTCATCAACCTGTGATTTCCCTTCTGGAGTAAATATAGAATTATTCTCTCTGTATTGTGGAACTATGTTGCAGTTTTTAATGTCTGACAGTGTGTATTTAATCTTCTCTTGTTTATTATTGGCTTTTCTATGCAACTCTTCACGTTGTTATTTTGTTTTTCAAACTGTCTGATTTATAGAGCATATTACCTTGTCTGCAACAGCACCTGATTTTTGTTGAATATTTATTTGGGAGTGACGAAGATGGATAGGATCAGAAATGAGTCAATCAGACGAACATGTTAGATGTTTTGGAGATAAGGTCAGAGAGGCCAGAATGAGATGGTTTTGTCATGTACAGAGGAGGGATAGTGAGTATATTGGTCGAATGATGCTGGGGTTGGAACTGCCAAGCAGGAGGTCTAGAGAAAGGCCAAAGAGAAGGTTTAACGATGTAGTGAAAGAGGATGTGAAGTTGGTTAGTGTGAGAGCGGGGGACACAAACACAGGGTAAGATGGAGGAGGTGAATAAACTGTGGCGACCCCTGAAGGGAGCAGCGCAAAGGTAAAGAAGAAGAACACTTATTTAATCCCCAACAAACTTATAAATTGATTTTTGTTTAAATCATGGGTTTTCATTACTCACCTGGGCATATTTACTCAGTGGATAATTCTCCTGCCTTATACAAAACGTAATTTAATTCCTGTTAAATTAATCCACGTTAAACTTATAAGAAAATGAAATTTGCATCAAAAGAAAATACTTGTATATACTAGTGTTATCTTCCATATGTTTTATGAGGTTGGTTTTAGTGGTACTTTGGATTTGAGTCATTGTTAGATAATGTTCAGAGTACTACAGTCTGACGCTACCATAGGTAAATACTCCACCAAATGATCCTCATTACAGTGTTCTTTTAAAATATAAAAAGGGACAAAATGAGGATGTTTAAGAAAAAATGTAAATATTTTTTAAAGTATTGTCATTTTCTGATACCTGAGCTGAATATATTTCCCCTCTTCACCTTGCATGGAAGTTCTCATGACTCTGAAATGCCTCTAGAGGGCGATATAGGATTTCTAACTGGCGCTTATGCCTCTCCACCCATTATGAATGTGTGATTCTCAGCTCATTCTTTGTTCCTCGGATGTAACGGAGAGACGTGTTTTCTGTATTTAAATTACAAGCTTTTTATTCTCAAAACAAGGATTTGTTTGCAAAACGGTGTAAAACCGATTGGATATTATACAATCGTGGTTTGAAGTCTTTTCCAGAACACAATGGGACGTTCAGGGCCTACGGAGCTGCGTCGGATCTTCTGCTTTGCGTCCTTCATCGTGATGCTGCACCTCGTTTATGGAGATCTGAGCTATTCTATTCAAGAAGAAATCAGACGTGGATCTGTTATTGGAAACGTGGCCAAAGATCTGGGTGTTGATTTGAGGACTTTATCTTCAAGAAAGGCTCGGATTGATGTGGAGGGGACTCGCAAACGGTACTGTGACATTAACATGAACACCGGAGATCTGATCACGTCAGAGAGAATCGACAGAGAGAATATTTGCGGACAGAAACCATCTTGTGTTTTAAAATTTGACATTGTTTTAGAAAATCCTTTAGAGTTTCACGGAATTATACTTCATATTCAGGATGTAAATGACAACGAACCGAAATTTCGAGAGGATCTGATCCAATTGGAAATAAGAGAGTCCGCAGGAAAGGGAAACCGTTTCTCAATTGAAAAGGCTCATGACGCAGATATAGGTCAGAATGCTGTTCAGAACTACAACCTTGCAAAAAATGAACATTTTGTACTTTCAATAGCCAATAATAAGATCGAACTTGTTTTAGAGCATGAGCTGGATCGTGAGAAAAACAAGGAGCTAGATTTAATTCTGACAGCTTATGATGGCGGCTCTCCTCAGAGATCAGGTACAGTGATCATCCACGTCACTGTGCTGGATGCTAATGATAACGCCCCAGTGTTCAGTCAGGACCTTTATGAAGCCAGTCTGCCTGAAAACTCTCCTCTAGATACTGTTGTGATTAAAGTTAGTGCCACTGACGCAGATGAAGGTGTGAATGGAGATGTGACATATGCATTGGGTCATGTATCAGCTGAAGATATGAACTTATTTTCAATTGATCCAAAAACAGGAGAGCTTAAAGTCGCTGGCTTGATTGACTTTGAGGAAAGATCTTTGTTTGAAATGGATGTTAAAGCTAAAGATGGTTTAGGTCAAACAACTTTTACGAAACTTATAATTGAAGTAATTGATGTTAACGACAATTCTCCAGTGATCGATCTAAAGTCTCTGTCTAACTCCATACCTGAGAATGTGTCACCTGGTACAGAGGTGGGCATCATCAATGTTCAGGACAGAGACTCTGACAATAACAAACAAGTCAAATGTTTTATTCAACAAAATGTTCCATTTAAATTAGTTCCTTCTATTAAAAACTATTATTCTCTGGTGACTACTGGTCAACTGGACCGTGAACTGGTGTCTGACTACAACATTACAATCACTGCCACTGATGAGGGGTCTCCTCCTCTGTCCTCCTCTAAAACTGTTCACTTATCAGTAGCAGACATCAACGACAACCCACCTGTGTTTGAGGAACAGTCCTACAGCGCATATGTGAGTGAAAACAACAAACCTGGCTCCTCTTTATGTTCTGTTGCTGCTCGAGACCCAGACTGGAGACAAAACGGTACCGTGGTTTATTCTCTGTTACCTGCTGAGGTGAACGGTGCCCAGGTGTCCTCCTATCTGTCTGTTAACGGAGATACAGGGGTGATCCACGCTGTCAGGTCCTTTGACTATGAACAGTGGAGGAGTTTTAAAGTCCAGGTGATGGCCAGAGACAACGGTTCTCCTCCACTCAGCAGCAACGTGAGCGTCAGTGTCTTCATATCAGACGTGAACGACAACTCTCCTCAGATACTGTACCCCACCCCGGAGGGCAACTCCTTCATGACCGAGCTGGTCCCCAAAGCTGCTCACGGAGGCTCTCTGGTGTCCAAAGTCATCGCAGTGGACGCAGACTCTGGACAGAACGCCTGGCTGTCCTATCATATCGTCAAGTCCAATGATCCGGGACTTTTCACTATTGGTCTCCACAGCGGTGAGATCAGGACCCAGCGGGACATTACTGAGTCTGACAGCATGAAACAGAACCTGATTGTGGCAGTGAAAGATAACGGACAGCCCTCTCTCTCTGCCACCTGTTCCATGTATCTACTGATTTCTGATAACTTGGCTGAGGTGCCAGAACTGAAGGACATTTCTTATGATGAGAAGAATTCCAAACTCACCTCTTATCTGATCATCGCTCTGGTGTGTGTGTCCACCTTCTTCCTCACCTTCATCATCATCATCCTGGGTGTGAGGTTCTGTCACAGGAAGAAGCCCAGAATGTTGTTTGATGGAGCAGTGGCCATCCCCAGTGCTTATCTCCCTCCTAACTACGCAGATGTTGACGGCACAGGAACTTTACGCAGCACTTACAACTATGACGCCTACTTGACCACAGGATCTCGAACCAGTGACTTTAAGTTTGTGTCCTCTTACAATGACAACACGCTGCCTGCTGACCAGACTCTGAGGAAGAGTCCTTCTGACTTTGCTGACCCCTTTGATGACTTGGAGTCTTCTGTGGAGGTAGGACAATTACTCTACATCTGCAGTTCTGCTATGTAATTATTAACAAATTATTTGTATAGTGTCATGCTCGTCTGGTTGAAGAAATCTGATTACATGAGTGAAGCTAAAGCCATTTTTGCTTATTTTTAAACTAATATATGCCAAAGGGAATTGAGGAAAAGTGTGACTGGTATCATGATTGTCTTTGTTTGTTTGTTGTTGTTTTTTTTCTTTGATGCTCTTGTTGGTGCTGGATTCTTGTTCACAACATTTGATGGCCTTTTGAATTGTTATTGATATAGAAATATAAATCAAAGGCACATTTGTCCAATTCAAAATACCTGTTTATAAAATAAATGTAACTACAGTATTTTACTTTATTTTTTATTTTTGTATAGCACATCATAGCATATGTCAGTGAAATGTATCCTTCATTACTTTTTTCAAAATGAGCAGCACATTTTCTGCTGGCATTGTTACGGTCAGGATGAAGAGAAAACAGCTTAGATTGAATTCTGAATTTGTTTATGGTGAAAAAACTTAGTAAATGAAGTGTCGAGAGTTTAAGTTGTGCTGAAACTAATGACAGAGAGTGAGACATGGAGAGACAACACTTCAGAGTTATGGGTAGTCACAATACAGATGTATGAAGATGGATGATGTATTCTTAACGGATATCAAAGAACATATATATGGGAGATAAAAGTAAAACTTAAATCCTATTGTTTGTGTAGTGTGGCTTTTTACATGTAAATATTTCAGATTGCATTTTGGTCAAATTCATTTCTATACATCTCCAGGAACAAAAAAAACAAAACAAACTAAACATCAATTTTGTGTTACAGGCTTTAACAGCATTTGTATAAAGCCTTTGTTGAATACAGAAAATGATTCATAGGAAATACAATATCTGCGGTACAATTTCCAAATCAATAAATAGTTCATGATTCATGGGTGATGTCAACTTCATTTATTTTAAAATACAATAATCAAAGGACTGGTTGCAGCTAAAGCTGGTGGAGAAAGTCTAATGGTGTGAATGTGGAGCTTAGTATGGTTAAAACGTTTTTAAATATGTTTTTTGGCATCTGCTGAGTTTTTATTTATTTCATAGAACATATATATGTTACTATAATGTAAAACCATATAATATAAATTGACTGTGTTATTTGATGTGTAGAACAAAAGTAAGTGTCACAGTTAATTTTGTTTCCTTTATAAATGTAATAGCAGACACCGTTGGAGTAGAACTCCACAAGTATCTGTCTGTGGTGCTGAACATGTATACAGTCAACTTTTGGTGGTGCAGATTTAGCAACGTGTCCATTGATATTTTAAATATAACTAAATAACGAAATTTCCTTTTATATTTTCTTCTTGAAGTCTTTGATCGTACACTGCTTATGTTTTGTTTTTTTTTATATCAAGAAGTAAACGATACACTTGCAGCTGCTGCAATGTTAATACATGATTTGTAGTATCGTGTTATTTCACGTTGAAAACATTTTTTCTAGGCAAGTGATGGCGATAAACCGACTCAAGGGGTCGCTGTTGGTTTAAAAATGGAATTTATTGTGACTTACAAATACTGCGCCACATATTTCAGCAGCTGCATTGTTCCTTGCGCGACGCAATAAGACGAACTCGTTATCGACGTCGATTACCTTATTTAATTAATAGTTTACCATCTAGATTCATTGCCAGCGTCATCGGCGATCAATTTATGCCTGGCTTGAGTATTTGGTTCAAAATGGGAGACAAAGGATCATCAGACCTCCGACGGATATTATGCGTTTCCTCATTCATCGTGATGCTGCACCTCGTTTATGGAGATCTGAGCTATTCTATTCCAGAGGAGATGAAACGTGGATCTGTTATTGGAAACGTGGCCAAAGATCTGGGTGTTGATTTGAGGACTTTATCTTCAAGAAAGGCTCGGATTGATGTGGAGGGGACTCGCAAACGGTACTGTGACATTAACATGAACACCGGAGATCTGATCACGTCAGAGAGAATCGACAGAGAGAATATTTGCGGACAGAAACCATCTTGTGTTTTAAAATTTGACATTGTTCTGGAAAACCCTTTGGAGCTTTGCCGTGTGACGATTAATATTCAGGATGCAAATGATAATTCACCAGAGTTTAAAGACAACAATATATTGATGGAAATTAGTGAGTCTGCAGACAAGGATAACCGTTTCTCTATCGAGGAGGCCCATGACGCAGATATAGGTCAGAATGCTGTACAGAGATACGTTTTGCAAAAAAACGACAATTTTGTGCTCTCACTGGGGAGTAATAGACTCGAACTGGTACTGGAAAAGGAACTGGATCGTGAAAATCAAGATTCTATTGATTTGCATTTGACAGCTTATGATGGCGGCTCTCCTCAGAGATCAGGTACAGTGATCATCCACGTCACTGTGCTGGATGCTAATGATAACGCCCCAGTGTTCAGTCAGGACCTTTATAAAGCCAGTCTGCCTGAAAACTCTCCTCTAGATACTGTTTTCATCAAAGTTGGTGCCACTGATGCAGATGAAGGAGTGAATGGAGATGTGACTTATCAGTTTGGACATCAATCTAACGATGATCTACATTTTTTCTCAGTCGACTCAAAAACTGGGGAAATTAAATTAATTGGTGCAATTGACTTTGAGGAGAGGAGTTCTTTTGAAATGCGACTTCAGGCTAAAGATGGTTTAGGTTTGACGTCATATGCAAAAATAATAATTGAAGTGACTGATGTTAATGATAATTCTCCAGTGATCGATCTGAAGTCTCTGTCTAACTCAATACCTGAGAATGTGTCACCTGGTACAGAGGTGGGCATCATCAATGTTCAGGACAGAGACTCTGACAATAACAAACAAGTCAAATGTTTTATTCAACAAAATGTTCCATTTAAATTAGTTCCTTCTATTAAAAACTATTATTCTCTGGTGACTACTGGTCAACTGGACCGTGAACTGGTGTCTGACTACAACATTACAATCACTGCCACTGATGAGGGGTCTCCTCCTCTGTCCTCCTCTAAAACTGTTCACTTATCAGTAGCAGACATCAACGACAACCCACCTGTGTTTGAGGAACAGTCCTACAGCGCATATGTGAGTGAAAACAACAAACCTGGCTCCTCTTTATGTTCTGTTGCTGCTCGAGACCCAGACTGGAGACAAAACGGTACCGTGGTTTATTCTCTGTTACCTGCTGAGGTGAACGGTGCCCAGGTGTCCTCCTATCTGTCTGTTAACGGAGACACGGGGGTGATCCACGCTGTCAGGTCCTTTGACTATGAACAGTGGAGGAGTTTTAAAGTCCAGGTGATGGCCAGAGACAACGGTTCTCCTCCACTCAGCAGCAACGTGAGCGTCAGTGTCTTCATATCAGACGTGAACGACAACTCTCCTCAGATACTGTACCCCACCCCGGAGGGCAACTCCTTCATGACCGAGCTGGTCCCCAAAGCTGCACACGGAGGCTCTCTGGTGTCCAAAGTCATCGCAGTGGATGCAGACTCTGGACAGAACGCCTGGCTGTCCTATCATATCGTCAAGTCCACTGATCCAGGACTTTTCACTATTGGTCTCCACAGCGGAGAGATCAGGACCCAGCGGGACATTTCTGAGTCTGACAGCATGAAACAGAACCTGATTGTGGCAGTGAAAGATAACGGACAGCCCTCTCTCTCTGCCACCTGTTCCATGTATCTACTGATTTCTGATAACTTGGCTGAGGTGCCAGAACTGAAGGACATTTCTTATGATGAGAAGAATTCCAAACTCACCTCTTATCTGGTCATTGCTCTGGTGTGTGTGTCCACCTTCTTCCTCACCTTCATCATCATCATCCTGGGTGTGAGGTTCTGTCACAGGAAGAAGCCCAGAATGTTGTTTGATGGAGCAGTGGCCATCCCCAGTGCTTATCTCCCTCCTAACTACGCAGATGTCGACGGCACAGGAACTTTACGCAGCACTTACAACTATGACGCCTACTTGACCACAGGATCTCGAACCAGTGACTTTAAGTTTGTGTCCTCTTACAATGACAACACGCTGCCTGCTGACCAGACTCTGAGGAAGAGTCCTTCTGACTTTGTCGACCACTTTGATGACACTTTGGATCCTTTGGAGGTAGGACCATATCAATCTCTATATATCACAATGTTCATTTGGTTTTATATGAGTTCTTCTCACCTTTTTTTAAATATTCTTTAAAGAGTTCTTCATTGTGAAGATAACTAGATGTTGTTTTTTTTTAAAGATTTGTATAAATACAATTATCTGGTTGTGCACAAAGTAATGTTATCTATAAAAGTTTACTTTTTACTGTTTCACTGGGCAGATCAGGAAATTCAGTGTTTAAATGGCGGTAAGTACCTGAGGACTATAAAAGAAATCACGAAAATTAAATACTCTAAATGCAAATATTTTTTACCAACTTCATTGTTTGATGGTTTTTATGGCGTTAGATACGTTTATCAGATGTGAGCAACTAAAATTATATTTAATAAAACTTATTTTCAATTAAGAATTACTTCCAAGCGTAAATATTATTCATTAAATAATTATGCAACTCCAAATGCGAAAGCGTACGAATAAAACCTTGTTGAATTACCATCCATATATGAGCAGAGAGTGAAGCAGCCGCAAAGCAGCTTTGAAAGATGCAAGTTTAGTGGTTCGTTTCGCTCAGATTTCTCAGGGACAATGTTTATACGCGACACCTGCTGCCACAATATAATAATTTGAAAATATAAATCTAACTTTGCAGTTTCAAAGTGCTGAGCTACATAATAATTGTCTTGTATTGTGTGCGTGATGGATGGATGAGTTTGATACATTTTTTCCAATGAAAAATGGTTTGCCACAATTCCACTGACATGAACTTTAAGCGTTATTAAAACATAATTTGATAATAAAAATGACTTATGTTTTTTCAATCAAACCATGACCTGATATCACATTTTGAAAAACAATTTTATTACATAATAAAATGCATTTTATTTTAGGATGGATTTAAAAAGATCCATAGCTTGTTCAATTTTGAATTATTTGTGTGCGGTATTGTGATTCTTGCAACGTCAGTTTGTATTTAAACTATAGTTTATAGATTGAAGCAATCTTTGTATTTGACTATACTAAGTTACCTTTGGTGTTTTTATTCTGGTTCAATCATAAAATGATCTTCAGCATTCGTTATTTAATTTATAAAAGTAATTCAAAACGTTCTAAATAGTTTTGCCAGTATCAATTCAGCATAAATTCGATGTAAGATTTCGCAGCGATGGAGAAACAGAATTTCTTTTTATGTGGTGTGAGCTAAAACCACCTCAAGAGGGAGCTAAAGGATTTCTTTTGAATACTGAGCTCTCTCCACCCATTGCGTATGAGATTATTCTCACTGCTTTGTTCGTCGGATTTAGTAGGAAACACGTTTTTGTCCGTCGTTTTTACTCTGATTTTCGGTTTGATATCAGATATTGAGCTTCACCGCTCTGAATACCTACTGGATTTAACAAATATCCTGTTTCATCTCGTATTTTCTTATCATGATGGAAGACAAAGGATCGTCAGAGCTTCGTCGGATCTTCTGCTTTGCGTCCTTCATTTTGATGCTGCACCTCGTTTATGGAGATCTGAGTTATTCTATTCCAGAAGAGATGAAACGTGGATCTATTATTGGAAATGTGGCTAAAGATCTGGGTGTTGATTTGAGGACTTTATCTTCAAGAAAGGCTCGGATTGATGTGGAGGGGACTCGCAAACGGTACTGTGACATTAACATGAACACCGGAGATCTGATCACGTCAGAGAGAATCGACAGAGAGAATATTTGCGGACAGAAACCTTCGTGTGTTTTTAAATTAAAGCTAGTGTTAGAAAATCCGTTAGAGCTTCATCGAGTAAGTCTTCATATCCAGGATGTCAATGATAATCCTCCCAAATTTCGAGAAGAGCGGATACGAATGGAGATAAGCGAGTCGGCAGTAAAGAACAGTCGCTTCCCGATAGATGCGGCCCATGATGCAGATATAGGTCAGAATGGTGTTCAGAGATATGACTTGGAAAAAAATACAAATTTTGTTCTTTCAGTTGAAAACAAAAGAGTTGAACTTGTGTTGCAAAACGAGCTAGATCGAGAAAAGGAAGGTGGAATAAATTTAATTCTGACTGCTTATGATGGCGGCTCTCCTCAGAGATCAGGTACAGTGATCATCCACGTCACTGTGCTGGATGCTAATGATAACGCCCCAGTGTTCAGTCAGGACCTTTATAAAGCCAGTCTGCCTGAAAACTCTCCTCTAGATACTGTTGTGATCAAAGTTAGTGCCACTGATGCAGATGAAGGAGTGAATGGAGATGTGACATATCAGTTTGACCATATATTTGATGGAGATATGATGGTCTTCTCTATTGATTCAAAATCAGGGGAAATTAAGGTTTCAGATATTTTAGATTATGAGGAGATCACTTCTTATGAGATCGGTATTAAGGCAAAAGATGGTTTAGGTTTGACATCATATGCAAAAGTTATAATAGAAGTAACTGATGTTAATGATAATTCTCCAGTGATCGATCTGAAGTCTCTGTCTAACTCCATACCTGAGAATGTGTCACCTGGTACAGAGGTGGGCATCATCAATGTTCAGGACAGAGACTCTGACAATAACAAACAAGTCAAATGTTTAATTCAACAAAATGTTCCATTTAAATTAGTTCCTTCAATTGAAAACTATTATTCTCTGATGACTACTGGTCAACTGGACCGTGAACTGGTGTCTGACTACAACATTACAATCACTGCCACTGATGAGGGGTCTCCTCCTCTGTCCTCCTCTAAAACTGTTCACTTATCAGTAGCAGACATCAACGACAACCCGCCTGTGTTTGAGGAACAGTCCTACAGCGCATATGTGAGTGAAAACAACAAACCTGGCTCCTCTTTATGTTCCGTTACTTCTCGAGACCCAGACTGGAGACAAAACGGTACCGTGGTTTATTCTCTGTTACCTGCTGAGGTGAACGGTGCCCAGGTGTCCTCCTATCTGTCTGTTAACGGAGACACGGGGGTGATCCACGCTGTCAGGTCCTTTGACTATGAACAGTGGAGGAGTTTTAAAGTCCAGGTGATGGCCAGAGACAACGGTTCTCCTCCACTCAGCAGCAACGTGAGCGTCAGTGTCTTCATATCAGACGTGAACGACAACTCTCCTCAGATACTGTACCCCACCCCGGAGGGCAACTCCTTCATGACCGAGCTGGTCCCCAAAGCTGCACACGGAGGCTCTCTGGTGTCCAAAGTCATCGCAGTGGACGCAGACTCTGGACAGAATGCCTGGCTGTCTTATCATATCGTCAAGTCCACTGATCCGGGACTTTTCACTATTGGTCTCCACAGCGGAGAGATCAGGACCCAGCGGGACATTTCTGAGTCTGACAGCATGAAACAGAACCTGATTGTGGCAGTGAAAGATAACGGACAGCCCTCTCTCTCTGCCACCTGTTCCATGTATCTACTGATTTCTGATAACTTGGCTGAGGTGCCAGAACTGAAGGACATTTCTTATGATGAGAAGAATTCTAAACTCACCTCTTATCTGATCATCGCTCTGGTGTGTGTGTCCACCTTCTTCCTCACCTTCATCATCATCATCCTGGGTGTGAGGTTCTGTCACAGGAAGAAGCCCAGAATGTTGTTTGATGGAGCAGTGGCCATCCCCAGTGCTTATCTCCCTCCTAACTACGCAGATGTTGACGGCACAGGAACTTTACGCAGCACTTACAACTATGACGCCTACTTGACCACAGGATCTCGAACCAGTGACTTTAAGTTTGTGTCCTCTTACAATGACAACACGCTGCCTGCTGACCAGACTCTGAGGAAGAGTCCTTCTGACTTTGTCGACCCCTTTGATGACTTGGAGTCTTCTGTGGAGGTAGGACAATTACTCGTTATCTGCAATTCTCCTATGTAAATATTAACAACACTTTGTCTAGTGTCATGCTCGTCTGGTTGACGAAATCTGATTACATTTGTTCAACTAAAGCCATTTGTGCTTATTATTAAACTAATATATGCCAAAGTGAATTGAGGAAAAGTCTGACTGGTATCATGATTGTCTTTGTTTGTTTGTTGTTGTTTGTATCTCCTTGTAATAGTTTAATACTGACCAAGCTGACCAAATGATCTTATTTTAGATCTTAACGTGACGAACTGAAACATTGTATGTTCAATAATAATCAGACAGTGGTTTATTAGTGTTATATAATTCCCTTTTTAATTAGGTTATAATAATATGACCATAATTGTAGGAAATATTCATTATCAGGGTTTATAATATTTTCAAAACATGTATTGATGATTTGTTAAACACATGCATCTGGTCTACAAATACAAGTTGTTGTAGTTCATTTTCAGAGTACATGGGCCTGCTGTTAATACATCTATATTATATGTGTTAGTGAAATCGCAGAGCTTATGTCCTTCAGTCAATCTACTGTTGAACAATAATCATGTGACTTCGTTCTTAAAAGTCATTTTGAAATGTATCCTATAGACTTATATGTTTGTCAAAATGTACCAGATGTGTTATTGTGTCATGTGTATTTAACAATGAGTTATTGAACTCTTGTATTCATGCATGTTTTGAGCTTCACCACTTCGGTATTGTTTGATGCGTTGTCAAGATATTGCTCATGTTGTTGATGTTAAAGAGACACGCTGGTGGAGCTGTCCATGGTGCTGATTTTCTTTCGAACATTCTCTCCTACATGTTTGTTGATTACATTCACATTTATTTCATGTATAAGTAGTTCGAATAAGTCTATTTCATCTGATAACTAGTGTTTTTGCTATACTTCCTATTTTTTCTAATTTAAATACTTGACTTTGTCTTCATATTAATGAAATAATATTTATGTTTGGATTTTGTTAACCTAACGTGTTTATCAAAGTGATAGTTTGTTTTCCTTTCACGAAGATTTAAATATGCAATACGTTAAAACGACTCACGGGGGCAGTGTCGACCAGTCTATAACATTTTGAATTACATTGGTTTGTCTCGATTGTTTCGTCACCACGGCGCTCGTCTGGTGACATCCTCTGAAAGTCATTCTTTTGTTAGCACATCGTTCACAGAAGGACTGTATTTTGGATCATCGTTTTTGTTCTACACTCTCCTTTGGTCGTTTAATGGATACTATGATGGCAACAAATGAATTTTCATTGTTTCTCATCATCGCTTTGTTTGGATTTTTACTACCGACGATCAAGACTGTCGGCGGTGATGTGACATATTCTGTTCCGGAGGAGATGAAGCGCGGCTCCGTGGTTGGAAATATAGCCAAAGATATTGGAATCGATGTCGGCAGCCTGTCCATTCGAAGAGCTCGAGTTGATGCAGATCACAAAAGCAAACGGTATTGTGATATAAACACGCAGACAGGGGATTTGATCGTGTCTGACAGGATTGATAGAGAGGGCCTCTGTGGAAAAAAGGCATCATGCGTTCTGAAGCAGGAGCTCGTCCTGGAAGATCCATTAGAGCTCCATCGCATTGTTTTACACATACAAGATATTAACGACAATTCTCCACAGTTTAAGAAGGATGTGATTAAATTTGATATTAGTGAAAATGCTTTAAAAGGCAGTCGATACCGCCTGGACGAGGCCCATGACGCAGATGTGGGTCAAAACGCGATTCAGAGTTACAGCATCGAAACAAACGAATACTTTAGATTAAATGTTGTTGCAAAAACAGGAGGAGGAAAATATAGTGAGCTGGTTCTGGAGAAAGAGCTCGACAGAGAGAAGAATAAGGAGCATTCGTTTGTGCTTGTAGCAGCAGATGGAGGGACACCACCGAGATCAGGAACTGCAGAGATTCATGTCTCAGTGTTGGACGCGAACGATAACGCCCCAGTATTCAGCCAGACGGTGTATAAAGCAAGTCTGCCTGAAGACTCTTCCTTAGACACTGTTGTTGTCACTGTTACTGCCCGTGACGCAGATGAAGGGATAAATGGAGAAGTGACTTTTGAGTTTGATCATATATCAGATGAAAACAATATTTTTAAGATTGATGAGAAAACCGGTGCTGTTAAACTAAGTGGATCACTGGATTATGAGGAGTTATCCACGTATGAAATACAAATTACAGCTAAAGATGGTCCAGGATTAGTATCATCTTGCACTTTGATAATTGATGTTATTGATGTAAATGACAATGCTCCTACAATTGTATTGAAATCATTTAAAAATCCAATACCTGAGAATGTGTCACCTGGTACAGAGGTGGGCATCATCAATGTTCAGGACAGAGACTCTGACAATAACAAACAAGTCAAATGTTTTATTCAACAAAATGTTCCATTTAAATTAGTTCCTTCAATTGAAAACTATTATTCTCTGGTGACTACTGGTCAACTGGACCGTGAACTGGTGTCTGACTACAACATTACAATCACTGCCACTGATGAGGGGTCTCCTCCTCTGTCCTCCTCTAAAACTGTTCACTTATCAGTAGCAGACATCAACGACAACCCACCTGTGTTTGAGGAACAGTCCTACAGTGCATATGTGAGTGAAAATAACAAACCTGGCTCCTCTTTATGTTCTGTTGCTGCTCGAGACCCAGACTGGAGACAAAACGGTACCGTGGTTTATTCTCTGTTACCTGCTGAGGTGAACGGTGCCCAGGTGTCCTCCTATCTGTCTGTTAACGGAGACACGGGGGTGATCCACGCTGTCAGGTCCTTTGACTATGAACAGTGGAGGAGTTTCAAAGTCCAGGTGATGGCCAGAGACAACGGTTCTCCTCCACTCAGCAGCAACGTGAGCGTCAGTGTCTTCATATCAGACGTGAACGACAACTCTCCTCAGATACTGTACCCCACCCCGGAGGGCAACTCCTTCATGACCGAGCTGGTCCCCAAAGCTGCACACGGAGGCTCTCTGGTGTCCAAAGTCATCGCAGTGGACGCAGACTCTGGACAGAACGCCTGGCTGTCCTATCATATCGTCAAGTCCACTGCTCCGGGACTTTTCACTATTGGTCTCCACAGCGGAGAGATCAGGACCCAGCGGGACATTTCTGAGTCAGACAGCATGAAACAGAACCTGATTGTGGCAGTGAAAGATAACGGACAGCCCTCTCTCTCTGCCACCTGTTCCATGTATCTACTGATTTCTGATAACTTGGCTGAGGTGCCAGAACTGAAGGACATTTCTTATGATGAGAAGAATTCCAAACTCACCTCTTATCTGATCATTGCTCTGGTGTGTGTGTCCACCTTCTTCCTCACCTTCATCATCATCATCCTGGGTGTGAGGTTCTGTCACAGGAGGAAGCCCAGAATGTTGTTTGATGGAGCAGTGGCCATCCCCAGTGCTTATCTCCCTCCTAACTACGCAGATGTTGACGGCACAGGAACTTTACGCAGCACTTACAACTATGACGCCTACTTGACCACAGGATCTCGAACCAGTGACTTTAAGTTTGTGTCCTCTTACAATGACAACACGCTGCCTGCTGACCAGACTCTGAGGAAGAGTCCTTCTGACTTTGCTGACCCCTTTGATGACTTGGATTCTTCTGGCGAGGTAAGATTAAATGTCACTGACCCATTGAGGACTTTTTTTTCCCAATATGCCACATCTTTGCTACACGTTATGAACACTTTTTGAGAAAATCAAGAATAAAAAAAGACATATCACAATACAAGAAAATGAAAAGTGATTACAGTATTTTAATATTCGTCATAAGGTGTTTGGTGTATATGAGGTTGTGGTGATTACAAATTGCTAGTTTACATTATCTATATTTTTTGTTGCTGCATTACAATGCTCTCTAACTTGATAGAAGTTAGAAAAAATATCAATTTGAGACCATTCATTTTTTTTAAATTGTGTACTTAATTTTGTTTCTGTGCTGAGGATAGTGGCTAAGTGACGTCTGAGTAGACTTGCGTCATCACTGTTTGGTTCACTCGTTCGTTTTTTTTCCAATTGTCTTCATTGCTGTTCAGTGTTTGTAGATGTACTAATGCTTATAAGTTTGTTCCAATCAGAAGTCAACATAACACACCTGGTCATAGATTATAAGGGGATGATTATAATACTTCACAAATGTTTTTTATTTTTATATCTACTTAAAACCAAACCAAATTCAAGAATATAACATATTAAGCCAAACACATTATGACTGAGGATAAATATAGCCTTATAAGACCTAACTTAGACATTAATCAAAAAGAAAAAAACTTTTATTCTCTGGTATTTACATTTGTGTTTGATGACGTTAGTTGAAGAGTTTATATTGTTTTCACTCTTGATTAGTTGATATTGAAAGTACCACAGGTCACATTTGCCAGACATATTTAGAAAAACCTTGTCATTCTCCAGACTTTGTTCCATGTTTGCATTAGGCTACAAAAACATGTCTAAAAAATATTTTTTGATATTTATTGTTTTTATTTTCTGATGCTTGAGCTAAGAATCTTTCTCCTCCATGATGTTTTTTTTTTTTTTCGCCTCAGGTACTACGAACAGGAAAATTGATTCATTTTCTATGACTTTTCAAAGCTGATACAGTGTCTTTATTGATCGTGACATAAAACATATAAATATATGTGTAGGACACAGGAGTCCTTTCTTTATTCCTTGTTTATTGTCAGTGCTTTAAAATCTATACCCATATGGCAATATATACTTGAAATAATTAATAGAAAAATACTAGTTAATTCTGTTTAACATTTTAACTCAATTTGTGATCTTGCTTTACATATTTGAGCATATTATTTTACTGTAAGACATTTCTGGACAAAGTTTTGATTTTAGAAACTGTGTGAGTCAGCATTGGTTCCACGTGATCTTGTTTGTATGTATTTTATCACATTTTGCAACTTGTAAATGAGCAGTGGCATCAATTAGTAAAGAAACTGCCCTTTAAGTTCTTTCCTATCTCATATCAATGAAACATTAACATCTCGGATTCTTGTCAAAGTGCTCATGACATACATGTTCCTCTAGAGGGCGATATAGGATTTCTAACTAACGCAGAGAACACCACCTATTATGAATGTGTGATTCTGAGCTCATTCTTTGTTCCTCGGATGTAACGGAGAGACGTGTTTTCTGTATTTGTATTGAGAAGATTTTACTATTTTAAAACAAGATTGTTTTTATCAAAAGTGAGTAACACCCAGAGGATATTATAAAATCGTTGTTTAAAGGCTTTTTTTCAAAACAAAATGGGACGTTCAGGGCCTTCGGAGCTGCGTCGGATCTTCTGCTTTGCGTCCTTCATCGTGATGCTGCACCTCGTTTCTGGAGATCTGAGCTATTCTATTCCAGAGGAGATGAAACGTGGATCTGTTATTGGAAACGTGGCCAAAGATCTGGGTGTTGATTTGAAGACTTTATCTTCAAGAAAGGCTCGGATTGATGTGGAGGGGACTCGCAAACGGTACTGTGACATTAACATGAACACCGGAGATCTGATCACGTCAGAGAGAATCGACAGAGAGAGTATTTGCGGACAGAAACCTTCGTGTTTGCTGACTTCTGAATTGCTGTTAGAAAACCCTTTGGAGCTTTTCAAACTGAATATTCATGTTCAGGATGTCAATGATAATTTCCCTAAATTCAAAAAGGACGTGATAGAAATGGAGATAAGAGAGTCGGCAGAGAAGGGAAGTCGCTTTTCAATCGAGAAGGCCCATGACGCGGATATAGGCCAGAATTCAGTGCAGAGATACGACCTACAAAATAATAATAATTTTGTGTTTTCAGCCGAAAATAATAGAGTGGAGCTGGTTCTGGAAAATAAACTAGATCGTGAAAAGCAAAAGGAGTTACATGTAATTCTAACAGCTTATGATGGCGGCTCTCCTCAGAGATCAGGTACAGTGATCATCCACGTCACTGTGCTGGATGCTAATGATAACGCCCCAGTGTTCAGTCAGGACCTTTATAAAGCCAGTCTGCCTGAAAACTCTCCTCTAGATACTGTTGTAATCAGAGTTAGTGCCACTGATGCTGATGAAGGAGTGAACGGAGTGATAAGTTATGATTTCGGTCACATATCTGATGATTTTATGAATCCATTTACTATTGATCCGTCAAGTGGAGAAATTAGAGTGTCAGGTGTTCTTGATTATGAAGAAAATAACATTTTTGAAATGAATGTTGAAGCAAAAGATGGTTTAGGTTTAACATCATACGCTAAAATAATAATAGATGTGACTGATGTTAACGACAATTCTCCAGTTATATCCATTAAGTCTCTGTCTAACTCCATACCTGAGAATGTGTCACCTGGTACAGAGGTGGGCATCATCAATGTTCAGGACAGAGACTCTGACAATAACAAACAAGTCAAATGTTTTATTCAACAAAATGTTCAATTTAAATTAGTTCCTTCTATTAAAAACTATTATTCTCTGGTGACTACTGGTCAACTGGACCGTGAACTGGTGTCTGACTACAACATTACAATCACTGCCACTGATGAGGGGTCTCCTCCTCTGTCCTCCTCTAAAACTGTTCACTTATCAGTAGCAGACATCAACGACAACCCACCTGTGTTTGAGGAACAGTCCTACAGCGCATATGTGAGTGAAAACAACAAACCTGGCTCCTCTTTATGTTCCGTTACTGCTCGAGACCCAGACTGGAGACAAAACGGTACCGTGGTTTATTCTCTGTTACCTGCTGAGGTGAACGGTGCCCAGGTGTCCTCCTATCTGTCTGTTAACGGAGACACGGGGGTGATCCACGCTGTCAGGTCCTTTGACTATGAACAGTGGAGGAGTTTTAAAGTCCAGGTGATGGCCAGAGACAACGGTTCTCCTCCACTCAGCAGCAACGTGAGCGTCAGTGTCTTCATATCAGACGTGAACGACAACTCTCCTCAGATACTGTACCCCACCCCGGAGGGCAACTCCTTCATGACCGAGCTGGTCCCCAAAGCTGCACACGGAGGCTCTCTGGTGTCCAAAGTCATCGCAGTGGACGCAGACTCTGGACAGAACGCCTGGCTGTCCTATCAAATCGTCAAGTCCACTGATCCGGGACTTTTCACTATTGGTCTCCACAGCGGAGAGATCAGGACCCAGCGGGACATTTCTGAGTCTGACAGCATGAAACAGAACCTGATTGTGGCAGTGAAAGATAACGGACAGCCCTCTCTCTCTGCCACCTGTTCCATGTATCTACTGATTTCTGATAACTTGGCTGAGGTGCCAGAACTGAAGGACATTTCTTATGATGAGAAGAATTCCAAACTCACCTCTTATCTGATCATCGCTCTGGTGTGTGTGTCCACCTTCTTCCTCACCTTCATCATCATCATCCTGGGTGTGAGGTTCTGTCACAGGAGGAAGCCCAGAATGTTGTTTGATGGAGCAGTGGCCATCCCCAGTGCTTATCTCCCTCCTAACTACGCAGATGTTGACGGCACAGGAACTTTACGCAGCACTTACAACTATGACGCCTACTTGACCACAGGATCTCGAACCAGTGACTTTAAGTTTGTGTCCTCTTACAATGACAACACGCTGCCTGCTGACCAGACTCTGAGGAAGAGTCCTTCTGACTTTGTTGACCCCTTTGATGACTTGGACACTTCTGGCGAGGTAAGACAAAGCTCACTTGACCCATCAGAGACAGATTTGTCATCAAGTTACATTTATGTTTCACATTACAACAACCCTGAATCGTATAATAACTCTTATTACTAAAACATAATTAAAAAAGGACATATTTCACTATGACAACACATGGACATAAAGAGAGATTAAGTTCTTTTAGAAGGTGCTTGTTGAGGTGATTCAGAGCTTGTGCTGATCACAAACGGCTGCTTTACACTGGCATTTTTTTTTCTGATTCACAATGTTCTCCAACTTGATAGAAGTTAGAAAAAAAAAAGTCATTTGAGTAAATTTAATGAGCATTTTCACGGACAATAGTGGTTAAGTAAAGTGTGAGTTGGTTGCTTCTGTTTGTTTAACTTAGTTAGTTTCATGAAAATTATCTTCATGGCTTCTAAGTCTATGTCAGCCCTTCTTTGTGTCGTACGTAGTAATCGGATGTGACATAAAAAAAAGAACAAGATCTCATCACCAACACAGTCTTTTTAAAACATACAAGCTTCGCTGCAATTCGTTGCACAATGAATTGACCTTTGATTTTCTCTCTGCATTAAATATAGAATTCTTAAAAGCTCTATGTTTTTTGGAAATCCTAAACCTCAAAAAAACTTATAAAGTGTTAACATTGGCATAAAATGAAAATACTTGAATATAATAGTGTTATTTTTTATATGTTTTACGAGGTTGGATTAAGTGTTGCTTTGGATTTCAGTCATTTTTAGATGATGTTCAGAGTACCAGAGTTTGTCTCTGCCATAGGTAAATACTGCACCGAATGATCCTCAGTACAGTGTTCTTTAATTAAAAAAGGAAAGAAAAATATGTTTAAGAAAAAATGTAAAACAAATTTTAATCATTTTTATTTTCTTGTACCTGAGCTGAATATCTTTCTCCTCCTTGTTGTTGTTTGGTCGGTTTTAGAAAGAAGCAAATTGATACTTTTTCTTACAAGCTATAAAGACTGAGACAGTATGGTGTTTGACTGTGCAGTTAAAATCAATGAGTGAAAAATCATTCTCGCACACAGGAGTGGTTTATTTATTTTATGTTTTACTGGAAGGGCTTAATAGCTACCCATGCTGCAAGAAATGCTGGATATATTCATGTAAAATATTCTGCTATTCAGTTTAACGTTTTTTTTTCTATCTGGATTTGTAAACTTGGTCTATAATGGTTGAGTGTATTATTTTAAATGAAAAGTTTGGATTTCAGACTGTGTGTGAGGCACATTGGTCAAGGGTTATATATGCATTATGACAGATTATAACAATCTGAATGATCATTGAGGTCAAGTAGGAAATGGGTTGCCTTCTGATTTACTTACCTTCTTATATATCATTAAAACGTTAATATCTCTGATTCCTATAAAAGTGCTCATGACGGAGAATTGCCTCTAGAGGGCGATACAGGATTTCTTACTGGTGCTTATAACTCTCCACCCATGAATGTGTGATTCTCAGCTCATTCTTTGTTCATCGGATGTAACGGAGAGACGTGTGTTCTGTATTTAAATTGAGAGTATTTTATGAATTCAGAACAAGGATTTGTTTGCAAAACGGTTCAAAAGCCGCCTGGATATAATACATTCGTGGTTTTAAGCCTTTTTTCCGAACAGAATGGGACGTTCAAGGCCTACGAAGCTGCGTCGGATCTTCTGTTTTGCGTCCTTGATCGTGATGCTGCACCTCGTTTCTGGAGATCTGAGCTATTCTATTCCAGAGGAGATGAAACGTGGATCTGTTATTGGAAATGTGGCCAAAGATCTGGGTGTTGATTTGAGGACTTTATCTTCAAGAAAGGCTCGGATTGATGTGGAGGGGACTCGCAAACGGTACTGTGACATTAACATGAACACCGGAGATCTGATCACGTCAGAGAGAATCGACAGAGAGAGTATTTGCGGGAAAAAGCCATCTTGTGTTATACAATTTGACATTGTGTTAGAAAATCCTTTAGAGTTTCACGGAGTGATGCTTAATATCCAGGATATAAATGATAACGGACCGAAATTTAGAGAAGAGCGGATCAGATTGGAAATTGGAGAGTCTGCAGACAAGGGAAACCGTTTCTCTATTGAAAAGGCTCATGACGCAGATATAGGTCAGAATGGTGTTCAGAAATACAACCTCGAAAAGAATGAAAATGTTGTACTTTCAGTTGCCAATAATAAGATCGAACTTGTTTTAGAAAATGAATTGGATCGAGAGAAGAATAAAGAGTTAGATTTAATTCTGACAGCTTATGATGGCGGCTCTCCTCAGAGATCAGGTACAGTGATCATCCACGTCACTGCTGGATGCTAATGATAACGCCCCAGTGTTCAGTCAGGACCTTTATGAAGCCAGTCTGCCTGAAAACTCTCCTCTAGATACTGTTGTCATCAAAGTTAGTGCCATTGACGCAGATGAAGGAGTGAATGGAGAGGTATCTTATGCATTGGGTCATGTATCAGATGAAGATATGAACTTGTTTTTGATTAATCCACAAACAGGAGAAATTAAAGTTGCTGGTTTAATTGACTTTGAGGAAATGTCATTGTTTGAAATGGAAGTTCAGGCTAAAGATGGTTTAGGGCAAACATCATATGCAAAAGTTATAATAGAAGTAACTGATGTTAATGATAATTCTCCAGTGATCGATCTAAAGTCTGTGTCTAACTCCATACCTGAGAATGTGTCACCTGGTACAGAGGTGGGCATCATCAATGTTCAGGACAGAGACTCTGACAATAACAAACAAGTCAAATGTTTTATTCAACAAAATGTTCCATTTAAATTAGTTCCTTCTATTAAAAACTATTATTCTCTGGTGACTACTGGTCAACTGGACCGTGAACTGGTGTCTGACTACAACATTACAATCACTGCCACTGATGAGGGGTCTCCTCCTCTGTCCTCCTCTAAAACTGTTCACTTATCAGTAGCAGACATCAACGACAACCCACCTGTGTTTGAGGAACAGTCCTACAGCGCATATGTGAGTGAAAACAACAAACCTGGCTCCTCTTTATGTTCCGTTACTGCTCGAGACCCAGACTGGAGACAAAACGGTACCGTGGTTTATTCTCTGTTACCTGCTGAGGTGAACGGTGCCCAGGTGTCCTCCTATCTGTCTGTTAACGGAGACACGGGGGTGATCCACGCTGTCAGGTCCTTTGACTATGAACAGTGGAGGAGTTTTAAAGTCCAGGTGATGGCCAGAGACAACGGTTCTCCTCCACTCAGCAGCAACGTGAGCGTCAGTGTCTTCATATCAGACGTGAACGACAACTCTCCTCAGATACTGTACCCCACCCCGGAGGGCAACTCCTTCATGACCGAGCTGGTCCCCAAAGCTGCACACGGAGGCTCTCTGGTGTCCAAAGTCATCGCAGTGGACGCAGACTCTGGACAGAACGCCTGGCTGTCCTATCATATTATCAAGTCCACTGATCCGGGACTTTTCACTATTGGTCTCCACAGCGGAGAGATCAGGACCCAGCGGGACATTTCTGAGTCTGACAGCATGAAACAGAACCTGATTGTGGCAGTGAAAGATAACGGACAGCCCTCTCTCTCTGCCACCTGTTCCATGTATCTACTGATTTCTGATAACTTGGCTGAGGTGCCAGAACTGAAGGACATTTCTTATGATGAGAAGAATTCCAAACTCACCTCTTATCTGATCGTCGCTCTGGTGTGTGTGTCCACCTTCTTCCTCACCTTCATCATCATCATCCTGGGTGTGAGGTTCTGTCACAGGAGGAAGCCCAGAATGTTGTTTGATGGAGCAGTGGCCATCCCCAGTGCTTATCTCCCTCCCAACTACGCAGATGTTGACGGCACAGGAACTTTACGCAGCACTTACAACTATGACGCCTACTTGACCACAGGATCTCGAACCAGTGACTTTAAGTTCGTGTCCTCTTACAATGACAACACGCTGCCTGCTGACCAGACTCTGAGGAAGAGTCCTTCTGACTTTGCTGACCCCTTTGATGACTTGGATTCTTCTGGCGAGGTAAGATTAAATGTCACTGACCCACTGAGGACTTTTTTTTTCCCATTATGCCACATCTTTGCTTCACGTTATGAACACTTTTTGAGAAAATCATGAATAAAATAATACATATCACAATTCAAGAAAATTAAAAGTGATTACAGTATTTTAATATTCTTCATAAGTTGTTTGGTGTATATGAGGTTGTGGTGATTACAAATTGCTAGTTTACATTATCTATATTTTTTGTTGCTGCATTACAATGCTCTCCAACTTGATAGAAGTTAGAAAAAATATCAATTTGAGACCATTCATTTTTTTAAATTGTGTACTTAATTGTGTTTCTGTGCTGAGGATAGTGGCTAAGTGACGTCTGAGTAGACTTGCGTCATCACTGTTTGGTTCACTCGTTCGTTTTTTTTCCAATTGTCTTCATTGCTGTTCAGTGTTTGTAGATGTACTAATGCTTATATGTTTGTTCCAATCAGAAGTCAACATAACACACCTGGTCATAGATTATAAGGGGATGATTATAATACTTCACAAATGTTTTTTATTTTTATATCTACTTAAAACCAAACCAAATTCAAGAATATAACATATTAAGCCAAACACATTATGACTGAGGATAAATATAGCCTTATTAGACCTAACTTAGACATTAATCAAAAAGAAAAAAACTTTTATTCTCTGGTGTTTACATTTGTGTTTGATGACGTTAGTTGAAGTGTTTATATTGTTTTCACTCTTGATTAGTTGATATTGAAAGTACCACAGGTCACATTTGCCAGACTCTTTTGACCCAACTGAGCCCCAAAGGCTGAACAGCTTAGTCAATTGTTTGCTAGAAATCAAACAATGGCTGAGTGAAAACACTTTACAGCTTAATGTGGACAAAACTGAAACTCTGGTGATTGCTCCTGATGATACGATTCCAGGGTTGAGTCAGTACTTGGGTGACTTAGGTCAGTCTGTCAAACTGAGCCTGAGAAACCTGGGTGTTGTATTTGATAAAGACATGTCTCTTGTTCAACACTGTAGAAAACTGACCAGAAACTGTTTCCTTCAACTGAGAAAAATCTCTAAACTTAGGAAAATGCTGTCACAACATGATCTGGAGCTTGTAATCCATGCGTTTGTTTCTTCTCGTCTGGACTATTGTAACAGTTTGTTTTCATGTCTTAACAAGAAGGAGCTGTCTCGCCTGCAGTTGATTCAGAACTCTGCAGCGAGAATTCTAACCCGCTCTAGTAGAAGAACTCACATTTCTCCGGTCCTTAAAACTCTTCACTGGCTTCCAGTTTCTTTCAGGATCAACTTTAAAATTCTGGTTCTTACTTTCAGAGCTATTCATGGTCAGGCTCCTCCTTACATCACTGATCTGATCCAGCCTTACACCCCAGCTCGGGCTCTGAGGTCTGTGGATCAGAATCTACTTATGGTTCCACGCACACGGCTCAGGACCAGAGGAGAGAAATCTTTTCAGGCTGTTGCTCCTAAGCTTTGGAACAATCTTCCTCTCTCTTTGCGCTTGATGGAGTCTACTGACTCCTTTAAGAAACATCTTAAGACGTTTCTATTTGTGCAGGCTTTTCCTTGAATTTCTCGAACTCCTGTGTTGTTCTCGGTGTTGTCTTGATCTTTAAAGTATGTACTGTTTTGAGTATTGTTTTGATTGTTAAAGCGCTTTGTGACCCTGGTCTCGAAAAGCGCTATATAAATATATATTACTTACTTACTTACTTACATATTTAGAAAAACCTTGTCATTCTCCAGACTTTGTTCCATGTTTGCACTAGGCTACAAAAACATGTCTAAAAAATATTTTTTGATATTTATTGTTTTTATTTTCTGATGCTTGAGCTAAGAATCTTTCTCCTCCATGATGTTTTTTTTTCGCCTCAGGTACTACGAACGGGAAAATTGATTGATTTTCTATGACTTTTCAAAGCTGATACAGTGTCTTTATTGATCGTGACATAAAAAATATAAATATATGTGTAGGACACAGGAGTCCTTTCTTTATTCCTTGTTTATTGTCAGTGCTTTAAAATCTATACCCATATGGCAATATATACTTGAAATAATTAATAGAAAAATACTAGTTAATTCTGTTTAACATTTTAACTCAATTTGTGATCTTGCTTTACATATTTGAGCATATTATTTTACTGTAAGACATTTCTGGACAAAGTTTTGATTTTAGAAACTGTGTGAGTCAGCATTGGTTCCACGTGATCTTGTTTGTTTGTATTTTATCACATTTTGCAACTTGTAAATGAGCAGTGGCATCAATCAGTAAAGAAACTGCCCTTTAAGTTCTTTCCTATCTCATATCAATGAAAGATTAACATCTCGGATTCTTGTAAAAGTGCTCATGACATACATGTTCCTCTAGAGGGCGATATAGGATTTCTAACTAACGCAGAGAACACCACCTATTATGAATGTGTGATTCTCAGCTCATTCTTTGTTCCTCGGATGTAACGGAGAGACGTGTTTTCTGTATTTGTATTGAGAAGATTTTACCATTTTAGAACAAGATTGTTTTTATCAAAAGTGAGTAACACCCAGAGGATATTATAATATCGTTGTTTGAAGGCTTTTTTCAAAACACAATGGGACGTTCAGGGCCTACGGAGCTGCGTCGGATCTTCTGCTTTGCGTCCTTCATCGTGATGCTGCACCTCGTTTATGGAGATCTGAGCTATTCTATTCCAGAGGAGATGAAACGTGGATCTGTTATTGGAAACGTGGCTAAAGATCTGGGTGTTGATCTGAGGACTTTATCTTCAAGAAAGGCTCGGATTGATGTGGAGGGGACTCGCAAACGGTACTGTGACATTAACATGAACACCGGAGATCTGATCACGTCAGAGAGAATCGACAGAGAGAGTATTTGCGGACAGAAACCTTCGTGTTTGCTGACTTCTGAATTGCTGTTAGAAAACCCTTTGGAGCTTTTCAAACTGAATATTCATGTTCAGGATGTCAATGATAATTTCCCTAAATTTAAAAAAGACGTGATAGAAATGGAGATAAGCGAGTCCGCAGAGAAGGGAAGTCGCTTTTCAATCGAGAAGGCCCATGACGCGGATATAGGCCAGAATTCAGTGCAGAGATACGACCTACAAAATAATAATAATTTTGTGTTTTCAGCCGAAAATAATAGAGTGGAGCTGGTTTTGGAAAATAAACTAGATCGTGAAAAGCAAAAGGAGTTACATGTAATTCTGACAGCTTATGATGGCGGCTCTCCTCAGAGATCAGGTACAGTGATCATCCACGTCACTGTGCTGGATGCTAATGATAACGCCCCAGTGTTCAGTCAGGACCTTTATAAAGCCAGTCTGCCTGAAAACTCTCCTCTAGATACTGTTGTGATCAAAGTTAGTGCCACTGACGCAGATGAAGGAGTGAACGGAGTGATAAGTTATGATTTCGGACACATATCTGATGATTTTATGAATCCATTTACTATTGATCCGTCAAGTGGAGAAATTAAAGTGTCAGGTGTTCTTGATTATGAAGAAAATAACATTTTTGAAATGAATGTTGAAGCAAAAGATGGTTTAGGTTTAACATCATACGCAAAAATAATAATAGATGTTATTGATGTTAACGACAATTCACCAGTTATATCCGTTAAGTCCCTGTCTAACTCCATAGCTGAGAATGTGTCACCTGGTACAGAGGTGGGCATCATCAATGTTCAGGACAGAGACTCTGACAATAACAAACAAGTCAAATGTTTTATTCAACAAAATGTTCCATTTAAATTAGTTCCTTCTATTAAAAACTATTATTCTCTGGTGACTACTGGTCAACTGGACCGTGAACTGGTGTCTGACTACAACATTACAATCACTGCCACTGATGAGGGGTCTCCTCCTCTGTCCTCCTCTAAAACTGTTCACTTATCAGTAGCAGACATCAACGACAACCCACCTGTGTTTGAGGAACAGTCCTACAGCGCATATGTGAGTGAAAACAACAAACCTGGCTCCTCTTTATGTTCCGTTACTGCTCGAGACCCAGACTGGAGACAAAACGGTACCGTGGTTTATTCTCTGTTACCTGCTGAGGTGAACGGTGCCCAGGTGTCCTCCTATCTGTCTGTTAACGGAGACACGGGGGTGATCCACGCTGTCAGGTCCTTTGACTATGAACAGTGGAGGAGTTTTAAAGTCCATGTGATGGCCAGAGACAACGGTTCTCCTCCACTCAGCAGCAACGTGAGTGTCAGTGTCTTCATATCAGACGTGAACGACAACTCTCCTCAGATACTGTACCCCACCCCGGAGGGCAACTCCTTCATGACCGAGCTGGTCCCCAAAGCTGCACACGGAGGCTCTCTGGTGTCCAAAGTCATCGCAGTGGACGCAGACTCTGGACAGAACGCCTGGCTGTCCTATCATATCGTTAAGTCCACTGATCCGGGACTTTTCACTATTGGTCTCCACAGCGGAGAGATCAGGACCCAGCGGGACATTTCTGAGTCTGACAGCATGAAACAGAACCTGATTGTGGCAGTGAAAGATAACGGACAGCCCTCTCTCTCTGCCACCTGTTCCATGTATCTACTGATTTCTGATAACTTGGCTGAGGTGCCAGAACTGAAGGACATTTCTTATGATGAGAAGAATTCCAAACTCACCTCTTATCTGATCATCGCTCTGGTGTGTGTGTCCACCTTCTTCCTCACCTTCATCATCATCATCCTGGGTGTGAGGTTCTGTCACAGGAGGAAGCCCAGAATGTTGTTTGATGGAGCAGTGGCCATCCCCAGTGCTTATCTCCCTCCTAACTACGCAGATGTTGACGGCACAGGAACTTTACGCAGCACTTACAACTATGACGCCTACTTGACTACAGGATCTCGAACCAGTGACTTTAAGTTTGTGTCCTCTTACAATGACAACACGCTGCCTGCTGACCAGACTCTGAGGAAGAGTCCTTCTGACTTTGCTGACCCCTTTGATGACTTGGAGTCTTCTGTGGAGGTAGGACAATTACTCGTTATCTGCAGTTCTCCTATGTAAATATTAACAACACTTTGTCTAGTGTCATGCTCGTCTGGTTGACGAAATCTGATTACATTAGTTCAACTAAAGCCATTTGTGCTTATTATTAAACTAATATATGCCAAAGTGAATTGAGGAAAAGTCTGACTGGTATCATGATTGTCTTTGTTTGTTTGTTGTTGTTTGTATCTCCTTGTAATAGTTTAATACTGACCAAGCTGACCAAATGATCTTATTTTAGATCTTAACGTGACGAACTGAAACATTGTATGTTCAATAATAATCAGACAGTGGTTTATTATTGTTATATAATTCCCTTTTTAATTAGGTTATAATAATATGACCATAATTGTAGGAAATATTCATTATCAGGGTTTATAATATTTTCAAAACATGTATTGATGATTTGGTAAACACATGCATCTGGTCTACACATACAAGTTGTTGTAGTTCATTTTCATAGTACATGGGCCTGCTGTTAATACATCTATATTATATGTGTTAGTGAAATCGCAGAGCTTATGTCCTTCAGTCAATTTACTGTTGAACCATAATCATGTGACTTCGTTCTTAAAAGTCATTTTGAAATGTATCCTATAGACTTATATGTTTGTCAAAATGTACCAGATGTGTTATTGTGTCATGTGTATTTAACAATGAGTTATTGACCTCTTGCATTTATGCATGTTTTGAGCTTCACCACTTCGGTATTGTTTGATGCGTTGTCAAGATATTGCTCATGTTGTTGATGTTAAAGAGACACGCTGGTGGAGCTGTCCATGGTGCTGATTTTCTTTCGAACATTCTCTCCCACATGTTTGTTGATTACATTCACATTTATTTCATGTATAAGTAGTTCGAATAAGTATATTTCATCTGATAACTAGTGTTTTTGCTATAAATCCTATTTTTTCTAATTTAAATACTTGACTTGTTTTCATATTAATGAAATAATATTTATGTTTGGATTTTGTTGACCTAACGTGTTTATCAAAGTGATAGTTTGTTTTCCTTTCACGAAGATTTGAATATGCAATACGTTAAAGCGACTCACGGGGGCAGTGTCGACCAGTCTATAACATTTTGAATTACATTGGTTTGTCTCGATTGTTTCGTCACCACGGCGCTCGTCAGGTGACATCCTCTGAAAATCATTCTTTTGTTAGCACATCGTTCACAGAAGGACTGTATTTTGGATCATCGTTTTTGTTCTAAACTCTTCTTTGATCGTTTAATGGATACTATGATGGCAACAAATGAATTTTCATTGTTACTCATCATCGCTTTGTTTGGATTTTTTCTACCGACGATCAAGACTGTCGGCGGTGATGTGACATATTCTGTTCCGGAGGAGATGAAGCGCGGCTCCGTGGTTGGAAATATAGCCAAAGATATTGGAATCGATGTCGGCAGACTGTCTATTCGAAGAGCTCGAGTTGATGCAGATCACAAAAGCAAACGGTATTGTGATATAAACACGCAGACAGGGGATTTGATCGTGTCTGAAAGGATTGATAGAGAGGGCCTCTGTGGAAAAAAGGCATCATGCGTTTTGAAGCAGGAGCTCGTCCTGGAAGATCCTTTAGAGCTCCATCGCATTATTTTACACATACAAGATAGGAATGATAATTCTCCACAGTTTAGGAAGGATGTGATTAAATTTGATATCCATGAATCTGCTTCAAAAGGCAGTCGATACCGCCTGGACGAGGCCCATGACGCAGATGTGGGTCAAAACGCGATTCAGAGTTACAGCATCGAAACAAACGAATACTTTAGATTAAATGTTGTTGCAAAACCAGGAGGAGGAAAATATAGTGAGCTGGTTCTAGAGAAAGAGCTCGACAGAGAGCAGGAGAAGGAACTGTCGTTTGTGCTTGTAGCAGCAGATGGAGGGACACCACCGAGATCAGGAACTGCAGTGATTCATGTTACTGTGATGGATGCGAATGATAACGCCCCAGTATTCAGCCAGACGGTGTATAAAGCAAGTCTGCCCGAAGACTCTCCTTTAGACACTGTTGTCATCACTGTTACTGCACGTGATGCAGATGAAGGAATCCATGGAGAAGTGACTTTTGAATTTGATCATATATCAGATGAAAATAATATTTTTATGATTGATGAGAAAACCGGTGCTGTTAAACTAAGTGGATCACTGGATTATGAGGAGTTATCCACGTATGAAATACAAATTACAGCTAAAGATGGTCCAGGATTAGTATCCTCTTGTACTTTGATAATTGACGTTATTGATGTAAATGACAATGTTCCTACAATTGTATTGAAATCATTTAAAAATCCAGTACCTGAGAATGTGTCACCTGGTACAGAGGTGGGCATCATCAATGTTCAGGACAGAGACTCTGACAATAACAAACAAGTCAAATGTTTTATTCAACAAAATGTTCCATTTAAATTAGTTCCTTCTATTGAAAACTATTATTCTCTGGTGACTACTGGTCAACTGGACCGTGAACTGGTGTCTGACTACAACATTACAATCACTGCCACTGATGAGGGGTCTCCTCCTCTGTCCTCCTCTAAAACTGTTCACTTATCAGTAGCAGACATCAACGACAACCCACCTGTGTTTGAGGAACAGTCCTACAGCGCATATGTGAGTGAAAATAACAAACCTGGCTCCTCTTTATGTTCCGTTACTGCTCGAGACCCAGACTGGAGACAAAACGGTACCGTGGTTTATTCTCTGTTACCTGCTGAGGTGAACGGTGCCCAGGTGTCCTCCTATCTGTCTGTTAACGGAGACACGGGGGTGATCCACGCTGTCAGGTCCTTTGACTATGAACAGTGGAGGAGTTTTAAAGTCCAGGTGATGGCCAGAGACAACGGTTCTCCTCCACTCAGCAGCAACGTGAGCGTCAGTGTCTTCATATCAGACGTGAACGACAACTCTCCTCAGATACTGTACCCCACCCCGGAGGGCAACTCCTTCATGACCGAGCTGGTCCCCAAAGCTGCACACGGAGGCTCTCTGGTGTCCAAAGTCATCGCAGTGGACGCAGACTCTGGACAGAACGCCTGGCTGTCCTATCATATCGTCAAGTCCACTGATCCTGGACTTTTCACTATTGGTCTCCACAGCGGAGAGATCAGGACCCAGCGGGACATTTCTGAGTCTGACAGCATGAAACAGAACCTGATTGTGGCAGTGAAAGATAACGGACAGCCCTCTCTCTCTGCAACCTGTTCCATGTATCTACTGATTTCTGATAACTTGGCTGAGGTGCCAGAACTGAAGGACATTTCCTATGATGAGAAGAATTCCAAACTCACCTCTTATCTGATCATCGCTCTGGTGTGTGTGTCCACCTTCTTCCTCACCTTCATCATCATCATCCTGGGTGTGAGGTTCTGTCACAGGAGGAAGCCCAGAATGTTGTTTGATGGAGCAGTGGCCATCCCCAGTGCTTATCTGCCTCCTAACTACGCAGATGTTGACGGCACAGGAACTTTACGCAGCACTTACAACTATGACGCCTACTTGACCACAGGATCTCGAACCAGTGACTTTAAGTTTGTGTCCTCTTACAATGACAACACGCTGCCTGCTGACCAGACTCTGAGGAAGAGTCCTTCTGACTTTGCTGACGTGTTTGGAGACTGTGATGGTTCACCTGAGGTAGGAATATTTGAGTAACATTACTTAAATGTATTTAATTGTTGTCATAAAAATGAGTTTGTAATTTATCTGTGGCTGGAACAATAATGATTGTTTACCTATCCAAGGAACTTGTTAATTTACTTTACATATTTTATGTATTTGATCATCTCTTAGATTTCTAAACAATAACATGATGCAGATCAAGTAGTCATTTTTATTATTTCCTAAGTTTTAGTTTTCTTTTTTTTTTTTACAAACAAATACATTTCCCCATGAGTTGTTTTAGAGGTCAAAAACAAGATTGATTTTTACATGAAGAGATTCTGGTTTTTACTTTGGGAATATTAAGATTCATGGTGGGTTTTTTTTTCTTTGAGTTGATACATCTGTTTCATGGTTTGAAAACGGACTTTTCTTATGTGTATAAGTCTCAAGTGTTTTGTAGCTAGGGAACATTCTTTCTCTGCCGCTGTCCTTAGTGCTGAATGTCTGCTTTAATACTAAGGTGAATCTGATAAGAAGCACCCACACATTTTAATACTTAACTATATCTTCGATTCTATTTGTTCATTTCTTAAGGCCAATGCCTTTTTCAGCTGTATAATTATATGTTAAACATATATCTTCATTATATATGGTCAGATTAAAGTGTTTAAAGTAGAAGTTAATATCCTGTTTTCTGGGATAATTACGTTTTTAAAATTATTGATATATTTCAGTTTTTTGAACAAAACTCTGCGCTGTTGTTAAGATTTTTTTTGCCTTTCTTACCTTTTATTTTCTAGTTGGTGTTGATCAGTCTTCCATTGCCTAAATATATATGTTTTTTTTATTTTTTTTAAATAGATAATAACATACAACTATTTCTTAGTTTTGGTCTACTATAATTAGCACTTATGCTAATACTTAAAATAAAATAATTATTTAATTAAATAATGTAATCACTTTTTATTTTCTTATAATTTGGTTCTCACTTATATCTACATTTCAAACAGAGATAACAACAACTCATAATATTTTGTAAAATGTAATGGTGATTTTTGTCCTCACGGTGTCACTAGAGACCTTTAGATGGGGTGAAATGGTGTTTGCACTGAGATCATTCACACCCAGTGATCGAGAACCTCGCAGATCTCTGCAGTTTTTCAGACAAGACGACACACAAAGAGAGGAATTCTGTTGATGGATTAACGTACTTTCATTTTGTTCCACTCATATTTGAAACACATCTACTCTGTTTGACGATGATTTTAACTGGATTTAATGCTGCAAGCCTCGGATTTGTCATCGTCTTTGTTGTGGCCCAGTGCGCACACGGAGACCTGAGCTACTCCGTGCAGGAAGAGCTAAAACGAGGATCTGTGATCGGAAATATCGCCAAGGATTTGGGATTTGATGTTTCCATGCTTTCTGCTCGTGAAGCTCGTGTTGATGTTGAGGGAAGTGACAAAAGATTCGTCGGTATTGACGCTCGGAACGGAGATCTAGTGGTCGCTGAGAGAATTGACAGAGAGGAGCATTGTGGAGAAAAACCTTCGTGCGTCCTTAAATTTGACCTGCTGCTGGAGAATCCTTTGGAGCTTCATCGATTGTCTCTGCAAGTACAAGATGTTAATGATAATGCTCCTGTTTTCCCTAAAGATATAGTGAAGTTAGAAATACGAGAGTCTGCTGTTAAAGGAGCGAAATATCGCATCAATGAGGCTCATGACTCAGATATAGGTCAGAATACTGTTCAGAATTATATTCTGCAGCAAAATAAAAATTTTGTTTTCAATACTCAGACATCGAGTGACGGCAGTAAATATGGCGAATTGGTGTTGAATAAAGAACTAGACAGAGAGGAGCAGCAGGAAATTAAATTATTGCTGACTGCTGTAGATGGAGGTTCTCCTCAGAGATCCGGGACTGTGGTCATCCATGTTGTTGTTCTGGACGCAAACGATAACGCTCCTGTCTTCACTCATTCTGAGTATCAGGCGACACTGAGAGAAAATTCACCTCTGAAAACATCAGTTGTCACTGTTAGTGCCACTGATGCTGATGAAGGAGTTAATGGTCATGTGACTTATGAGTTCAGTAGAATATCTGAAAAGTCACGTGAAATCTTTTCACTAGATCAGAACTCTGGAGAAATCATAGTGATAGGAGAGATTGATTATGAGGAGGGGTCAAATTATGAGCTGTTTGTTGAAGCCAAAGATGGTTATGGATTAACATCTGTGGCAAAAGTAATTGTTAAAATCACTGATGTTAATGACAACGCTCCTGTGATTTATGTCAAGTCTCTAAAAATCCCAATACCTGAGAATGTGTCACCTGGTACAGAGGTGGGCATCATCAATGTTCAGGACAGAGACTCTGACAATAACAAACAAGTCAAATGTTTTATTCAACAAAATCTTCCATTTAAATTAGTTCCTTCTATTAAAAACTATTATTCTCTGGTGACTACTGGTCAACTGGACCGTGAACTGGTGTCTGACTACAACATTACAATCACTGCCACTGATGAGGGGTCTCCTCCTCTGTCCTCCTCTAAAACTGTTCACTTATCAGTAGCAGACATCAACGACAACCCACCTGTGTTTGAGGAACAGTCCTACAGCGCATATGTGAGTGAAAATAACAAACCTGGCTCCTCTTTATGTTCCGTTACTGCTCGAGACCCAGACTGGAGACAAAACGGTACCGTGGTTTATTCTCTGTTACCTGCTGAGGTGAACGGTGCCCAGGTGTCCTCCTATCTGTCTGTTAACGGAGACACGGGGGTGATCCACGCTGTCAGGTCCTTTGACTATGAACAGTGGAGGAGTTTTAAAGTCCAGGTGATGGCCAGAGACAACGGTTCTCCTCCACTCAGCAGCAACGTGAGCGTCAGTGTCTTCATATCAGACGTGAACGACAACTCTCCTCAGATACTGTACCCCACCCCGGAGGGCAACTCCTTCATGACCGAGCTGGTCCCCAAAGCTGCACACGGAGGCTCTCTGGTGTCCAAAGTCATCGCAGTGGACGCAGACTCTGGACAGAACGCCTGGCTGTCCTATCATATCGTCAAGTCCACTGATCCAGGACTTTTCACTATTGGTCTCCACAGCGGAGAGATCAGGACCCAGCGGGACATTTCTGAGTCTGACAGCATGAAACAGAACCTGATTGTGGCAGTGAAAGATAACGGACAGCCCTCTCTCTCTGCCACCTGTTCCATGTATCTACTGATTTCTGATAACTTGGCTGAGGTGCCAGAACTGAAGGACATTTCTTATGATGAGAAGAATTCCAAACTCACCTCTTATCTGATCATCGCTCTGGTGTGTGTGTCCACCTTCTTCCTCACCTTCATCATCATCATCCTGGGTGTGAGGTTCTGTCACAGGAGGAAGCCCAGAATGTTGTTTGATGGAGCAGTGGCCATCCCCAGTGCTTATCTCCCTCCTAACTACGCAGATGTTGACGGCACAGGAACTTTACGCAGCACTTACAACTATGACGCCTACTTGACCACAGGATCTCGAACCAGTGACTTTAAGTTTGTGTCCTCTTACAATGACAACACGCTGCCTGCTGACCAGACTCTGAGGAAGAGTCCTTCTGACTTTGCTGATGTGTTTGGAGACTGTGATGGTTCACCTGAGGTAGGAATATTAGATTAACTTTACTTTGATGTATTTAATTGTTTTCATGAATGTGAGGTTGCAATTTCTCTGTGGCTGGAGCGATAATGATTCTTGATGGGACAAGTATATTATAATCCTTATTAAACAACTTGTGACTACTTTCATAACTAATATTTTTAAGTTCAGTAGTATCTTTATCTTTGTGAAAATGTTGGTTTTATTTTCATATTTGCCTATATAGAGTCGTGCTCATGTGTTTCCTATCCAAGGATTTTTTTTTTTTGTCTATTTTGTATTTCATCTTTTAGATTTCTAAACAATATCATGATATCGATAAAGTAGACATTTTAATTATTTCCCAAAATTTGATTATCTTTATTTTACACACAAATATATTTTCCCATGAGTTGCTTTAGTAGTAAAAAACAAGATGGATTTATACATGAGGAAGACATCCTGGTTTTTACTTTGGGAATATTGATATTTTTTTCATTTTTTCTTTGAGTTGATACATCTGTTTCATGGTTTGAAAAGTCACTTCCCTTATTTGTACAACCTTTAGGTGTTTTGTAGCTAGGAAAGATTATTTCTCTGCCGCTGTCCTTAGTGCTGAATGTCTGCTTTAATACTAAGGTGAATCTGATCAGAAGCACCCACACATTTCAATATTTAACTATATACTCAATTCTATTTGTTCTTTTCTTTAGGCCAATGCCTTTTTCAGCTGTATCATTATATGTTAAACATTTATCTTCATTATATATGGTCAGATTAAATTGTGTAAAGTAGAAGTGAATATCCTGTTTTCTGGAATCATTACGTTTGTAAAATTACTGATGTATTTCAGTTTTTTTTTTTTTTTAATCCGCGCTGTTGTTTAGGTTTTTTGCCCTTCTTACTTATCATTTTCTAGTTGGTATTGATCAGTCTTTCATTGCTTAAATTCATATGTTGTTTAATTTTAAATAGAGAATAACATAAAACTATGTCTTTATTTTCGTATTCTATAATTAGCACTTAAACTATGTATCTACTGAAATAAAATACAATAATTATTTAATTAAATAACGATTTATTATTTATTTATATATTTTTTGTTCTCACTAATATCTAAATTGAAAACACAAATAACAACAACTCATAATATATTGTAAAAATGTAATGGTTATTTTTGTCCTCACGGTGTCACTAGAGACCTTCTGATGGGGTGAAATGTTGGTTACGCAGAGATCATTCACACCCAGTGATCGAGAACCTCGCAGATCTCTGCAGCTTTTCAGACGAGACGACACACAAAGAGGCGAATTCTGTTGATGGATTAACTGCTTTCATTTTGTTCTTCTTATATTTGAAACACATCTACTCTGTGTGACGATGATTTTGACTGGATTTAATGCTGCAAGCCTCGGATTTGTCATCGTCTTTGTTGTGGCCCAGTGCGCACACGGAGACCTGAGCTACTCCGTGCAGGAAGAGCTAAAACGAGGATCTGTGATCGGAAATATCGCCAAGGATTTGGGATTTGATGTTTCCATGCTTTCTGCTCGTGAAGCTCGTGTTGATGTTGAGGGAAGTGACAAAAGATTCGTCGGTATTGACGCTCGGAATGGAGATCTAGTGGTCGCTGAGAGAATTGACAGAGAGGAGCATTGTGGAGAAAAACCTTCGTGCGTCCTTAAATTTGACCTGCTGCTGGAGAATCCTTTGGAGCTTCACCGATTGTCTCTGCAAGTACAAGATGTTAATGATAATGCTCCTGTTTTTCCTAAAGATAAACTGAAGTTAGAAATACATGAGTCTGCTGATAAAGGAGCGAAATATCGCATCAATGCAGCTCATGACTCAGATATAGGTCAGAATACTGTTCAGAATTATATCCTGCAGAAAAATGAAAATTTCGTTTTTAATACTCAGACATCGAGCGATGGTAGTAAAAATGGTGAATTAGTGTTGAATAAAGAACTAGACAGAGAGGAGCAACAGGAAATGAAATTATTGCTGACTGCTGTAGATGGAGGTTCTCCTCAGAGATCCGGGACTGTGGTCATCCATGTTGTTGTTCTGGACGCAAACGATAACGCTCCTGTCTTCACTCAGGCTGAGTATCAGACCACACTGAGAGAAAATTCACCTCTGAAAACATCAGTTATCACTGTTAGTGCCACTGATGCTGATGAAGGAATTAATGGTCATGTAATTTATGAGTTCAGTAGAATATCTGAAAAGTCACGTAAAATGTTTTCTCTTGATCAGAACTCTGGAGAAATCATAGTGATAGGAGAAATTGATTATGAGGAGGGGTCAAATTATGAGCTGTTTGTTGAAGCCAAAGATGGTTTTGGACTTTCATCTGAGGCCAAAGTTATTATAAAAATCACTGATGTTAACGACAACGCTCCTGTTATACATGTCAAGTCTCTAAAAATCCCCATACCTGAGAATGTGTCACCTGGTACAGAGGTGGGCATCATCAATGTTCAGGACAGAGACTCTGACAATAACAAACAAGTCAAATGTTTAATTCAGCAAAATGTTCCATTTAAATTAGTTCCTTCTATTAAAAACTATTATTCTCTGGTGACTACTGGTCAACTGGACCGTGAACTGGTGTCTGACTACAACATTACAATCACTGCCACTGATGAGGGGTCTCCTCCTCTGTCCTCCTCTAAAACTGTTCACTTATCAGTAGCAGACATCAACGACAACCCACCTGTGTTTGAGGAACAGTCCTACAGCGCATATGTGAGTGAAAACAACAAACCTGGCTCCTCTTTATGTTCCGTTACTGCTCGAGACCCAGACTGGAGACAAAACGGTACCGTGGTTTATTCTCTGTTACCTGCTGAGGTGAACGGTGCCCAGGTGTCCTCCTATCTGTCTGTTAACGGAGACACGGGGGTGATCCACGCTGTCAGGTCCTTTGACTATGAACAGTGGAGGAGTTTTAAAGTCCAGGTGATGGCCAGAGACAACGGTTCTCCTCCACTCAGCAGCAACGTGAGCGTCAGTGTCTTCATATCAGACGTGAACGACAACTCTCCTCAGATACTGTACCCCATCCCGGAGGGCAACTCCTTCATGACCGAGCTGGTCCCCAAAGCTGCACACGGAGGCTCTCTGGTGTCCAAAGTCATCACAGTGGACGCAGACTCTGGACAGAACGCCTGGCTGTCCTATCATATCGTCAAGTCCACTGATCCGGGACTTTTCACTATTGGTCTCCACAGCGGAGAGATCAGGACCCAGCGGGACATTTCTGAGTCTGACAGCATGAAACAGAACCTGATTGTGGCAGTGAAAGATAACGGACAGCCCTCTCTCTCTGCCACCTGTTCCATGTATCTACTGATTTCTGATAACTTGGCTGAGGTGCCAGAACTGAAGGACATTTCTTATGATGAGAAGAATTCCAAACTCACCTCTTATCTGATCATCGCTCTGGTGTGTGTGTCCACCTTCTTCCTCACCTTCATCATCATCATCCTGGGTGTGAGGTTCTGTCACAGGAGGAAGCCCAGAATGTTGTTCGATGGAGCAGTGGCCATCCCCAGTGCTTATCTCCCTCCTAACTACGCAGATGTTGACGGCACAGGAACTTTACGCAGCACTTACAACTATGACGCCTACTTGACCACAGGATCTCGAACCAGTGACTTTAAGTTTGTGTCCTCTTACAATGACAACACACTGCCTGCTGACCAGACTCTGAGGAAGAGTCCTTCTGACTTTGTTGATGTGTTTGGAGACTGTGATGGTTCACCTGAGGTAGGAATATTTAAATAACATTACTTATTAAACATATTTATTTGGTGTTATAAAAGTGTGTATACAATCACTGTGGCTGGAAAGGTGATCATTCATGTTAGGAAGTATTTTAAAGTCAATATTTGGCAACTTGTATTTGTATTCAGATTTACTGTTTTCATCTTCCTAATTACTCGTTACTTAATACAATTGTTCTTTTATTTAGATTATTTTTCTATTGTGAGTCATGCTCACATGTTTCTTTCCCCACAAACTTAAGTTTATTTTCTCAAACTCTAACAACGTCTTCCAGTGGCTGAACTAAAAAACTGGAGTTGTTAACATGAAGAACAAGACTCCAATAACGACTTGTTCATTTTGGTGAAACAAGGTCACTTTAAATAACTACTTTGCCATAACTAGTGGAGAATATCAATAGTCCTTTTTACCTTAATTATTGAGAGCTAGAGCGACGAAATGACTTGAGAAATGAATTCAAATATTTGAATTTCAAGATATGAATTTCACACAATTCGATTATCACTACAGAAGAGTATCTTGAAATAAAATAAATACATTCATATCACCTCCGGGGCTCCGTACTCATATGTTGTAATCCAGTGTATTTTTTTACTCATTACTAAACTGTGATTTTATTTTTCCTACACACAAACACATTTCCCCATGTGTTATTTTAGTAACAAACACCAAGATTGATTCATACACAAGGAAGATATTTCAGTTTTTAGATGACTCTGTGATTATTAAAATTCATATGGATTTGTTTTACCTGTAGTTAATGGTTTGTCATGGTATGAAATTTGATTTTCCTGATTTGTGTAGTTTTTATCTGTCTTGTAGCTAGAAAAGATTACCTATCCTCCGCTGTCCTTAGTGCTGAATGTGTGCATTAACTGTTATATACAGTAAATACTGGTCAGAAGCATTAATATATGTTGTAAGCCTTCATTTATATTGGATTGTAATTTTCTTTTTATTTAAGTTGATACTATTTTCAGCTCTATATAAATATATAGTTGTCAAACACTTATCTCCATAATATTGATCTAGGTCAATAGTAAAACATTGCTGTGGTTGTCTTTTCCTTTAGAATATTGAAGTTTGTTAAATGACTGATGTATTTTAGGTTGGTGTAGTAAGATGTACAATGTAGTTTAGCTGTGTTTTGCACTTCTTGTAGAATATTTAACTTCTCGTTTTGATCAGTCTTAGGTTATTTAAATAGTTTCATTTTTAATCAATAATATCGATGATAAATTGATTTGTATTGGTCTATTTCACTCTGCTTTCAAAGTGGGAATGTACATTCATTAAAATGAATAAATCAAAGAAATAATTATATAATTATTTATGATTATAACTGTGTTCTTAGTATTTTTCAAAAGTTAAAACAAAAAAATCCACATCTAATAATTGTTGAAAATTGTAATTACTATTTTTGTCCTCACGGTGTCACTAGAGACCTTTTGATGGGTTGAATTAGTGTTTAGCTGAGAACATTTACACCCAGTGATCGAGAACCTCGCAGATCTCTGCAGCGTTTAAGGCGAGACGACACACACAGAGAGGACTCCGTTGATGGAATAACACACCTTGATTTTTTTTCTTCATTTTTGAGACACATCTACTCTGTGTGACGATGATTTTGACTGGATTTGATGCTTCAAGCTTCGGCTTTGTCATCGTCTTTGTTGTGGCCCAGTGCGCACACGGAGACCTGAGCTACTCCGTGCAGGAAGAGCTAAAACGAGGATCTGTGATCGGAAATATCGCCAAGGATTTGGGATTTGATGTTTCCATGCTTTCTGCCCGTAAAGCTCGTGTTGATGTTGAGGGAAGTGACAAAAGATTCGTCGGTATTGACGCTCGGAACGGAGATCTAGTGGTCGCTGAGAGAATTGACAGAGAGGAGCATTGTGGAGAAAAACCTTCATGCGTCCTTAAATTTGACCTGCTGCTGGAGAATCCTTTGGAGCTTCACCGATTGTCTCTTCAAGTACAAGATGTTAACGATAATTCTCCGGTTTTTCCTAAAACTATTGTGAAATTAGAAATACACGAGTTAACTGTTAAAGGAGCGAAATATCGCATCAATGCTGCACGAGATGCAGATATAGGTCAGAATACTGTTCAGAATTATATTCTGCAGGAAAATAAATATTTTGTGTTTAATACTCAGACATCGAGTGCAGGTAGTAAAAATGGTGAACTAGTGTTGGATAAAGAACTAGACAGAGAGGAGCAGCAGGAAATGAAATTATTGCTGACTGCTGTAGATGGAGGTTCTCCTCAGAGATCCGGGACTGTGGTCATCCATGTTGTTGTTCTGGACGCAAACGATAACGCTCCTGTCTTCACTCAGGCTGAGTATCAGACCACACTGAGAGAAAATTCACCTCTGAAAACATCAGTTATCACTGTTAGTGCAATTGATGCTGATGAAGGAATCAATGGTCATGTGACTTATGAGTTTAATCAACTATCTGTTAAGTCACGAGAAATTTTCTCAATTGATCCAAACTCTGGAGAAATCATAGTGATAGGAGAGATTGATTATGAGGAGGGGTCAAAGTATGAGGTTTTTGTTGAAGCTAAAGATGGTTATGGACTAACGTCCGATGCTAAAGTTATTATTAAAATCACTGACGTTAACGACAACGCTCCTGTTATACATGTCAAGTCTTTAAAAATCCCCATACCTGAGAATGTGTCACCTGGTGCAGAGGTGGGCATCATCAATGTTCAGGACAGAGACTCTGACAATAACAAACAAGTCAAATGTTTTATTCAACAAAATGTTCCATTTAAATTAGTTCCTTCTATTAAAAACTATTATTCTCTGGTGACTACTGGTCAACTGGACCGTGAACTGGTGTCTGACTACAACATTACAATCACTGCCACTGATGAGGGGTCTCCTCCTCTGTCCTCCTCTAAAACTGTTCACTTATCAGTAGCAGACATTAACGACAACCCACCTGTGTTTGAGGAACAGTCCTACAGTGCATATGTGAGAGAAAACAACAAACCTGGCTCCTCTTTATGTTCCGTTACTGCTCGAGACCCAGACTGGAGACAAAACGGTACCGTGGTTTATTCTCTGTTACCTGCTGAGGTGAACGGTGCCCAGGTGTCCTCCTATCTGTCTGTTAACGGAGACACGGGGGTGATCCACGCTGTCAGGTCCTTTGACTATGAACAGTGGAGGAGTTTTAAAGTCCAGGTGATGGCCAGAGACAACGGTTCTCCTCCACTCAGCAGCAACGTGAGCGTCAGTGTCTTCATATCAGACGTGAACGACAACTCTCCTCAGATACTGTACCCCACCCCGGAGGGCAACTCCTTCATGACCGAGCTGGTCCCCAAAGCTGCACACGGAGGCTCTCTGGTGTCCAAAGTCATCGCAGTGGACGCAGACTCTGGACAGAACGCCTGGCTGTCCTATCATTTCGTCAAGTCCACTGATCCGGGACTTTTCACTATTGGTCTCCACAGCGGAGAGATCAGGACCCAGCGGGACATTTCTGAGTCTGACAGCATGAAACAGAACCTGATTGTGGCAGTGAAAGATAACGGACAGCCCTCTCTCTCTGCCACCTGTTCCATGTATCTACTGATTTCTGATAACTTGGCTGAGGTGCCAGAACTGAAGGACATTTCTTATGATGAGAAGAATTCCAAACTCACCTCTTATCTGATCATCGCTCTGGTGTGTGTGTCCACCTTCTTCCTCACCTTCATCATCATCATCCTGGGTGTGAGGTTCTGTCACAGGAGGAAGCCCAGAATGTTGTTTGATGGAGCAGTGGCCATCCCCAGTGCTTATCTCCCTCCTAACTACGCAGATGTTGACGGCACAGGAACTTTACGCAGCACTTACAACTATGACGCCTACTTGACCACAGGATCTCGAACCAGTGACTTTAAGTTTGTGTCCTCTTACAATGACAACACGCTGCCTGCTGACCAGACTCTGAGGAAGAGTCCTTCTGACTTTGCTGATGTGTTTGGAGACTGTGATGGTTCACCTGAGGTAGGATTATGCTTTCACTTTAAATAAGTACATTTCAAATGACTGATACTATTATTTTACATTTTGTGATCATTTATATTGTATGTTAATTCACAAAATGTTACCTTACCAGAAATATGCGCTCCACAATCTTGACCTTAGAACTGTTGTGTGCCTGCTTTAAATTATTATATACTGTAACTCTTGTCATGGAGTGTAGTCACAGCTCTCTCTCAGGTTGAATAATATTTTTTAAACTGTTTTCGAGTAAAATCAGAAAAGATTTTCGGCTGGGGCTTGTCTTCCTCTCCACTCTGTCTTCGCTTCTGCGTTCAGCTGCTTTTCGTCGCTGTCCTTGGTGCTGAATTTAACTGAATTTCTTATTTACCTTTGCGCTCGTTTTAATCTTACCCAGACACTGCTGATTGAATAAAACTTGATTTTATTCAAAGGATACTGAGAGAATTATTATAAATATTTTATAAAAAATATTGGTCATTCAGAAGTTGAAGCATTTATCTTAGAGACTTGATTAAATGTCATTTTATTTTATTAATATGAGTTTTTAATTTTTATTTATTTTATTTTATGGTATTTCACTTTTTTTTTATTTTACTTTACTTTAATTTACCTTATTTTCTTAATTTCACTTTACTTTACTTTACTTTAATTTGTGTTCCTTTACATAACATTGGTTAAGTTTAATTTGGTTCCCTGCTTAAAACATATTAATTTTTGTGTTTTAAACAATTTATATTGCATTATCATTGTTAGGTGATGTAATGTTTGTTCAGTTTTTGATTTTGTTAGCTCTGTTGATGATGTTTTAATACATTATATGTATTATATTTTTGATAAAACATATATATGTGTGTGTGTGTGTGTGTGTGTGTGTGTGTGTGTGTGTGTGTGTGTGTGTGTGTGTGTGTGTGTGTGTGTGTGTGTGCGCGCGCCCGTGCGTGCGTGCGTGTGTCTGTGTGTGTCTGTGTGTGTGTATTTAAGCCAAGTGTGTCCATAATCTTGTCATGTATGTTTCCCCCCTACAATATTTAGACAAAGGGGTTGACATATAATGTGCAAGTGATGTTATTGTTAGGTATCCCTTATCTCCGCCTTATGTAACACTGATCCATGGTAGCAAATACAATATTTAGCGTTTCAAAATATCTTCTCATAACATTCAGTTGTAGTTTGTGGTCTTTTACTGTTTGACAGTAACTCGTTTTTAATATCCTCCTCCTATATTATTTTGGTTACCAGGTGTAACTGTTGTCATACTGACTTGTCATGTCTCTAAATATACTCTAGATGTCAGCATGTACCAGCGAATGAGAATTCACGGTCCTCTTCTGCTTTTGCCTGTGTCTGTCGTCAGATATGCGCTGAGTAAGATGGCTGTTATTGTTGGCTGCTGAACATTGTCGCGGTCTTTGTGTGATTTTATCGACGAAAAGGGACATTACATGTGGATTTATCAGTCTGGTGATCAACTATGACGTCCTGTGGATTCAGAATGAGGATCGTTTTTGTTTTTATGGCTCTTTTCCTCCACCGTGTTCACGGAGACGTGAGCTTCTCGATCCCCGAGGAGATGAAAATAGGAGCTGTGGTCGGAAATATTGCCAAAGAACTGGGAATTAATTCTGGAGGATTGTCTGCTCGTAGGGCTCGCATGGAAACGGAAGACAACAACGTGAAATACTGCGGACTGAACGTCCACACTGGTGATTTGGTCGTGGAGCGAAGGATCGACCGAGAAGGTCTTTGTGCAAAAAAGGCGTCGTGCGTTCTAAAGCAAGATCTGGTTCTGGAAAGCCCGTTAGAGATCCACAGAGTAAATATCCGCGTGCAGGATATTAATGATAATTCGCCGCAGTTTAAAGAGAATTTGCTAAATTTTGAAATTAGCGAATCGACTTACAAAGGCGCAGTTTTTCCTCTGGATGAAGCGCACGATGCGGATATCAGTGAAAATGCTGTTCAGAGCTACACCCTCCAACGGAATAATCACTTCTCATTAAATGTGAAGACAAAAAACAGTGGTAGGAAATATGGTGAATTGATTTTAGACAAGGAGTTAGACAGAGAGGATGAACAAGAAATCAGCCTTTTATTAACAGCTTATGATGGCGGCTCTCCTCAGAGATCAGGTACAGTGATCATCCACGTCACTGTGCTGGATGCTAATGATAACGCCCCAGTGTTCAGTCAGCCAGTGTATAGAGCCAGAATCCCTGAAAACTCTCCTCTAGATACTGTCGTAATAACAGTTAGTGCAAGTGACGCAGATGATGGCGTCAACAGTGAAGTTGTTTACGGGTTTGATCATGTTGCTGATGAAGAGCAACTATTTTCTTTAAATCCAACCACTGGAGAAGTCAGTGTTGCTGGAAATATAGATTATGAAAAAGAATCATCTTATGAACTGCAGATCAGTGCAAAAGACGGTCTGGGATTAGCCTCATATGCAACTTTAATGGTTGAAATCTCAGATATAAATGACAATGCCCCAGTTATTAACTTAAAATCATTGTCTAACTCCATACCTGAGAATGTGTCACCTGGTACAGAGGTGGGCATCATCAATGTTCAGGACAGAGACTCTGACAATAACAAACAAGTCAAATGTTTTCTTCAACAAAATGTTCCATTTAAATTAGTTCCTTCTATTAAAAACTATTATTCTCTGGTGACTACTGGTCAACTGGACCGTGAACTGGTGTCTGACTACAACATTACAATCACTGCCACTGATGAGGGGTCTCCTCCTCTGTCCTCCTCTAAAACTGTTCACTTATCAGTAGCAGACATCAACGACAACCCACCTGTGTTTGAGGAACAGTCCTACAGCGCATATGTGAGTGAAAATAACAAACCTGGCTCCTCTTTATGTTCTGTTGCTGCTCGAGACCCAGACTGGAGACAAAACGGTACCGTGGTTTATTCTCTGTTACCTGCTGAGGTGAACGGTGCCCAGGTGTCCTCCTATCTGTCTGTTTACGGAGACACGGGGGTGATCCACGCTGTCAGGTCCTTTGACTATGAACAGTGGAGGAGTTTTAAAGTCCAGGTGATGGCCAGAGACAACGGTTCTCCTCCACTCAGCAGCAACGTGAGCGTCAGTGTCTTCATATCAGACGTGAACGACAACTCTCCTCAGATACTGTACCCCACCCCGGAGGGCAACTCCTTCATGACCGAGCTGGTCCCCAAAGCTGCACACGGAGGCTCTCTGGTGTCCAAAGTCATCGCAGTGGATGCAGACTCTGGACAGAACGCCTGGCTGTCCTATCATATCGTCAAGTCCACTGATCCGGGACTTTTCACTATTGGTCTCCACAGCGGAGAGATCAGGACCCAGCGGGACATTTCTGAGTCTGACAGCATGAAACAGAACCTGATTGTGGCAGTGAAAGATAACGGACAGCCCTCTCTCTCTGCCACCTGTTCCATGTATCTACTGATTTCTGATAACTTGGCTGAGGTGCCAGAACTGAAGGACATTTCTTATGATGAGAAGAATTCCAAACTCACCTCTTATCTGATCATCGCTCTGGTGTGTGTGTCCACCTTCTTCCTCACCTTCATCATCATCATCCTGGGTGTGAGGTTCTGTCACAGGAGGAAGCCCAGAATGTTGTTTGATGGAGCAGTGGCCATCCCCAGTGCTTACCTCCCTCCTAACTACGCAGATGTTGACGGCACAGGAACTTTACGCAGCACTTACAACTATGACGCCTACTTGACCACAGGATCTCGAACCAGTGACTTTAAGTTTGTGTCCTCTTACAATGACAACACGCTGCCTGCTGACCAGACTCTGAGGAAGAGTCCTTCTGACTTTGCCGACGTGTTTGGAGACTGTGATGGTTCACCTGAGGTAGGAATATTTGAGTAACTTTACTTAAATGTATTTAAATGTTTTCATAAAAGTGAGGTTGCAATTTCACTGTGGCTGGAGCGATCATGATTCTTGATGGAACCAGTATATCAAAATCCTAATTCAACAACTTGTGACTACCTTCATAACTAATATTTTTACGTTCAGTAGTATCTTGATCTTTGTAAAAATGTTGGTTTTATTGACATATTTGCCTATATGGAGTCATGCTCATGTGTTTCCTGTCCAAGGAACTTTTTTTTTTTTGTCTATTTTGTATTTCATCTTTTAGATTTCTAAACAATATCATGATATCAATTAAGTAGACCTTTCAATTATTTACCAAATTTTGATTGTGTATTTTACACACAAATATATTTCCCCATAAGTTGTTTTAGTAGTAAAAAACAAGATTGATTTATACATGAGGAAGAGATCCTGGTTTTTACTTTGGGAATATTGAGATTTTTTTCTTTTTTTTCTTTGAGTTGATACATCTGTTTCATGGTTTGAAAAGTGACTTTCCTTATTTGTACAACCTTTAAGTGTTTTGTAGCTAGGGAAGATTATTTCTCTGCCGCTGTCCTTAGTGTTGAATGTCTGCTTTTAGTTGGTATTGATCAGTCTTTCATTGCTTAAATACATATGTTGTTTAATTTTAAATAGAGAATAACATAAAACTATTTTTTTGTTTTCATCTTCTATGGTTAGCACTTAAACAATGTATTTACTGAAATAAAAGACAATAATTATTTAATTAAATAACGATTCCTTTTTCATTTATTTATATTTTTTTAGCACTAATATCTAAATTGAAAATACAAATAACAACAACTCATAATATATTGTAAAAATGTAATGGTGATTTTTGTCCTCACGGTGTCACTAGAGACCTTTAGATGGAGTGAAATGTTGGTTACGCAGAGATCATTCACACCCAGTGATCGAGAACCTCGCAGATCTCTGCAGCTTTTCAGACAAGACAACACACAAAGAGAGGAATTCTGTTGATGGATTAACTGCTTTCATTTTGTTCTACTGATATTTGAAACACATCTACTCTGTGTGACGATGATTTTGACTGGATTTGATGCTGCAAGCTTCGGCTTTGTCATCGTCTTTGTTGTGGCCCAGTGCGCACACGGAGACCTGAGCTACTCCGTGCAGGAAGAGCTAAAACGAGGATCTGTGATCGGAAATATCGCCAAGGATTTGGGGTTTGATGCTTCCATGCTTTCTGCCCGTAAAGCTCGTGTTGATGTTGAGGGAAGTGACAAAAGATTCGTCGGTATTGACGCTCGGAACGGAGATCTAGTGGTCGCTGAGAGAATTGACAGAGAGGAGCATTGTGGAGAAAAACCTTCGTGCGTCCTTAAATTTGACCTGCTGCTGGAGAATCCTTTGGAGCTTCACCGATTGTCTCTGCAAGTACAAGATGTTAATGATAATGCTCCTGTATTTCCTAAAGATACACTGAAGTTAGAAATACGTGAATCTGCTGATAAAGGAGCGAAATATCGCATCAATGCTGCTCATGACTCAGATATAGGTCAGAATACTGTTCAGAATTATATTCTGCAGAAAAATGAAAATTTCGTTTTTAATACTCAGACATCGAGTGATGGTAGTAAAAATGGTGAATTAGTGTTAAATAAAGAACTAGACAGAGAGGAGCAGCAGGAAATGAAATTATTGCTGACTGCTGTAGATGGAGGTTCTCCTCAGAGATCCGGGACTGTGGTCATCCATGTTGTTGTTCTGGACGCAAACGATAACGCTCCTGTCTTCACTCAGGCTGAGTATCAGACCACACTGAGAGAAAATTCACCTCTGAAAACATCAGTTATCACTGTTAGTGCGACTGATGCTGATGAAGGAGTCAATGGTCATGTGACTTATGAGTTTAGTAGAATCTCAAAAAAATCGCGTGAAATATTTTCACTTGATCAGAACTCTGGTGAAATCATAGTGATAGGAGAGATTGATTATGAGGAGGGGTCAAATTATGAGCTGTTTGTTGAAGCTAAAGATGGTTATGGACTTTCATCCGAGGCAAAAGTAATTATTAAAATCATTGACGTTAACGATAACGCTCCTGTTATACATGTCAAGTCTTTAAATATCCCCATACCTGAGAATGTGTCACCTGGTACAGAGGTGGGCATCATCAATGTTCAGGACAGAGACTCTGACAATAACAAACAAGTCAAATGTTTTATTCAACAAAATGTTCCATTTAAATTAGTTCCTTCTATTAAAAACTATTATTCTCTGGTGACTACTGGTCAACTGGACCGTGAACTGGTGTCTGACTACAACATTACAATCACTGCCACTGATGAGGGGTCTCCTCCTCTGTCCTCCTCTAAAACTGTTCACTTATCAGTAGCAGACATCAACGACAACCCACCTGTGTTTGAGGAACAGTCCTACAGCGCATATGTGAGTGAAAACAACAAACCTGGCTCCTCTTTATGTTCCGTTACTGCTCGAGACCCAGACTGGAGACAAAACGGTACCGTGGTTTATTCTCTGTTACCTGCTGAGGTGAACGGTGCCCAGGTGTCCTCCTATCTGTCTGTTAACGGAGACACGGGGGTGATCCACGCTGTCAGGTCCTTTGACTATGAACAGTGGAGGAGTTTTAAAGTCCAGGTGATGGCCAGAGACAACGGTTCTCCTCCACTCAGCAGCAACGTGAGCGTCAGTGTCTTCATATCAGACGTGAACGACAACTCTCCTCAGATACTGTACCCCACCCCGGAGGGCAACTCCTTCATGACCGAGCTGGTCCCCAAAGCTGCACACGGAGGCTCTCTGGTGTCCAAAGTCATCGCAGTGGACGCAGACTCTGGACAGAACGCCTGGCTGTCCTATCATATCGTCAAGTCCACTGATCCGGGACTTTTCACTATTGGTCTCCACAGCGGAGAGATCAGGACCCAGCGGGACATTTCTGAGTCTGACAGCATGAAACAGAACCTGATTGTGGCAGTGAAAGATAACGGACAGCCCTCTCTCTCTGCCACCTGTTCCATGTATCTACTGATTTCTGATAACTTGGCTGAGGTGCCAGAACTGAAGGACATTTCTTATGATGAGAAGAATTCCAAACTCACCTCTTATCTGATCATCGCTCTGGTGTGTGTGTCCACCTTCTTCCTCACCTTCATCATCATCATCCTGGGTGTGAGGTTCTGTCACAGAAGGAAGCCCAGAATGTTGTTTGATGGAGCAGTGGCCATCCCCAGTGCTTATCTGCCTCCTAACTACGCAGATGTTGACGGCACAGGAACTTTACGCAGCACTTACAACTATGACGCCTACTTGACCACAGGATCTCGAACCAGTGACTTTAAGTTTGTGTCCTCTTACAATGACAACACGCTGCCTGCTGACCAGACTCTGAGGAAGAGTCCTTCTGACTTTGCTGATGTGTTTGGAGACTGTGATGGTTCACCTGAGGTAGGAATATTTGAGTAATATTACTTGTTAATTGTTTTTAATTATTGTTAAAGAGAGTTCCTATTTTTTCTGTGGCTGGGAAGATGATCATATACTGTATGTTGCGACAAGTATTTTAAAATGATTGTTTGGTAATTTGGCAACTTTTTGTTGCATTCCTAAATAGTGTTTGTTTTTCTTTTTTACCCGTAACTTAATCAAAAAGCAGTTTTATCCAAAGGTTTTCCTTTCGCGGGTCATTTTCACATTTTTCTTTTCCATCAACTGTATTTTATATAATTTTTCATTTCCTTTTTAAAAATGTTTTAGTATTAATATGATGCAGTTCAAATTGACACTCATATCCTTTTTTAAATTGTGATTGTATTATTCCTACACACAATCAAATTTCACCATGAGTTTTTAGTAGCAAAGACAACCTTGATCTGTAGACAGGAAAGAGCTTTTGTTTCTTACGGACTTTGTGATTTTTAAGTTTATACATCAGTTTCAAGGTTTGAAATTTGATTTCCTGATTTGTGTGGGATTTTTTGTTTTGTCGCTAGAGAAGAGTAATTATCTGCCGCTGTCCTTGGTGCTGAATTTGCTTTAATAGCTTGTGAAGACTGATCAGAAGCACCCACACGTGTTACAATACTTTACTATGTCGTCGTTTGTATTCGTTCTTTTAATCAGCTGTGTCCAAATGCTCCTTAAATATATATCTGCATTATGTTTATTGAGGTCAATTGTTACCGGCATTTGTGATAGTATGTTTTTTTTTACAGGAAATTAAAGTTTGTTAAATTTCAGCTTTATTTATGTTTGGTGTATTAAGATTTAAGATATTTTTTAGCTTTGTTTTTCACTTCTGATATAATATTTTTATTTTTGTATTTGTCACTCTTTCAATATATAAATAAATTAATAAAAAATGAAAATAATAACATCAACCAAATATTCTCTTCGTTTTGTCCTATAATCAGCATTAAAACTAGTAATTAGGAGATTAAAAAAAGGTATACCGAAATAATGAAAAGATGATAATATTGTTCTTACAAATGTTTAAAGCGCTAAAAATAGAAACATTTGATATTAAATTGTGAAAACGTACTTGCTATTTTTGTCCTCACGGTGTCACTAGAGACCTTTTGATGGGTTGAAATGTTGGTTGAGCTGAGATCATTCGCACCCAGTGATCGAGAACCTCGCAGATCTCTGCAGTATTTCAGGCGAGGCGACACACAAAGGGAGGACTTCTGTTGATGGATTAATTTACTTTCATTTTGTTCCACTCATATTTGAAACACATCTACTCTGTGTGACGATGATTTTGACTGGATTTAATGCTGCAAGCCTCGGATTTGTCATCGTCTTTGTTGTGGCCCAGTGCGCACACGGAGACCTGAGCTACTCCGTGCAGGAAGAGCTAAAACGAGGATCTGTGATCGGAAATATCGCCAAGGATTTGGGGTTTGATGTTTCCATGCTTTCTGCTCGTGAAGCTCGTGTTGATGTTGAGGGAAGTGACAAAAGATTCGTCGGTATTGACGCTCGGAACGGAGATCTAGTGGTCGCTGAGAGAATTGACAGAGAGGAGCATTGTGGAAAAAAACCTTCATGCGTCCTTAAATTTGACCTGCTGCTGGAGAATCCTTTGGAGCTTCACCGATTGTCTCTGCAAGTACAAGATGTTAATGATAATGCTCCAATTTTCCCCAAAGATACACTGAAGTTAGAAATACAAGAGTCTGCAGTTAAAGGAGCAAAATATCGCATCAATGCAGCTCATGACTCAGATATAGGTCAAAATACTGTTCAGAATTACATTTTACAAAAAAATGCTAATTTTGTTTTCAATACTCAGACATCGAGTGATGGTAGTAAATATGGTGAATTAGTGTTGAATAAAGAACTAGACAGAGAGGAGCAGCAGGAAATGAAATTATTGCTGACTGCTGTAGATGGAGGTTCTCCTCAGAGATCCGGGACTGTGGTCATCCATGTTGTTGTTCTGGACGCAAATGATAACGCTCCTGTCTTCACTCAGGCTGAGTATCAGACCACACTGAGAGAAAATTCACCTTTGAAAACATCAGTTATCACAGTTGGTGCCACTGATGCAGATGAAGGAATCAATGGTCATGTGACTTATGAGTTCAGTAGAGTATCTGAAAAATCACGTGAAATCTTTTCACTTGATCAGAACTCTGGAGAAATCATAGTGATAGGAGATATTGATTATGAGGAGGGGTCGAATTATGAGCTGTTTATTGAAGCTAAAGATGGTTATGGCTTAACATCTGAGACAAAAGTGATTATTAAAATCACTGATGTTAATGACAACGCTCCTGTTATACATGTCAAGTCTCTAAAAATCCCTATACCTGAGAATGTGTCACCTGGTACAGAGGTGGGCATCATCAATGTTCAGGACAGAGACTCTGACAATAACAAACTAGTCAAATGTTTTATTCAACAAAATGTTCCATTTAAATTAGTTCCTTCTATTAAAAACTATTATTCTCTGGTGACTACTGGTCAACTGGACCGTGAACTGGTGTCTGACTACAACATTACAATCACTGCCACTGATGAGGGGTCTCCTCCTCTGTCCTCCTCTAAAACTGTTCACTTATCAGTAGCAGACATCAACGACAACCCACCTGTGTTTGAGGAACAGTCCTACAGCGCATATGTGAGTGAAAATAACAAACCTGGCTCCTCTTTATGTTCCGTTACTGCTCGAGACCCAGACTGGAGACAAAACGGTACCGTGGTTTATTCTCTGTTACCTGCTGAGGTGAACGGTGCCCAGGTGTCCTCCTATCTGTCTGTTAACGGAGACACGGGGGTGATCCACGCTGTCAGGTCCTTTGACTATGAACAGTGGAGGAGTTTTAAAGTCCAGGTGATGGCCAGAGACAACGGTTCTCCTCCACTCAGCAGCAACGTGAGCGTCAGTGTCTTCATATCAGACGTGAACGACAACTCTCCTCAGATACTGTACCCCACCCCGGAGGGCAACTCCTTCATGACCGAGCTGGTCCCCAAAGCTGCACACGGAGGCTCTCTGGTGTCCAAAGTCATCGCAGTGGACGCAGACTCTGGACAGAACGCCTGGCTGTCCTATCATATCGTCAAGTCCACTGATCCGGGACTTTTCACTATTGGTCTCCACAGCGGAGAGATCAGGACCCAGCGGGACATTTCTGAGTCTGACAGCATGAAACAGAACCTGATTGTGGCAGTGAAAGATAACGGACAGCCCTCTCTCTCTGCCACCTGTTCCATGTATCTACTGATTTCTGATAACTTGGCTGAGGTGCCAGAACTGAAGGACATTTCTTATGATGAGAAGAATTCCAAACTCACCTCTTATCTGATCATCGCTCTGGTGTGTGTGTCCACCTTCTTCCTCACCTTCATCATCATCATCCTGGGTGTGAGGTTCTGTCACAGGAGGAAGCCCAGAATGTTGTTTGATGGAGCAGTGGCCATCCCCAGTGCTTATCTCCCTCCTAACTACGCAGATGTTGACGGCACAGGAACTTTACGCAGCACTTACAACTATGACGCCTACTTGACCACAGGATCTCGAACCAGTGACTTTAAGTTTGTGTCCTCTTACAATGACAACACGCTGCCTGCTGACCAGACTCTGAGGAAGAGTCCTTCTGACTTTGCTGACGTGTTTGGAGACTGTGATGGTTCACCTGAGGTAGGAATATTTGAGTAACATTACTTAAATGTATTTAATTGTTGTCATAAAAATGAGTTTGTAATTTATCTGTGGCTGGAACAATAATGATTTTTTACCTATCCAAGGAACTTGTTAATTTATTTTACATATTTTATGTATTTGATCATCTCTTAGATTTCTAAACAATAACATGATGCAGATCAAGTAGTCATTTTTATTATTTCCTAAGTTGTAGTTTTCTTTTTTTTTTTACAAACAAATATATTTCCCCATGAGTTGTTTTAGAGGTCAAAAACAAGATTGATTTTTACATGAAGGGATTCTGGTTTTTACTTTGGGAATATTAAGATTCATGGTGGGTTTTTTTTTTCTTTGAGTTGATACATCTGTTTCATGGTTTGAAAACTGACTTTTCTTATGTGTATAAGTCTCAAGTGTTTTGTAGCTAGGGAACATTCTTTCTCTGCCGCTGTCCTTAGTGCTGAATGTCTGCTTTAATACTAAGGTGAATCTGATAAGAAGCACCCTCACATTTTAATACTTAACTATATCTTCGATTCTATTTGTTCATTTCTTAAGGCCAATGCCTTTTTCAGCTATATAATTATATGTTAAACATATATCTTCATTATATATGGTCAGATTAAAGTGTGTAAAGTAGAATTGAATATCCTGTTTTCTGGGATAATTACGTTTTTAAAATTATTGATATATTTCAGTTTTTTGAACAAAAATCTGCGCTGTTGTTAATGTTTTTTTTGCCTTTCTTACCTTTTATTTTCTAGTTGGTGTTGATCAGTCTTCCATCGCCTAAATATATATGTTTTTTTTGTTTTTTTTAAATAGATAATAACATACAACTATTTCTTAGTTTTGGTCTACTATAATTAGCACTTATGCTAATATTTAAAAGAAAATAATTATTTAATTAAATAATGTAATCACTTTTTATTTTCCTATATTTTGGTTCTCACTTATATCTACATTTCAAACAGAGATAACAACAACTCATAATATTTTGTAAAATGTAATGGTTATTTTTGTCCTCACGGTGTCACTAGAGACCTTCTGATGGGGTGAAATGTTGGTTACGCAGAGATCATTCACACCCAGTGATCGAGAACCTCGCAGATCTCTGCAGCTTTTCAGACGAGACGACACACAAAGAGGCGAATTCTGTTGATGGATTAACTGCTTTCATTTTGTTCTACTGATATTTGAAAAAGATCTACTCTGTGTGACGATGATTTTGACTGGATTTAATGCTGCAAGCCTCGGATTTGTCATCGTCTTTGTTGTGGCCCAGTGCGCACACGGAGACCTGAGCTACTCCGTGCAGGAAGAGCTAAAACGAGGATCTGTGATCGGAAATATCGCCAAGGATTTGGGATTTGATGTTTCCATGCTTTCAGCCCGTAAAGCTCGTGTTGATGTTGAGGGAAGTGACAAAAGATTCGTTGGTATTGACGCTCGGAACGGAGATCTAGTGGTCGCTGAGAGAATTGACAGAGAGGAGCATTGTGGAGAAAAACCTTCATGCGTCCTTAAATTTGACCTGCTGCTGGAGAATCCTTTGGAGCTTCACCGATTGTCTCTGCAAGTACAAGATGTTAATGATAATGCTCCAGTTTTTCCCAAGGATATAGTGAAGTTAGAAATACGAGAGTCTGCTGATAAAGGAGCGAGATATCGCATCAATGAGGCTCATGACTCAGATATAGGTCAGAATACTGTTCAGAATTATGTTCTGCAGCAAAATAAAAATTTTGTTTTCAATACTCAGACATCGAGTGACGGTAGTAAATATGGAGAATTGGTGTTGAATAAAGAACTAGACAGAGAGGAGCAGCAGGAAATGAAATTATTGCTGACTGCTGTAGATGGAGGTTCTCCTCAGAGATCCGGGACTGTGGTCATCCATGTTGTTGTTCTGGACGCAAACGATAACGCTCCTGTCTTCACTCAGGCTGAGTATCAGACCACACTGAGAGAAAATTCTCCTCTGAAAACATCAGTTATCACTGTTAGTGCCACTGATGCTGATGAAGGAGTTAATGGTCATGTAACTTCAGTAGAATATCTGAAAAATCACGTAAAATGTTTTCACTTGATCAGAACTCTGGAGAAATCATAGTGATAGGAGAGATTGATTATGAGGAGGGGTCAAATTATGAGCTGTTTATTGAAGCGAAAGATGGTTATGGATTAACATCTGTGGCAAAAATAATTGTTAAAATCACTGACGTTAATGACAACGCTCCTCTAAAACTGTTCACTTATCAGTAGCAGACATCAACGACAACCCACCTGTGTTTGAGGAACAGTCCTACAGCGCATATGTGAGAGAAAACAACAAACCTGGCTCCTCTTTATGTTCCGTTACTGCTCGAGACCCAGACTGGAGACAAAACGGTACCGTGGTTTATTCTCTGTTACCTGCTGAGGTTAACGGTGCCCAGGTGTCCTCCTATCTGTCTGTTAACGGAGACACAGGGGTGATCCACGCTGTCAGGTCCTTTGACTATGAACAGTGGAGGAGTTTTAAAGTCCAGGTGATGGCCAGAGACAACGGTTCTCCTCCACTCAGCAGCAACGTGAGCGTCAGTGTCTTCATATCAGACGTGAACGACAACTCTCCTCAGATACTGTACCCCACCCCGGAGGGCAACTCCTTCATGACCGAGCTGGTCCCCAAAGCTGCACACGGAGGCTCTCTGGTGTCCAAAGTCATCGCAGTGGACGCAGACTCTGGACAGAACGCCTGGCTGTCCTATCATATTATCAAGTCCACTGATCCAGGACTTTTCACTATTGGTCTCCACAGCGGAGAGATCAGGACCCAGCGGGACATTTCTGAGTCAGACAGCATGAAACAGAACCTGATTGTGGCAGTGAAAGATAACGGACAGCCCTCTCTCTCTGCCACCTGTTCCATGTATCTACTGATTTCTGATAACTTGGCTGAGGTGCCAGAACTGAAGGACATTTCTTATGATGAGAAGAATTCCAAACTCACCTCTTATCTGATCATCGCTCTGGTGTGTGTGTCCACCTTCTTCCTCACCTTCATCATCATCATCCTGGGTGTGAGGTTCTGTCACAGGAAGAAGCCCAGAATGTTGTTTGATGGAGCAGTGGCCATCCCCAGTGCTTATCTGCCTCCTAACTACGCAGATGTTGACGGCACAGGAACTTTACGCAGCACTTACAACTATGACGCCTACTTGACCACAGGATCTCGAACCAGTGACTTTAAGTTTGTGTCCTCTTACAATGACAACACGCTGCCTGCTGACCAGACTCTGAGGAAGAGTCCTTCTGACTTTGCTGATGTGTTTGGAGACTGTGATGGTTCACCTGAGGTAGGAATATTAGATTAACTTTACTTAAATGTATTTAATTGTTGTCATGAATGTGAGGTTGCAATTTCTCTGTGGCTGGAACGATAATGATTCTTGATGGGACAAGTATATTATAATCCTTATTTAACAACTTGTGACTACTTTCATAACTAATATTTTTAAGTTCAGTAGTATCTTTATCTTTGTAAAAATGTTGGTTTTATTTTCATATTTGCCTATATAGAGTCATGCTCATGTGTTTCCTATCCAAAGATTTTTTTTTTTTTTGTCTATTTTGTATTTCATCTTTTAGATTTCTATACAATAACATGATATCGATTAAGTAGACATTTTAATTATTTCCCAAAATTTGATTATCTTTATTTTACACACAAATATATTTTCCCATGAGTTGCTTTAGTAGTAAAAAACAAGATGGATTTATACATGAGGAAGACATCCTGGTTTTTACTTTGGGAATATTGATATTTTTTTCATTTTTTCTTTGAGTTGATACATCTGTTTCATGGTTTGAAAAGTCACTTCCCTTATTTGTACAACCTTTAGGTGTTTTGTAGCTAGGAAAGATTATTTCTCTGCCGCTGTCCTTAGTGCTGAATGTCTGCTTTAATACTAAGGTGAATCTGATCAGAAGCACCCACACATTTCAATATTTAACTATATACTCAATTCTATTTGTTCTTTTCTTTAGGCCAATGCCCTTTTCAGCTGTGTAATTATATGTCAAACATGTATCTTCATTATATATGGTCAGATTAAATTGTGTAAAGTAGAAGTGAATATCCTGTTTTCTGGAATCATTACGTTTGTAAAATTACTGATGTATTTCAGTTTTTTTTTTTTTTTTAATCCGCGCTGTTGTTTAGGTTTTTTGCCCTTCTTACTTATCATTTTCTAGTTGGTATTGATCAGTCTTTCATTGCTTAAATTCATATGTTGTTTAATTTTAAATAGAAAATAACATAAAACTATGTCTTTATTTTCGTATTCTATAATTAGCACTTAAACTATGTATTTACTGAAATAAAATACAATAATTATTTAATTAAATAACGATTTATTATGTATTTATATATTTTTTGTTCTCACTAATATCTAAATTGAAAACACAAATAACAACAACTCATAATATATTGTAAAAATGTAATGGTTATTTTTGTCCTCACGGTGTCACTAGAGACCTTCTGATGGGGTGAAATGTTGGTTACGCAGAGATCATTCACACCCAGTGATCGAGAACCTCGCAGATCTCTGCAGCTTTTCAGACGAGACGACACACAAAGAGGCGAATTCTGTTGATGGATTAACTGCTTTCATTTTGTTCTACTGATATTTGAAACACATCTACTCTGTGTGACGATGATTTTGACTGGATTTGATGCTTCAAGCTTCGGCTTTGTCATCGTCGTTGTTGTGGCCCAGTGCGCACACGGAGACCTGAGCTACTCCGTGCAGGAAGAGCTAAAACGAGGATCTGTGATCGGAAATATCGCCAAGGATTTGGGATTTGATGTTTCCATGCTTTCTGCTCGTGAAGCTCGTGTTGATGTTGAGGGAAGTGACAAAAGATTCGTCGGTATTGACGCTCGGAACGGAGATCTAGTGGTCGCTGAGAGAATTGACAGAGAGGAGCATTGTGGAGAAAAACCTTCGTGCGTCCTTAAATTTGACCTGCTGCTGGAGAATCCTTTGGAGCTTCACCGATTGTCTCTGCAAGTACAAGATGTTAATGATAATGCTCCTGTTTTTCCTAAAGATAAACTGAAGTTAGAAATACATGAGTCTGCTGATAAAGGAGCGAAATATCGCATCAATGCAGCTCATGACTCAGATATAGGTCAGAATACTGTTCAGAATTATATCCTGCAGAAAAATGAAAATTTCGTTTTTAATACTCAGACATCGAGCGATGGTAGTAAAAATGGTGAATTAGTGTTGAATAAAGAACTAGACAGAGAGGAGCAACAGGAAATGAAATTATTGCTGACTGCTGTAGATGGAGGTTCTCCTCAGAGATCCGGGACTGTGGTCATCCATGTTGTTGTTCTGGACGCAAACGATAACGCTCCTGTCTTCACTCAGGCTGAGTATCAGACCACACTGAGAGAAAATTCACCTCTGAAAACATCAGTTATCACTGTTAGTGCCGCTGATGCTGATGAAGGAATTAATGGTCATGTAATTTATGAGTTCAGTAGAATATCTGAAAAGTCACGTAAAATGTTTTCACTTGATCAGAACTCTGGAGAAATCATAGTGATAGGAGAGATTGATTATGAGGAGGGGTCAAAGTATGAGCTGTTTGTTGAAGCCAAAGATGGTTTTGGACTTTCATCTGAGGCCAAAGTTATTATAAAAATCACTGATGTTAACGACAACGCTCCTGTTATACATGTCAAGTCTCTAAAAATCCCCATACCTGAAAATGTGTCCCCTGGTACAGAGGTGGGCATCATCAATGTTCAGGACAGAGACTCTGACAATAACAAACAAGTCAAATGTTTCATTCAACAAAATCTTCCATTTAAATTAGTTCCTTCTATTAAAAACTATTATTCTCTGGTGACTACTGGTCAACTGGACCGTGAACTGGTGTCTGACTACAACATTACAATCACTGCCACTGATGAGGGGTCTCCTCCTCTGTCCTCCTCTAAAACTGTTCACTTATCAGTAGCAGACATCAACGACAACCCACCTGTGTTTGAGGAACAGTCCTACAGCGCATATGTGAGTGAAAATAACAAACCTGGCTCCTCTTTATGTTCAGTTACTGCTCGAGACCCAGACTGGAGACAAAACGGTACCGTGGTTTATTCTCTGTTACCTGCTGAGGTGAACGGTGCCCAGGTGTCCTCCTATCTGTCTGTTAACGGAGACACGGGGGTGATCCACGCTGTCAGGTCCTTTGACTATGAACAGTGGAGGAGTTTTAAAGTCCAGGTGATGGCCAGAGACAACGGTTCTCCTCCACTCAGCAGCAACGTGAGCGTCAGTGTCTTCATATCAGACGTGAACGACAACTCTCCTCAGATACTGTACCCCACCCCGGAGGGCAACTCCTTCATGACCGAGCTGGTCCCCAAAGCTGCCCATGGAGGCTCTCTGGTGTCCAAAGTCATCGCAGTGGACGCAGACTCTGGACAGAACGCCTGGCTGTCCTATCATATCGTCAAGTCCACTGATCCGGGACTTTTCACTATTGGTCTCCACAGCGGAGAGATCAGGACCCAGCGGGACATTTCTGAGTCTGACAGCATGAAACAGAACCTGATTGTGGCAGTGAAAGATAACGGACAGCCCTCTCTCTCTGCCACCTGTTCCATGTATCTACTGATTTCTGATAACTTGGCTGAGGTGCCAGAACTGAAGGACATTTCTTATGATGAGAAGAATTCCAAACTCACCTCTTATCTGATCATCGCTCTGGTGTGTGTGTCCACCTTCTTCCTCACCTTCATCATCATCATCCTGGGTGTGAGGTTCTGTCACAGGAGGAAGCCCAGAATGTTGTTTGATGGAGCAGTGGCCATCCCCAGTGCTTATCTCCCTCCTAACTACGCAGATGTTGACGGCACAGGAACTTTACGCAGCACTTACAACTATGACGCCTACTTGACCACAGGATCTCGAACCAGTGACTTTAAGTTTGTGTCCTCTTACAATGACAACACGCTGCCTGCTGACCAGACTCTGAGGAAGAGTCCTTCTGACTTTGCTGATGTTTTCGGAGACTGTGATGGTTCACCTGAGGTAGGAATATTTGAGTAACATTACTTATTAAACATATTTATTTGGTGTTATAAAAGTGTGTATACAATCACTGTGGCTGGAAAGATGATCATTCATGTTGGGAAGTATTTTAAAGTCAATATTTGGCAACTTGTATTTGTATTCATATTTACTGTTTTGTATCTTCCTAATTACTTGTTACTTTATACAATTGTTCTTTTATTTAGATTATTTTTCTATTGTGAGTCATGCTCACATGTTTCTTTCCCGACGAACTTAAGTTTATTTGCTCAAACTCTAATAACGTCTTCCAGTGGCTGAACTAAAAAACTGGAGTTGTTAACACGAAGAACAAGACTCCAATAACGACTTGTTTATTTTGGTGAAACAAGGTCACTTTAAATAACTACTTTGCCATAACTAGTGGAGAATATCAATAGTCCTTTTAACCTTAATTATTGAGAGCTAGAGCGACGAAATGACTTGAGAAATGAATTCAAATATTTGAATTTCAAGATATGAATTTCACACAATTCGATTATCACTACATAAGAGTATCTTGAAATAAAATAAATACATTCATCTCACCTCCGTACTCATATGTTGTAATCCAGTGTATTTTTTTACTCATTACTAAACTGTGATTTTATTTTTCCTACACACAAACACATTTCCCCATGTGTTGTTTTAGTAACAAACACCAAGATTGATTCATACACAAGGAAGATATTTCAGTTTTTAGATGACTTCGTGATTATTAAAATTCATATGGATTTGTTTTACCTGTAGTTAATGGTTTGTCATGGTATGAAATTTGATTTTCCTGATTTGTGTAGTTTTTATCTGTCTTGTAGCTAGAAAAGATTACCTATCCTCCGCTGTCCTTAGTGCTGAATGTGTGCATTAACTGTTATATACAGTAAATACTGATCAGAAGCATTAATATATGTTGTAAGCCTTCATTTATATTGGATTGTAATTTTCTTTTTATTTAAGTTGATACTATTTTCAGCTCTATATAAATATATAGTTGTCAAACACTTATCTCCATAATATTAATCTAGGTCAATAGTAAAACATTGCTGTGGTTGTCTTTTCCTTTAGAATATTGAAGTTTGTTAAATGACTGATGTATTTTAGGTTGGTGTAGTAACATGTACAATGTAGTTTAGCTGTGTTTGCACTTCTTATAGAACATTTAACTTCTCGTTTTGATCAGTCTTAGGTTATTTAAATAGTTTCATTTTTAATCAATAATATCGATGATAAATTGATTTGTATTGGTCTATTTCACTCTGCTTTCAAACTGGGAATGTACATTCATTAAAATGAATAAATCAAAGAAATAATTATATAATTATTAATGATTATAACTGTGTTCTTAGTATTTTCAAAAGTTAAAACAAAAAAATCCACATCTAATAATTGTTGAAAATTGTAATTACTATTTTTGTCCTCACGGTGTCACTAGAGACCTTTTGATGGGTTGAATTAGTGTTTAGCTGAGAACATTTACACCCAGTGATCGAGAACCTCGCAGATCTCTGCAGCGTTTAAGGCGAGACGACACACACAGAGAGGACTCCGTTGATGGAATAACACACCTTGATTTTTTTTCTTCATTTTTGAGACACATCTACTCTGTTTGAAGATGATTTTGACTGGATTTGATGCTTCAAGCTTCGGCTTTGTCATCGTCTTTGTTGTGGCCCAGTGCGCACACGGAGACCTGAGCTACTCCGTGCAGGAAGAGCTAAAACGAGGATCTGTGATCGGAAATATCGCCAAGGATTTGGGATTTGATGTTTCCATGCTTTCTGCCCGTAAAGCTCGTGTTGATGTTGAGGGAAGTGACAAAAGATTCGTCGGTATTGACGCTCGGAACGGAGATCTAGTGGTCGCTGAGAGAATTGACAGAGAGGAGCATTGTGGAGAAAAACCTTCGTGCGTCCTTAAATTTGACCTGCTGCTGGAGAATCCTTTGGAGCTTCACCGATTGTCTCTTCAAGTACAAGATGTTAACGATAATTCTCCGGTTTTTCCTAAAACTATTGTGAAATTAGAAATACACGAGTTAACTGTTAAAGGAGCGAAATATCGCATCAATGCTGCACGAGATGCAGATATAGGTCAGAATACTGTTCAGAATTATATTCTGCAGGAAAATAAATATTTTGTGTTTAATACTCAGACATCGAGTGCAGGTAGTAAAAATGGTGAACTAGTGTTGGATAAAGAACTAGACAGAGAGGAGCAGCAGGAAATGAAATTATTGCTGACTGCTGTAGATGGAGGTTCTCCTCAGAGATCCGGGACTGTGGTCATCCATGTTGTTGTTCTGGACGCAAATGATAACGCTCCTGTCTTCACTCAGGCTGAGTATCAGACCACACTGAGAGAAAATTCACCTCTGAAAACATCAGTTATCACTGTTAGTGCAATTGATGCTGATGAAGGAATCAATGGTCATGTGACTTATGAGTTTAATCAACTATCTGTTAAGTCACGAGAAATATTCTCAATTGATCCAAACTCTGGAGAAATCATAGTGATAGGAGAGATTGATTATGAGGAGGGGTCAAAGTATGAGGTTTTTGTTGAAGCTAAAGATGGTTATGGACTAACGTCCGATGCTAAAGTTATTATTAAAATCACTGATGTTAACGACAACGCTCCTGTTATACATGTCAAGTCTTTAAAAATCCCCATACCTGAGAATGTGTCACCTGGTACAGAGGTGGGCATCATCAATGTTCAGGACAGAGACTCTGACAATAACAAACAAGTCAAATGTTTTATTCAACAAAATGTTCCATTTAAATTAGTTCCTTCTATTAAAAACTATTATTCTCTGGTGACTACTGGTCAACTGGACCGTGAACTGGTGTCTGACTACAACATTACAATCACTGCCACTGATGAGGGGTCTCCTCCTCTGTCCTCCTCTAAAACTGTTCACTTATCAGTAGCAGACATCAACGACAACCCACCTGTGTTTGAGGAACAGTCCTACAGCGCATATGTGAGAGAAAACAACAAACCTGGCTCCTCTTTATGTTCCGTTACTGCTCGAGACCCAGACTGGAGACAAAACGGTACCGTGGTTTATTCTCTGTTACCTGCTGAGGTGAACGGTGCCCAGGTGTCCTCCTATCTGTCTGTTAACGGAGACACAGGGGTGATCCACGCTGTCAGGTCCTTTGACTATGAACAGTGGAGGAGTTTTAAAGTCCAGGTGATGGCCAGAGACAATGGTTCTCCTCCACTCAGCAGCAACGTGAGCGTCAGTGTCTTCATATCAGACGTGAACGACAACTCTCCTCAGATACTGTACCCCACCCCGGAGGGCAACTCCTTCATGACCGAGCTGGTCCCCAAAGCTGCCCACGGAGGTTCTCTGGTGTCCAAAGTCATCGCAGTGGACGCAGACTCTGGACAGAACGCCTGGCTGTCCTATCATATCGTCAAGTCCACTGATCCAGGACTTTTCACTATTGGTCTCCACAGCGGAGAGATCAGGACCCAGCGGGACATTTCTGAGTCTGACAGCATGAAACAGAACCTGATTGTGGCAGTGAAAGATAACGGACAGCCCTCTCTCTCTGCCACCTGTTCCATGTATCTACTGATTTCTGATAACTTGGCTGAGGTGCCAGAACTGAAGGACATTTCTTATGATGAGAAGAATTCCAAACTCACCTCTTATCTGATCGTCGCTCTGGTGTGTGTGTCCACCTTCTTCCTCACCTTCATCATCATCATCCTGGGTGTGAGGTTCTGTCACAGGAGGAAGCCCAGAATGTTGTTTGATGGAGCAGTGGCCATCCCCAGTGCTTATCTGCCTCCTAACTACGCAGATGTTGACGGCACAGGAACTTTACGCAGCACTTACAACTATGACGCCTACTTGACCACAGGATCTCGAACCAGTGACTTTAAGTTTGTGTCCTCTTACAATGACAACACGCTGCCTGCTGACCAGACTCTGAGGAAGAGTCCTTCTGACTTTGCTGATGTGTTTGGAGACTGTGATGGTTCACCTGAGGTAGGAATATTTGAGTAATATTACTTGTTAATTGTTTTTAATTATTGTTAAAGAGAGTTCCTATTTTTTCTGTGGCTGGGAAGATGATCATATACTGTATGTTGCGACAAGTATTTTAAAATGATTGTTTGGCAATTTGGCAACTTTTTGTTGCATTCCTAAATAGTGTTTGTTTTTCTTTTTTATCCGTAACTTAATAAAAAAGCAGTTTTATCCAAAGGTTTTCCTTTCGCGGGTCATTTTCACATTTTTCTTTTCCATCAAATGTATTTTATATAATTTTTCATTTCCTTTTTAAAAATGTTTTAGTATTAATATGATGCAGTTCAAATTGACACTCATATCCTTTTTTAAATTGTGATTGTATTATTCCTACACACAATCAAATTTCACCATGAGTTTTTAGTAGCAAAGACAACCTTGATCTGTAGACAGGAAAGAGCTTTTGTTTCTTACGGACTTTGTGATTTTTAAGTTTATACATCAGTTTCAAGGTTTGAAATTTGATTTCCTGATTTGTGTGGGATTTTTGGTTTTGTGGCTAGAGAAGAGTAATTATCTGCCGCTGTCCTTGGTGCTGAATTTGCTTTAATAGCTTGCGAAGACTGATCAGAAGCACCCACACGTGTTACAATACTTTACTATGTCGTCGTTTGTATTCGTTCTTTTCATCAGCTGTGTCCAAATGCTCCTTAAATATGTATCTGCATTATATTTATTGAGATCAATTGTTACCGGCATTTGTGATAGTATGTTGTTTTCTTTACAGGGAATTAAAGTTTGTTAAATTACAGCTTTATTTATGTTTGGTGTATTAAGATTTAAGATATTTTTTAGCTTTGTTTTTCACTTCTGATATAATATTTTTATTTTTGTATTTGTCACTCTTTCAATATATAAATAAATTAATAAAAAAAGAAAATAATAACGTCAACCAAATATTCTCTTCGTTTTGTCCTATAATCAGCATTCAAACTAGTAATTAGAGGATTAAAAAAAGGAATACCTAAATAATGAAAACATGATAATATTGTTCTCACTAATGTATAAAGCGCAAACAAAATATAAACCTTTGATTATAAATTGTGAAATTGTACTTGCTATAATTGTCCTCACGGTGTCACTAGAGACCTTCTGATGGGTTGAAATGTTGGTTGAGCTGAGATCATTCGCACCCAGTGATCGAGAACCTCGCAGATCTCTGCAGTATTTCAGGCGAGACGACACACAAAGAGAGGACTTCTGTTGATGGATTAATTTACTTTCATTTTGTTCCACTCATATTTAAGACACATCTAATCTGTGTGACGATGATTTTGACTGGATTTGATGCTTCAAGCTTCGGCTTTGTCATCGTCTTTGTTGTGGCCCAGTGCGCACACGGAGACCTGAGCTACTCCGTGCAGGAAGAGCTAAAACGTGGATCTGTGATCGGAAATATCGCCAAGGATTTGGGATTTGATGTTTCCATGCTTTCCTCCCGTAAAGCTCGTGTTGATGTTGAGGGAAGTGACAAAAGATTCGTCGGTATTGACGCTCGGAACGGAGATCTAGTGGTCGCTGAGAGAATTGACAGAGAGGAGCATTGTGGAGAAAAACCTTCATGCGTCCTTAAATTTGACCTGCTGCTGGAGAATCCTTTGGAGCTTCACCGATTGTCTCTGCAAGTACAAGATGTAAATGATAATGCTCCTGTATTTCCCAAAGATATAGTGAAGTTAGATATACATGAGTTAACTGGTAAGGGAGCTAAATATCGCATAAATGAGGCTCATGATGCAGATATAGGTCAAAATACTGTTCAGAATTATATTCTGCAACTTAATAAATATTTTATATGCATCACTCAAACAAAAAGTGATGGGAGTAAATATGGAGAACTAGTGTTAAATAAAGAACTAGACAGAGAGGAACAGCAGGAAATGAAATTATTGCTGACTGCTGTAGATGGAGGTTCTCCTCAGAAATCCGGGACTGTGGTCATCCATGTTGTTGTTCTGGATGCAAACGATAACGCTCCTGTCTTCACTCAGGCTGAGTATCAGACCACACTGAGAGAAAATTCACCTCTGAAAACATCAGTTATCACTGTTAGTGCCACTGATGCTGATGAAGGAGTTAATGGTCATGTGACTTATGAGTTCAGTAGAATATCTGAAAAGTCACGTAAAATGTTTTCACTTGATCAGAACTCTGGAGAAATCATAGTGATAGGAGAAATTGATTATGAGGAGGGGTCAAAGTATGAACTGTTTATTGAAGCGAAAGATGGTTATGGATTAACATCTGTGACAAAAGTAATTGTTAAAATCACTGACGTTAACGACAACGCTCCTGTGATACATGTCAAGTCTTTAAATATCCCAATACCTGAGAATGTGTCACCTGGTACAGAGGTGGGCATCATCAATGTTCAGGACAGAGACTCTGACAATAACAAACTAGTCAAATGTTTCATTCAACAAAATGTTCCATTTAAATTAGTTCCTTCTATTAAAAACTATTATTCTCTGGTGACTACTGGTCAACTGGACCGTGAACTGGTGTCTGACTACAACATTACAATCACTGCCACTGATGAGGGGTCTCCTCCTCTGTCCTCCTCTAAAACTGTTCACTTATCAGTAGCAGACATCAACGACAACCCACCTGTGTTTGAGGAACAGTCCTACAGCGCATATGTGAGTGAAAACAACAAACCTGGCTCCTCTTTATGTTCCGTTGCTGCTCGAGACCCAGACTGGAGACAAAACGGTACCGTGGTTTATTCTCTGTTACCTGCTGAGGTGAACGGTGCCCAGGTGTCCTCCTATCTGTCTGTTAACGGAGACACGGGGGTGATCCACGCTGTCAGGTCCTTTGACTATGAACAGTGGAGGAGTTTTAAAGTCCAGGTGATGGCCAGAGACAACGGTTCTCCTCCACTCAGCAGCAACGTGAGCGTCAGTGTCTTCATATCAGACGTGAACGACAACTCTCCTCAGATACTGTACCCCACCCCGGAGGGCAATTCCTTCATGACCGAGCTGGTCCCCAAAGCTGCACACGGAGGCTCTCTGGTGTCCAAAGTCATCGCAGTGGACGCAGACTCTGGACAGAACGCCTGGCTGTCCTATCATATCGTCAAGTCCACTGATCCGGGACTTTTCACTATTGGTCTCCACAGCGGAGAGATCCGGACCCAGCGGGACATTTCTGAGTCTGACAGCATGAAACAGAACCTGATTGTGGCAGTGAAAGATAACGGACAGCCCTCTCTCTCTGCCACCTGTTCCATGTATCTACTGATTTCTGATAACTTGGCTGAGGTGCCAGAACTGAAGGACATTTCTTATGATGAGAAGAATTCCAAACTCACCTCTTATCTGATCATCGCTCTGGTGTGTGTGTCCACCTTCTTCCTCACCTTCATCATCATCATCCTGGGTGTGAGGTTCTGTCACAGGAGGAAGCCCAGAATGTTGTTTGATGGAGCAGTGGCCATCCCCAGTGCTTATCTCCCTCCTAACTACGCAGATGTTGACGGCACAGGAACTTTACGCAGCACTTACAACTATGACGCCTACTTGACAACAGGATCTCGAACCAGTGACTTTAAGTTTGTGTCCTCTTACAATGACAACACGCTGCCTGCTGACCAGACTCTGAGGAAGAGTCCTTCTGACTTTGCTGACGTGTTTGGAGACTGTGATGGTTCACCTGAGGTAGGAATATTAGATTAACTTTACTTAAATGTATTTAATTGTTGTCATGAATGTGAGGTTGCAATTTCTCTGTGGCTGGAACGATAATGATTCTTGATGGGACAAGTATATTATAATCCTTATTTAACAACTTGTGACTACTTTCATAACTTATATTTTTATGTTCAGTAGTATCTTTATCTTTGTAAAAATGTTGGTTTTATTTTCATATTTGCCTATATGGAGTCATGCTCATGTGTTTCCTATCCAAGGATTTTTTTTTTTTTGTCTATTTTGTATTTCATCTTTTAGATTTCTATACAATAACATGATATCGATTAAGTAGACATTTTAATTATTTCCCAAAATTTGATTATCTTTATTTTACACACAAATATATTTTCCCATGAGTTGCTTTAGTAGTAAAAAACAAGATGGATTTATACATGAGGAAGACATCCTGGTTTTTACTTTGGGAATATTGATATTTTTTTCATTTTTTCTTTGAGTTGATACATCTGTTTCATGGTTTGAAAAGTCACTTCCCTTATTTGTACAACCTTTAGGTGTTTTGTAGCTAGGAAAGATTATTTCTCTGCCGCTGTCCTTAGTGCTGAATGTCTGCTTTAATACTAAGGTGAATCTGATCAGAAGCACCCACACATTTCAATATTTAACTATATACTCAATTCTATTTGTTCTTTTCTTTAGGCCAATGCCCTTTTCAGCTGTGTAATTATATGTCAAACATGTATCTTCATTATATATGGTCAGATTAAATTGTGTAAAGTAGAAGTGAATATCCTGTTTTCTGGAATCATTACGTTTGTAAAATTACTGATGTATTTCAGTTTGTTTGTTTTTTTAATCCACGCTGTTGTTTAGGTTTTTTGCCCTTCTTACTTATCATTTTCTAGTTGGTATTGATCAGTCTTTCATTGCTTAAATTCATATGTTGTTTAATTTTAAATAGAGAATAACATAAAACTATGTCTTTATTTTCGTATTCTATAATTAGCACTTAAACTATGTATCTACTGAAATAAAATACAATAATTATTTAATTAAATAACGATTTATTATTTATTTATATATTTTTTGTTCTCACTAATATCTAAATTGAAAACACAAATAACAACAACTCATAATATATTGTAAAAATGTAATGGTTATTTTTGTCCTCACGGTGTCACTAGAGACCTTCTGATGGGGTGAAATGTTGGTTACGCAGAGATCATTCACACCCAGTGATCGAGAACCTCGCAGATCTCTGCAGCTTTTCAGACGAGACGACACACAAAGAGGCGAATTCTGTTGATGGATTAACTGCTTTCATTTTGTTCTACTGATATTTGAAACACATCTACTCTGTGTGACGATGATTTTGACTGGATTTGATGCTTCAAGCTTCGGCTTTGTCATCGTCTTTGTTGTGGCCCAGTGCGCACACGGAGACCTGAGCTACTCCGTGCAGGAAGAGCTAAAACGAGGATCTGTGATCGGAAATATCGCCAAGGATTTGGGGTTTGATGTTTCCATGCTTTCTGCTCGTGAAGCTCGTGTTGATGTTGAGGGAAGTGACAAAAGATTCGTCGGTATTGACGCTCGGAACGGAGATCTAGTGGTCGCTGAGAGAATTGACAGAGAGGAGCATTGTGGAGAAAAACCTTCGTGCGTCCTTAAATTTGACCTGCTGCTGGAGAATCCTTTGGAGCTTCACCGATTGTCTCTTCAAGTACAAGATGTTAATGATAATGCTCCTGTTTTTCCTAAAGATAAACTGAAGTTAGAAATACATGAGTCTGCTGATAAAGGAGCGAAATATCGCATCAATGCAGCTCATGACTCAGATATAGGTCAGAATACTGTTCAGAATTATATCCTGCAGAAAAATGAAAATTTCGTTTTTAATACTCAGACATCGAGCGATGGTAGTAAAAATGGTGAATTGGTGTTGAATAAAGAACTAGACAGAGAGGAGCAACAGGAAATGAAATTATTGCTGACTGCTGTAGATGGAGGTTCTCCTCAGAGATCCGGGACTGTGGTCATCCATGTTGTTGTTCTGGACGCAAACGATAACGCTCCTGTCTTCACTCAGGCTGAGTATCAGACCACACTGAGAGAAAATTCACCTCTGAAAACATCAGTTATCACTGTTAGTGCCACTGATGCTGATGAAGGAATTAATGGTCATGTAATTTATGAGTTCAGTAGAATATCTGAAAAGTCACGTAAAATGTTTTCTCTTGATCAGATGTCTGGAGAAATCATAGTGATAGCAGAAATTGATTATGAGGAGGGGTCCAATTATGAGCTGTTTGTTGAAGCCAAAGATGGTTTTGGACTTTCATCTGAGGCCAAAGTTATTATAAAAATCACTGATGTTAACGACAACGCTCCTGTTATACATGTCAAGTCTCTAAAAATCCCCATACCTGAGAATGTGTCACCTGGTACAGAGGTGGGCATCATCAATGTTCAGGACAGAGACTCTGACAATAACAAACTAGTCAAATGTTTTATTCAACAAAATGTTCCATTTAAATTAGTTCCTTCTATTAAAAACTATTATTCTCTGGTGACTACTGGTCAACTGGACCGTGAACTGGTGTCTGACTACAACATTACAATCACTGCCACTGATGAGGGGTCTCCTCCTCTGTCCTCCTCTAAAACTGTTCACTTATCAGTAGCAGACATCAACGACAACCCACCTGTGTTTGAGGAACAGTCCTACAGCGCATATGTGAGTGAAAACAACAAACCTGGCTCCTCTTTATGTTCTGTTACTGCTCGAGACCCAGACTGGAGACAAAACGGTACCGTGGTTTATTCTCTGTTACCTGCTGAGGTGAACGGTGCCCAGGTGTCCTCCTATCTGTCTGTTAACGGAGACACGGGGGTGATCCACGCTGTCAGGTCCTTTGACTATGAACAGTGGAGGAGTTTTAAAGTCCAGGTGATGGCCAGAGACAACGGTTCTCCTCCACTCAGCAGCAACGTGAGCGTCAGTGTCTTCATATCAGACGTGAACGACAACTCTCCTCAGATACTGTACCCCACCCCGGAGGGCAACTCCTTCATGACCGAGCTGGTCCCCAAAGCTGCACACGGAGGCTCTCTGGTGTCCAAAGTCATCGCAGTGGATGCAGACTCTGGACAGAACGCCTGGCTGTCCTATCAAATCGTCAAGTCCACTGATCCGGGACTTTTCACTATTGGTCTCCACAGCGGAGAGATCAGGACCCAGCGGGACATTTCTGAGTCTGACAGCATGAAACAGAACCTGATTGTGGCAGTGAAAGATAACGGACAGCCCTCTCTCTCTGCCACCTGTTCCATGTATCTACTGATTTCTGATAACTTGGCTGAGGTGCCAGAACTGAAGGACATTTCTTATGATGAGAAGAATTCCAAACTCACCTCTTATCTGATCATCGCTCTGGTGTGTGTGTCCACCTTCTTCCTCACCTTCATCATCATCATCCTGGGTGTGAGGTTCTGTCACAGGAGGAAGCCCAGAATGTTGTTTGATGGAGCAGTGGCCATCCCCAGTGCTTATCTCCCTCCTAACTACGCAGATGTTGACGGCACAGGAACTTTACGCAGCACTTACAACTATGACGCCTACTTGACAACAGGATCTCGAACCAGTGACTTTAAGTTTGTGTCCTCTTACAATGACAACACGCTGCCTGCTGACCAGACTCTGAGGAAGAGTCCTTCTGACTTTGCTGATGTGTTCGGAGACTGTGATGGTTCACCTGAGGTAGGAATATTTAAATAACATTACTTATTAAACATATTTATTTGGTGTTATAAAAGTGTGTATACAATCACTGTGGCTGGAAAGGTGATCATTCATGTTAGGAAGTATTTTAAAGTCAATATTTGGCAACTTGTATTTTGTATTCAGATTTACTGTTTTTATCTTCCTAATTACTTGTTACTTAATACAATTGTTCTTTTATTTAGATTATTTTTCTATTGTGAGTCATGCTCACATGTTTCTTTCCCCACAAACTTAAGTTTATTTTCTCAAACTCTAACAACGTCTTCCAGTGGCTGAACTAAAAAACTGGAGTTGTTAACATGAAGAACAAGACTCCAATAACGACTTGTTCATTTTGGTGAAACAAGGTCACTTTAAATAACTACTTTGCCATAACTAGTGGAGAATATCAATAGTCCTTTTTACCTTAATTATTGAGAGCTAGAGTGACGAAATGACTTGAGAAATGAATTCAAATATTTGAATTTCAAGGTATGAATTTCACACAATTCGATTATCACTACATAAGAGTATCTTGAAATAAAATAAATACATTCATCTCACCTCCGTACTCATATGTTGTAATCCAGTGTATTTTTTTACTCATTACTAAACTGTGATTTTATTTTTCCTACACACAAACACATTTCCCCATGTGTTGTTTTAGTAACAAACACCAAGATTGATTCATACACAAGGAAGATATTTCAGTTTTTAGATGACTTTGTGATTATTAAAATTCATATGGATTTGTTTTACCTGTAGTTAATGGTTTGTCATGGTATGAAATTTGATTTTCCTGATTCGTGTAGTTTTTATCTGTCTTGTAGCTAGAAAAGATTACCTATCCTCCGCTGTCCTTAGTGCTGAATGTGTGCATTAACTGTTATATACAGTAAATACTGATCAGAAGCATTAATATATGTTGTAAGCCTTCATTTATATTGGATTGTAATTTTCTTTTTATTTAAGTTGATACTATTTTCAGCTCTATATAAATATATAGTTGTCAAACACTTATCTCCATAATATTAATCTAGGTCAATAGTAAAACATTGCTGTGGTTGTCTTTTCCTTTAGAATATTGAAGTTTGTTAAATGACTGATGTATTTTAGGTTGGTGTAGTAAGATGTACAATGTAGTTTAGCAGTGTTTTGCACTTCTTGTAGAATATTTAACTTCTCGTTTTGATCAGTCTTAGGTTATTTAAATAGTTTCATTTTTAATCAATAATATCGATGATAAATTGATTTGTATTGGTCTATTTCACTCTGCTTTCAAAGTGGGAATGTACATTCCTTAAAATGAATAAATCAAAGAAATAATTATATAATTATAAATGATTATAACTGTGTTCTTAGTATTTTTCAAAAGTTAAAACAAAAAAATCCACATCTAATAATTGTTGAAAATTGTAATTACTATTTTTGTCCTCACGGTGTCACTAGAGACCTTTTGATGGGTTGAATTAGTGTTTAGCTGAGAACATTTACACCCAGTGATCGAGAACCTCGCAGATCTCTGCAGCGTTTAAGGCGAGACGACACACACAGAGAGGACTCCGTTGATGGAATAACACACCTTGATTTTTTTTCTTCATTTTTGAGACACATCTACTCTGTGTGACGATGATTTTGACTGGATTTGATGCTTCAAGCTTCGGCTTTGTCATCGTCTTTGTTGTGGCCCAGTGCGCACACGGAGACCTGAGCTACTCCGTGCAGGAAGAGCTAAAACGTGGATCTGTGATCGGAAATATCGCCAAGGATTTGGGATTTGATGTTTCCATGCTTTCCTCCCGTAAAGCTCGTGTTGATGTTGAGGGAAGTGACAAAAGATTCGTCGGTATTGACGCTCGGAACGGAGATCTAGTGGTCGCTGAGAGAATCGACAGAGAGGAGCATTGTGGAGAAAAACCTTCATGCGTCCTTAAATTTGACCTGCTGCTGGAAAATCCTTTGGAGCTTCACCGATTGTCTCTGCAAGTACAAGATGTAAATGATAATGCTCCTGTTTTCCCTAAAGGTATTGTTAAGTTAGAAATCCGAGAGTCTGCTGTTAAAGGAGCGAGATATCGCATCAATGCAGCGAGAGATGCAGATATAGGTCAGAATACTGTTCAGAATTATATTCTGCAGCAAAATAAATATTTTGTTTTCGACACTCAGATTTCAATTGGAGGTAGTAAATATGGTGAATTAGTGTTAGATAAAGAACTAGACAGAGAGGAGCAACAGGAAATGAAATTATTGCTGACTGCTGTAGATGGAGGTTCTCCTCAGAGATCCGGGACTGTGGTCATCCATGTTGTTGTTCTGGACGCAAATGATAACGCTCCTGTCTTCACTCAGGCTGAGTATCAGACCACACTGAGAGAAAATTCACCTCTGAAAACATCAGTTATCACTGTTAGTGCCACTGATGCTGATGAAGGAATCAATGGTCATGTGACTTATGAGTTTAATCAACTATCTGCTAAGTCACAAGAAATATTCTCAATTGATCAGAACTCTGGAGAAATCATAGTGATAGGAGAAATAGATTATGAGGAGGGGTCAAAGTATGAGCTGTTTGTTGAAGCGAAAGATGGTTATGGATTAACATCTGAGGCTAAAGTTATTATAAAAATCACTGACGTTAACGACAACGCTCCTGTTATACATGTCAAGTCTCTAAAAATCCCAATACCTGAGAATGTGTCACCTGGTACAGAGGTGGGCATCATCAATGTTCAGGACAGAGACTCTGACAATAACAAACAAGTCAAATGTTTTCTTCAACAAAATCTTCCATTTAAATTATTTCCTTCTATTAAAAACTATTATTCTCTGGTGACTACTGGTCAACTGGACCGTGAACTGGTGTCTGACTACAACATTACAATCACTGCCACTGATGAGGGGTCTCCTCCTCTGTCCTCCTCTAAAACTGTTCACTTATCAGTAGCAGACATCAACGACAACCCACCTGTGTTTGAGGAACAGTCCTACAGCGCATATGTGAGTGAAAATAACAAACCTGGCTCCTCTTTATGTTCTGTTACTGCTCGAGACCCAGACTGGAGACAAAACGGTACCGTGGTTTATTCTCTGTTACCTGCTGAGGTGAACGGTGCCCAGGTGTCCTCCTATCTGTCTGTTAATGGAGACACGGGGGTGATCCACGCTGTCAGGTCCTTTGACTATGAACAGTGGAGGAGTTTTAAAGTCCAGGTGATGGCCAGAGACAATGGTTCTCCTCCACTCAGCAGCAACGTGAGCGTCAGTGTCTTCATATCAGACGTGAACGACAACTCTCCTCAGATACTGTACCCCACCCCGGAGGGCAACTCCTTCATGACCGAGCTGGTCCCCAAAGCTGCACACGGAGGCTCTCTGGTGTCCAAAGTCATCGCAGTGGACGCAGACTCTGGACAGAACGCCTGGCTGTCCTATCATATCGTCAAGTCCACTGATCCAGGACTTTTCACTATTGGTCTCCACAGCGGAGAGATCAGGACCCAGCGGGACATTTCTGAGTCTGACAGCATGAAACAGAACCTGATTGTGGCAGTGAAAGATAACGGACAGCCCTCTCTCTCTGCCACCTGTTCCATGTATCTACTGATTTCTGATAACTTGGCTGAGGTGCCAGAACTGAAGGACATTTCTTATGATGAGAAAAATTCCAAACTCACCTCTTATCTGATCATCGCTCTGGTGTGTGTGTCCACCTTCTTCCTCACCTTCATCATCATCATCCTGGGTGTGAGGTTCTGTCACAGGAGGAAGCCCAGAATGTTGTTTGATGGAGCAGTGGCCATCCCCAGTGCTTATCTCCCTCCGAACTACGCAGATGTTGACGGCACAGGAACTTTACGCAGCACTTACAACTATGACGCCTACTTGACCACAGGATCTCGAACCAGTGACTTTAAGTTTGTGTCCTCTTACAATGACAACACGCTGCCTGCTGACCAGACTCTGAGGAAGAGTCCTTCTGACTTTGCTGATGTTTTCGGAGACTGTGATGGTTCACCTGAGGTAGGAATATTTGAGTAACATTACTTATTAAACATATTTATTTGGTGTTATAAAAGTGTGTATACAATCACTGTGGCTGGAAAGATGATCATTCATGTTGGGAAGTATTTTAAAATCAATATTTGGCAACTTGTATTTGTATTCAGATTTACTGTTTTGTATCTTCCTAATTACTTGTTACTTTATACAATTGTTCTTTTATTTAGATTATTTTTCTATTGTGAGTCATGCTCACATGTTTCTTTCCCGACGAACTTAAGTTTATTTGCTCAAACTCTAATAACGTCTTCCAGTGGCTGAACTAAAAAACTGGAGTTGTTAACACGAAGAACAAGACTCCAATAACGACTTGTTTATTTTGGTGAAACAAGGTCACTTTAAATAACTACTTTGCCATAACTAGTGGAGAATATCAATAGTCCTTTTTACCTTAATTATTGAGAGCTAGAGCGACGAAATGACTTGAGAAATGAATTCAAATATTTGAATTTCAAGATATGAATTTCACACAATTCGATTATCACTACATAAGAGTATCTTGAAATAAAATAAATACATTCATATCACCTCCAGGGCTCCGTACTCATATGTTGTAATCCAGTGTATTTTTTTACTCATTACTAAACTGTGATTTTATTTTTCCTACACACAAACACATTTCCCCATGTGTTGTTTTAGTAACAAACACCAAGATTGATTCATACACAAGGAAGATATTTCAGTTTTTAGATGACTTCGTGATTATTAAAATTCATATGGATTTGTTTACCTGTAGTTAATGGTTTGTCATGGTATGAAATTTGATTTTCCTGATTTGTGTAGTTTTTATCTGTCTTGTAGCTAGAAAAGATTACCTATCCTCCGCTGTCCTTAGTGCTGAATGTGTGCATTAACTGTTATATACAGTAAATACTGATCAGAAGCATTAATATATGTTGTAAGCCTTCATTTATATTGGATTGTAATTTTCTTTTTATTTAAGTTGATACTATTTTCAGCTCTATATAAATATATAGTTGTCAAACACTTATCTCCATAATATTAAGCTAGGTCAATAGTAAAACATTGCTGTGGTTGTCTTTTCCTTTAGAATATTGAAGTTTGTTAAATGACTGATGTATTTTAGGTTGGTGTAGTAACATGTACAATGTAGTTTAGCTGTGTTTTGCACTTCTTATAGAACATTTAACTTCTCGTTTTGATCAGTCTTAGGTTATTTAAATAGTTTCATTTTTAATCAATAATATCGATGATAAATTGATTTGTATTGGTCTATTTCACTCTGCTTTCAAAGTGGGAATGTACATTCATTAAAATGAATAAATCAAAGAAATAATTATATAATTATTTATGATTATAACTGTGTTCTTAGTATTTTTCAAAAGTTAAAACAAAAAAATCCACATCTAATAATTGTTGAAAATTGTAATTACTATTTTTGTCCTCACGGTGTCACTAGAGACCTTTTGATGGGTTGAATTAGTGTTTAGCTGAGAACATTTACACCCAGTGATCGAGAACCTCGCAGATCTCTGCAGCGTTTAAGGCGAGACGACACACACAGAGAGGACTCCGTTGATGGAATAACACACCTTGATTTTTTTTCTTCATTTTTGAGACACATCTTCTCTGTGTGACGATGATTTTGACTGGATTTGATGCTTCAAGCTTCGGCTTTGTCATCGTCTTTGTTGTGGCCCAGTGCGCACACGGAGACCTGAGCTACTCCGTGCAGGAAGAGCTAAAACGTGGATCTGTGATCGGAAATATCGCCAAGGATTTGGGGGTTGATGTTTCCATGCTTTCTGCCCGTAAAGCTCGTGTTGATGTTGAGGGAAGTGACAAAAGATTCGTCGGTATTGACGCTCGGAACGGAGATCTAGTGGTCGCTGAGAGAATTGACAGAGAGGAGCATTGTGGAGAAAAACCTTCGTGCGTCCTTAAATTTGACCTGCTGCTGGAGAATCCTTTGGAGCTTCACCGATTGTCTCTTCAAGTACAAGATGTTAACGATAATTCTCCGGTTTTTCCTAAAACTATTGTGAAATTAGAAATACACGAGTTAACTGTTAAAGGAGCGAAATATCGCATCAATGCTGCACGAGATGCAGATATAGGTCACAATACTGTTCAGAATTATATTCTGCAGGAAAATAAATATTTTGTGTTTAATACTCAGACATCAAGTGCAGGTAGTAAAAATGGTGAACTAGTGTTGGATAAAGAACTAGACAGAGAGGAGCAGCAGGAAATGAAATTATTGCTGACTGCTGTAGATGGAGGTTCTCCTCAGAGATCCGGGACTGTGGTCATCCATGTTGTTGTTCTGGATGCAAACGATAACGCTCCTGTCTTCACTCAGGCTGAGTATCAGACCACACTGAGAGAAAATTCACCTCTGAAAACATCAGTTATCACTGTTAGTGCAATTGATGCTGATGAAGGAATCAATGGTCATGTGACTTATGAGTTTAATCAACTATCTGTTAAGTCACGAGAAATATTCTCAATTGATCCAAACTCTGGAGAAATCATAGTGATAGGAGAGATTGATTATGAGGAGGGGTCAAAGTATGAGGTTTTTGTTGAAGCTAAAGATGGTTATGGACTAACGTCCGATGCTAAAGTTATTATTAAAATCACTGATGTTAACGACAACGCTCCTGTTATACATGTCAAGTCTTTAAAAATCCCCATACCTGAGAATGTGTCACCTGGTACAGAGGTGGGCATCATCAATGTTCAGGACAGAGACTCTGACAATAACAAACAAGTCAAATGTTTTATTCAACAAAATGTTCCATTTAAATTAGTTCCTTCTATTAAAAACTATTATTCTCTGGTGACTACTGGTCAACTGGACCGTGAACTGGTGTCTGACTACAACATTACAATCACTGCCACTGATGAGGGGTCTCCTCCTCTGTCCTCCTCTAAAACTGTTCACTTATCAGTAGCAGACATCAACGACAACCCACCTGTGTTTGAGGAACAGTCCTACAGCGCATATGTGAGAGAAAACAACAAACCTGGCTCCTCTTTATGTTCCGTTACTGCTCGAGACCCAGACTGGAGACAAAACGGTACCGTGGTTTATTCTCTGTTACCTGCTGAGGTGAACGGTGCCCAGGTGTCCTCCTATCTGTCTGTTAACGGAGACACAGGGGTGATCCACGCTGTCAGGTCCTTTGACTATGAACAGTGGAGGAGTTTTAAAGTCCAGGTGATGGCCAGAGACAACGGTTCTCCTCCACTCAGCAGCAACGTGAGCGTCAGTGTCTTCATATCAGACGTGAACGACAACTCTCCTCAGATACTGTACCCCACCCCGGAGGGCAACTCCTTCATGACCGAGCTGGTCCCCAAAGCTGCCCACGGAGGTTCTCTGGTGTCCAAAGTCATCGCAGTGGACGCAGACTCTGGACAGAACGCCTGGCTGTCCTATCATATCGTCAAGTCCACTGATCCAGGACTTTTCACTATTGGTCTCCACAGCGGAGAGATCAGGACCCAGCGGGACATTTCTGAGTCTGACAGCATGAAACAGAACCTGATTGTGGCAGTGAAAGATAACGGACAGCCCTCTCTCTCTGCCACCTGTTCCATGTATCTACTGATTTCTGATAACTTGGCTGAGGTGCCAGAACTGAAGGACATTTCTTATGATGAGAAGAATTCCAAACTCACCTCTTATCTGATCATCGCTCTGGTGTGTGTGTCCACCTTCTTCCTCACCTTCATCATCATCATCCTGGGTGTGAGGTTCTGTCACAGGAGGAAGCCCAGAATGTTGTTTGATGGAGCAGTGGCCATCCCCAGTGCTTATCTGCCTCCTAACTACGCAGATGTTGACGGCACAGGAACTTTACGCAGCACTTACAACTATGACGCCTACTTGACCACAGGATCTCGAACCAGTGACTTTAAGTTTGTGTCCTCTTACAATGACAACACGCTGCCTGCTGACCAGACTCTGAGGAAGAGTCCTTCTGACTTTGCTGACGTGTTTGGAGACTGTGATGGTTCACCTGAGGTAGGATTATGCTTTCACTTTAAATAAGTACATTTCAAATGACTGATACTATTATTTTACTTTTTATGATCATTTATATTGTATGTTAATTCACAAAATGTTACCTTACCAGAAATATGCGCTCCACAATCTTGGCCTTAGAACTGTTGTGTCTCTGCTTTAAATTATTATATACTTTAGCTCTTATCATGTAGTTTTTTCACAGCTCTCTCTCAGGTTGACAAATAATTTCTGTTTTCGAGTAAAATCAGAAAGGATTTTTGGCTGGGGTTTGTCTTCCTCTCCACTCTGTCTTCTGTTCAGCGTTCAGCTGCTTTTCGTCGCTGTCCTTGGTGCTGAATATAACTGAATTTCTTATTTACCTTTGCGCTCGTTTTAATCTTACCCAGACACTGCTGATTGAATAAAACTTGATTTTATTTAAAGGATACTGAGAAAATGATTAGAGATATTTTATAAAAATATTGGTCATTCAGAAGTTGAAGCATTTATTTTAGAGACTTGATTAAATGTCATTTTATTTTATTATTATGAGTTTTTAATTTTTATTTATTTTATTTTATGGTATTTCACTTTTTTTTTATTTTACTTTACTTTAATTTACTTTATTTTCTTAATTTCACTTTACTTTACTTTACTTTAATTTGTGTTCCTTTACATAACATTGGTTAAGTTTAATTTGGTTCCCTGCTTAAAACATATTAATTTTTGTGTTTTAAACAATTTATATTGCATTATCATTGTTAGGTGATGTAATGTTTGTTCAGTTTTTGATTTTGTTAGCTCTGTTGATGATTTTTTTATACATTATATGTATTATATTTTTGATAAAACATATATATATATATATATATATATATATATATATATATATATATATATATGTGTGTGTGTGTGTGTGTGTCTGTGTGTCTGTGTGTGTGTATTTAAGCCAAGTGTGTCCATAATCTTGTCATGTATGTTTCCCCTCTACAATATTTAGACAAAGGGGTTGACATAATGTGCAAGTGATGTTATTGTTAGGTATCCCTTATCTCCGCCTTATGTGACACTGATCCATGGTAGCAAATACAATATTTAGCGTTTCAAAAGTATCTTCTCATAACATTCAGTTGTAGTTTGTGGTCTTTTACTGTTTGACAGTAACTGGTTTTTAATATCCTCCTCCTATATTATTTTGGTTACCAGGTGTAACTGTTGTCATACTGACTTGTCATGTCTCTAAATATACTCTAGATGTCAGCATGTACCAGCGAATGAGAATTCACGGTCCTCTTCTGCTTTTGCCTGTGTCTGTCGTCAGATATGCGCTGAGTAAGATGGCTGTTATTGTTGGCTGCTGAACATTGTCGCGGTCTTTGTGTGATTTTATCGACGAAAAGGGACATTACATGTGGATTTATCAGTCTGGTGATCAACTATGACGTCCTGTGGATTCAGAATGAGGATCGTTTTTGTTTTTATGGCTCTTTTCCTCCACCGTGTTCACGGAGACGTGAGCTTCTCGATCCCCGAGGAGATGAAAATAGGAGCTGTGGTCGGAAATATTGCCAAAGAACTAGGAATTAATTCTGGAGGATTGTCTGCTCGTAGGGCTCGCATGGAAACGGAAGACAACAACGTGAAATACTGCGGACTGAACGTCCACACTGGTGATTTGGTCGTGGAGCGAAGGATTGACCGAGAAGGTCTTTGTGCAAAAAAGGCGTCGTGCGTTCTAAAGCAAGATCTGGTTCTGGAAAGCCCGTTGGAGATCCACAGAGTAAATATCCGCGTGCAGGATATTAATGATAATTCGCCGCAGTTTAAAGAGAATTTGCTAAATTTTGAAATTCGCGAATCGACTTACAAAGGCGCAGTTTTTCCTCTGGATGAAGCGCACGATGCGGATATCAGTGAAAATGCTGTTCAGAGCTACACCCTCCAACGGAATAATCATTTCTCACTTAATGTGAAGACAAAAAACAGTGGTAGGAAATATGGTGAATTGATTTTAGACAAGGAGTTAGACAGAGAGGATAAACAAGAAATCAGCCTTTTATTAACAGCTTATGATGGCGGCTCTCCTCAGAGATCAGGTACAGTGATCATCCACGTCACTGTGCTGGATGCTAATGATAACGCCCCAGTGTTCAGTCAGCCAGTGTATAGAGCCAGAATCCCTGAAAACTCTCCTCTAGATACTGTCGTAATAACAGTTAGTGCAAGTGATGCAGATGATGGCGTCAACAGTGAAGTTGTTTACGGATTTGATCATGTTGCTGATGAAGAGCAACTCTTTTCTTTAAATCCAACAACAGGAGAAGTCAGTGTTGCTGGAAATATAGATTATGAAAAAGAATCATCTTATGAACTGCAGATCAGTGCAAAAGACGGTCTGGGATTAGCCTCATATGCAACTTTAATGGTTGAAATCTCAGATATAAATGACAATGCCCCAGTTATTAACCTAAAATCATTGTCTAACTCCATACCTGAGAATGTGTCACCTGGTACAGAGGTGGGCATCATCAATGTTCAGGACAGAGACTCTGACAATAACAAACAAGTAAAATGTTTTATTCAACAAAATGTTCCATTTAAATTAGTTCCTTCTATTAAAAACTATTATTCTCTGGTGACTACTGGTCAACTGGACCGTGAACTGGTGTCTGACTACAACATTACAATCACTGCCACTGATGAGGGGTCTCCTCCTCTGTCCTCCTCTAAAACTGTTCACTTATCAGTAGCAGACGTCAACGACAACCCACCTGTGTTTGAGGAACAGTCCTACAGCGCATATGTGAGTGAAAATAACAAACCTGGCTCCTCTTTATGTTCCGTTACTGCTCGAGACCCAGACTGGAGACAAAACGGTACCGTGGTTTATTCTCTGTTACCTGCTGAGGTGAACGGTGCCCAGGTGTCCTCCTATCTGTCTGTTAACGGAGACACAGGGGTGATCCATGCTGTCAGGTCCTTTGACTATGAACAGTGGAGGAGTTTTGAAGTCCAGGTGATGGCCAGAGACAACGGTTCTCCTCCACTCAGCAGCAACGTGAGCGTCAGTGTCTTCATATCAGACGTGAACGACAACTCTCCTCAGATACTGTACCCCACCCCGGAGGGCAACTCCTTCATGACCGAGCTGGTCCCCAAAGCTGCTCACGGAGGCTCTCTGGTGTCCAAAGTCATCGCAGTGGACGCAGACTCTGGACAGAACGCCTGGCTGTCCTATCATATCGTCAAGTCCACTGATCCGGGACTTTTCACTATTGGTCTCCACAGCGGAGAGATCAGGACCCAGCGGGACATTTCTGAGTCTGACAGCATGAAACAGAACCTGATTGTGGCAGTGAAAGATAACGGACAGCCCTCTCTCTCTGCCACCTGTTCCATGTATCTACTGATTTCTGATAACTTGGCTGAGGTGCCAGAACTGAAGGACATTTCTTATGATGAGAAGAATTCCAAACTCACCTCTTATCTGATCATCGCTCTGGTGTGTGTGTCCACCTTCTTCCTCACCTTCATCATCATCATCCTGGGTGTGAGGTTCTGTCACAGGAGGAAGCCCAGAATGTTGTTTGATGGAGCAGTGGCCATCCCCAGTGCTTATCTCCCTCCTAACTACGCAGATGTTGACGGCACAGGAACTTTACGCAGCACTTACAACTATGACGCCTACTTGACCACAGGATCTCGAACCAGTGACTTTAAGTTTGTGTCCTCTTACAATGACAACACGCTGCCTGCTGACCAGACTCTGAGGAAGAGTCCTTCTGACTTTGCTGATGTGTTTGGAGACTGTGATGGTTCACCTGAGGTAGGAATAAGCACATATTTGTTAAAATAAACTAGTTAATTCAATAGTTATTTGAAATTCATTTAATCCACCTTTGATCTATTTGATTCCCTGACTTATTCATAATATTGAATTAATGTTGTTGGATCAAACCTGTTGTATGTTCATTCATACCAGTTTCCTCTGAACTATTCTGTCACTGTCAAGCTCAATTACGTGAGTTTCAAGTGTGGTTCATTTATTTGTGTCCATGTTAGAATAAGGTACATTTCTGGTTGGTAGTTTGACTACTCGGGAGTTGAGTGTTGCGGTCTCAAAATGTGTGAATTACCTCGACAGAGCCATGTTCAGTGAGTCACGTTCAAAAGTTAAACTACAGTTGTGATGTTTGATGTGATGGACAAAAAAATTAATTTTGGTGCTGTTTTGCACGGTGTGGTACTGTAATTGAATAATTGTGAAATTATCCTTGAACAGCTGAAAGCATTCCCACTTTACTATTAATTATTTAGCTATGGATTCTTCTTCAAAACCTCAAACAACTACTTAGTGCTAAAAGGAGAAAAATATATTTCTTCTCCCTTCATAAGATGGTGATTCATTGATCCTGCATGCTTAATTTGAATCAAAGGTTTTCTTTCATTTACACTGGACATATTCTGATTAAACTATGTTAATATTTGCTATATCCTTAACCAAATATATTATATATATAGATAAATATGTTAATAATTTTATAGTTTGAATAAAAAAAGAAAGAACATTGTTTTAAAATTAAACACTTTTTTCATTAATGTTTGCTTGTAAGATCCTACTAAATAATTACAATTAGAAAACGAACTGCTAGTGTTACTACAAATTCGATTATGTTAAATCACAAAATAATGCCACATTATACATGACAAATAAACGTACGTACATGAAACTTAAATATCCTGCAGTGCACTGCACCTAATTAACTAAACAAACAACATGTACGAAGCACCTCTTTATAATTCAATTTAGTGACATATATTTATAAAACAAATACTTAAGTTGAGCTTAGTTGTTAACACTTTTTTACTGCGATGCGCAGGTTGTCAACAAATCAAGTTGTTTGTAAAAGTTGAATCCCTTATCTTCCAAAAAGGTGTTGCAAACAAAATATATATCGAATCATGTTTTTGGTGCATCATTTGTATTGATCAACAGCCTATTATTCATTAAAAAAAAGTTAATTAATATGAATAAATGTCAATTACTTGTTCATATTTCTATATGTTTTCCTCCAAATTAATTTCTCTGAGCTATGAGCAAATCAAATTAATGGATTTTTACCATTTACAGTGGAATAATTCTCAAGTAGTTTTATTTGATATATTCAAATGTTGAATTTAAAAATGCAACAGAAAGAGTCGTTTTAAGTATTAATCACATGTAATATGCTTTTATAGTGCTAGGAAAATTACATTAAATAGTTTCTTCACTGAATTTTATAGACAATTTTATTTATTTGATATTACTTATGTACAACTAGCTATGTTCATATGTTATAAATATTGTTATTATTGTAGTTGTTGCTATTGTTTTAGTTTTTAAAGTTATTACAATTGTCATATTTATTCTTAGTATTGTAGTCTTTGTAAACGTTTGTTTTATTCGTTATATTGTTCTCGAAGTATAAAAAGGTGTGATAACTAAATCAGACTCAAGATGTCGCTCTCGACCTATAAGTGAGTTGCAGACGCATATCCTTTGTTGGAGACGTTCGTGCTGCACCGTCAAGCTTTTGTCACATTTGAGGCGACGAGTGCGACACAGTCGCTGTGTTTTGAGGGATTCTTATTCCTGATCGTATTTTCACTCATATTGGGATTATGTTTTATGGATCCGCAACGTTTTGGCCGGGCGGCTTTCACGTCCTGCTCCTTCTGCTCCATTCTTCGTGCGCAGACATGAGCTACTCCCTCGCTGAGGAGATGAAACGAGGCTCGGTTTTTGGTAACTTGGCCAAAGATCTCGGGCTGGATCCCAGGATGCTTCACACCAGGAAAGCCCGTATTGATAGCGATGGCACCGGGAAACAATATTGTGATGTCAATTTGAAGAATGGAGAGCTGATCGCGTCCGAGAGGATTGACCGGGAGGCGCTGTGTGGCCACAAAGCGTCGTGCATCCTGAAGCAGGAGCTGGTGCTGGAAAACCCTCTGGAGCTTCATTGGATTAATTTACACATTCAGGATCTTAACGATAATTCCCCTAAATTTAATGAAGAAATAATGAATCTAGAAATCCGTGAGTCTGCAGTCAGAGGAGCTCGTTTTGTGATCGAGGAGGCTCATGACGCAGATGTAGGACAGAATTCAGTCCAGCAGTATAGTCTGGGAAAGAATGATCATTTTAATTTATTGGTTGAGGGAAACACTTTAGAGCTTGTTCTAGAAAAAGAGCTGGATCGTGAGAAACAAAAGGAACTGGATTTGTTGTTGACAGCTAATGATGGCGGCTCTCCTCAGAGATCAGGTACAGTGATCATCCACGTCACTGTGCTGGATGCTAATGATAACGCCCCAGTGTTCAGTCAGGACCTTTATGAAGCCAGTCTGCCTGAAAATTCTCCTCTAGATACTGTTGTGATCAAAGTTAAAGCCACTGATGCAGATGAAGGAGTGAATGGAGAGTTGAGTTATGATTTTAGTCATGTGACTGAAGACCTGAAGAGAGTTTTCAGTATTGATCCCAAATCCGGTGAGATAAGTGTAACTGGAAATATTGATTTTGAAATGATGTCGTCATATGAATTACGTGTTAAGGCAAAAGATGGATTAGGTCTGTCGTCATATACCAATGTCATCATATCTGTCACTGATGTGAACGACAACGCCCCTGTGGTCAGTTTAAAGTCTCTGACCAACCCGGTCCCAGAGAACCTCCTACCTGGTACAGAGGTGGGCATCATCAATGTTCAGGACAGAGACTCTGACAATAACAAACAAGTCAAATGTTTTATTCAACAAAATGTTCCATTTAAATTAGTTCCTTCTATTAAAAACTATTATTCTCTGGTGACTACTGGTCAACTGGACCGTGAACTGGTGTCTGACTACAACATTACAATCACTGCCACTGATGAGGGGTCTCCTCCTCTGTCCTCCTCTAAAACTGTTCACTTATCAGTAGCAGACATCAACGACAACCCACCTGTGTTTGAGGAACAGTCCTACAGCGCATATGTGAGTGAAAATAACAAACCTGGCTCCTCTTTATGTTCCGTTACTGCTCGAGACCCAGACTGGAGACAAAACGGTACCGTGGTTTATTCTCTGTTACCTGCTGAGGTGAACGGTGCCCAGGTGTCCTCCTATCTGTCTGTTAACGGAGACACGGGGGTGATCCACGCTGTCAGGTCCTTTGACTATGAACAGTGGAGGAGTTTTAAAGTCCAGGTGATGGCCAGAGACAACGGTTCTCCTCCACTCAGCAGCAACGTGAGCGTCAGTGTCTTCATATCAGACGTGAACGACAACTCTCCTCAGATACTGTACCCCACCCCGGGGGGCAACTCCTTCATGACCGAGCTGGTCCCCAAAGCTGCACACGGAGGCTCTCTGGTGTCCAAAGTCATCGCAGTGGACGCAGACTCTGGACAGAACGCCTGGCTGTCCTATCAAATCGTCAAGTCCACTGATCCGGGACTTTTCACTATTGGTCTCCACAGCGGAGAGATCAGGACCCAGCGGGACATTTCTGAGTCTGACAGCATGAAACAGAACCTGATTGTGGCAGTGAAAGATAACGGACAGCCCTCTCTCTCTGCCACCTGTTCCATGTATCTACTGATTTCTGATAACTTGGCTGAGGTGCCAGAACTGAAGGACATTTCTTATGATGAGAAGAATTCCAAACTCACCTCTTATCTGATCATCGCTCTGGTGTGTGTGTCCACCTTCTTCCTCACCTTCATCATCATCATCCTGGGTGTGAGGTTCTGTCACAGGAGGAAGCCCAGAATGTTGTTTGATGGAGCAGTGGCCATCCCCAGTGCTTATCTCCCTCCTAACTACGCAGATGTTGACGGCACAGGAACTTTACGCAGCACTTACAACTATGACGCCTACTTGACCACAGGATCTCGAACCAGTGACTTTAAGTTTGTGTCCTCTTACAATGACAACACGCTGCCTGCTGACCAGACTCTGAGGAAGAGTCCTTCTGACTTTGCTGATGTGTTTGGAGACTGTGATGGTTCACCTGAGGTAGGAATAAGTGCACATTTATGAAAATAAGTTAATCAGTACTATCACAATGTTTTCAAGTATAAAGATTTATATTCATTCATACTTGAAAGATCTTTTTACATTTTGTTGTGTAGGTACTGACCCTCACAAGATAGCATATCATACTTGATTATTATCTCATTATATCTACGAGAAATATTTAGTTTTTCAGGACAGTTTCTCTATTTTGGGTATAAACTGATTTCGTGTAACTCGAGTCATATTGATATTTGATATTGTTTTGATCTTAATCTTTAGTGATGATAATTTGATGGTGTTTCAGACATTGATGTGAGAGTTTAACTTGATGCATTAAGTTTTACTAGGTAATAACCCCCCACAAATGTTGAAATAATTGTATAATCTGCAGAAAAGCATTTATTTTGTAAAGAGGCTAATTTGTATTGGGTTCTTTCACAATAGTAAAAAAAAAATATGAGGAGCCTACATTTGGTTAATTGTCACTGATATACAATTTTGGTTTGTATAATAAGCTATTTTTTGTTTTTGCATGGCAGCTATATACGCTATTGACATAATTTAAGGACGGGCAGTTTATGTAAACATATTTATTGAGGATGTTTGCAGGTCTTTATCTAATTTATGTAGAGTGCTTATTACCATAGATCGTCATCAGGTGGTGTGGTGGACATGTTCTGTTCAGTTGTCTGTTGTCTGTGGAGCCACACAGTTTTTTGATCTCTTTAAATCACTTATTCTTTATTCTGAAGTTCCGAATTTTCATACAAATGTCAAATAACCGAGGATTGTTTTTGGAGTTTAATTTCAAAGAGGATAAATGAAGACAAGGGTGGAGAGCGTCAAGCTTATGGCTTCAACTATATAGAACCTACACACACAGACCAGCAGATACAACAACTTATGTTTATTGTTGCTGTATATTTAATCTTTGAATGATTGTGAGTGATGCAGGTAACTGTGCATATTGTTCTTTTTTGTCTTGGCCCTGGTTCTTCTTAAAAATAACCGTGTGCATGAACAGATGGAACTCCGACTGCAATTTAAAATCACACAATGTGTTATGTGGATGAGAGTAACATTGAACTTTATTGGTCATCTAGTGGGGTACTTTAGTTATTATTGAGGAGGAATTAATGAAAATATAAGCTATACAAATTAACAAAACTGTAGGTTGAAAAATATTTTCTACTCAATGTAAAATATGTTATAATCTAGAATTTTGTTACTGTATCAACAACGTTTCTTGTCCCCGGAAGTGATTGAACTATAAATTAGTCCTATCCAGGTCACACACTCTGGAAAACCTGCTTCTCTCTCCCAAAATCTATATGCTCAGTCTCTCTTAAACTATTATAATGGAATATATACTGCATTTATATTGAAGTGAATGTATGAATGTAATTATTAGTTTACAGTATATCAACAATGCAATTTGGGTTTTTGTATTTTGATACTCAGGCTGTTTTACAAAAAGCCTTCATCACTTGTTTTGTTGAGCTGAAAGTAAATTCAAACTTGGATGGTGTCAACAGTTTTTTTACTTGTGCTCGTGAGATAGTGCAATTATTTTCAATTCTATAATTACCTATTTTTTATTGTTTTTACAGATCAATCAGTTGATTTCTTGAAAATATAAATTTTACTCAAATTGTTTAAAACTATGTTGTGATTAAATAGTATGCTCAACACACATTGTAACACCAAACAAACCTAAACGTTGTATTTTATTAGGATAGGACTGTCTACGTCCACTCTTTTTTATCTTTAAATACTTTGCTTGAAATGTGAAGTAGAGCTATTAACAATAATGGATTATTATATATTTTAATGGTTTAAACCAGCAACAATCAAAATCCGTGCAGTTAATATATCTTTTGAGTAAATATGCTTACCTTAGATTTTTGTATTTTTATTTATGGATTTATATCAGCGATTGAGTGTAGGAATCTGATTACAAGTCAACTAAATACTCATAGATACACATGAGATTTTGCAATATGAAGTAATTTTTTTGTATTACACGTAACATGAATAAATAAATAAAAATAGTATAAAAGTCCATTTGACTACATATTTTCTTTCTCTACTAAAATAACATTCATCAGTAGCCAACAACTTTTATATAGAGGATCAGGATTATTATATAAGACTCATCGTTGTCAAAGGCAACCTGGTTGATGTCCACTTTAACAGAAGTACAGAAGAGATCAGAACAATTTGCTTCTTGAGTTTGTCAACTTGGGTAGAAAAGTTTGTAAAGGGAAGTTATTCCAGACTTTTTTATTGATTTATTCATTAATTCTGTAACTGTTTTGTTTATTTTAAGCACACCTAATAATTGTTTTTTATTTATTTTATTTTTGTGTTTAGTATTTTTAATTTCTCTTGCACTCGTTCCAGTAGATGAAATGTGGATGTCATTACTCATAATGAACTCACGGTGGCGCAATGCACTAGCAGATACGCATTTCCGTCCATTCGTCGTTCCTTTGTGAAGGACGAACATTTGGGTGTTTCTTGTTCAGATAGAGAAGAACAATCTGCTGCGTTGTAACGTGTTTCTGACCATTCGTTAGATGATGGATTGTATGTTCGGACCGCGCTGCTTCCATCTCTTCCTTTTCCTGCTCTCCTTTTTCAACGTCGCGTTTGGGGACTTGAGCTTTACGCTGCCCGAGGAGATGAAGCGAGGATCCGTGATAGGAAACCTCGCCAAGGAGCTCGGGCTGGAACCAAAGGTGCTGTCGAGCAGGAGAGCCCGCGTCGACACAGACGGGTCGGATACGCGGTACTGTGACGTGGACGTGAGGAATGGAGAGCTGCTGGTTGCTGGTCGGATCGACAGAGAGACGCTGTGTGAGGATAAAAGCGCGTGTGTCCTAAAACAAGAGCTGGTGCTGGAGAGTCCACTTGAGCTTCACCGAATCAATTTGCATATTCAAGACATCAACGATCACTCTCCGCAATTTCAAGAGGAGCTGATAAAACTAGAGATCCAGGAGTCTGCAGTCAGAGGAGCTCGTTTTGTGATCGAGGAGGCTCATGACGCAGATGTAGGACAGAATTCAGTCCAGCAGTATAGTCTGAGGAAAAATGACAATTTTAATTTAATTGTGGATGGAAACGCTTTAGAGCTTGTTCTAGAAAAAGAGCTGGATCGTGAAAAACAAAACCAGATTGATTTAATTCTAACAGCTTATGATGGCGGCTCTCCTCAGAGATCAGGTACAGTGATCATCCACGTCACTGTGCTGGATGCTAATGATAACGCCCCAGTGTTCAATCAGGACCTTTATGAAGCCAGTCTGCCTGAAAACTCTCCTCTAGATACTGTTGTGACTAAAGTTAGTGCCACTGATGCAGATGAAGGAGTGAACGGAGACGTGAGTTATGATTTTGGACATGTTTCCGAAAATATAAGGAAATTATTCGGTATTAATTCAAAATCAGGGGAAATTAAAGTAACAGGTGTTATTGACTATGAAACGACAAAATCATATGACATACGTGTAAAAGCAAAAGATGGATTAGGTGTCTCCACTTATGCAAAGGTCACTATTAGTGTCACTGATGTTAATGACAATTCACCAGTTATTAACATTAAGTCTCTGTCTAACTCCATACCTGAGAATGTGTCACCTGGTACAGAGGTGGGCATCATCAATGTTCAGGACAGAGACTCTGACAATAACAAACAAGTCAAATGTTTTATTCAACAAAATGTTCCATTTAAATTAGTTCCTTCTATTAAAAACTATTATTCTCTGGTGACTACTGGTCAACTGGACCGTGAACTGGTGTCTGACTACAACATTACAATCACTGCCACTGATGAGGGGTCTCCTCCTCTGTCCTCCTCTAAAACTGTTCACTTATCAGTAGCAGACATCAACGACAACCCACCTGTGTTTGAGGAACAGTCCTACAGCGCATATGTGAGTGAAAATAACAAACCTGGCTCCTCTTTATGTTCTGTTGCTGCTCGAGACCCAGACTGGAGACAAAACGGTACCGTGGTTTATTCTCTGTTACCTGCTGAGGTGAACGGTGCCCAGGTGTCCTCCTATCTGTCTGTTAACGGAGACACGGGGGTGATCCACGCTGTCAGGTCCTTTGACTATGAACAGTGGAGGAGTTTTAAAGTCCAGGTGATGGCCAGAGACAACGGTTCTCCTCCACTCAGCAGCAACGTGAGCGTCAGTGTCTTCATATCAGACGTGAACGACAACTCTCCTCAGATACTGTACCCCACCCCGGAGGGCAACTCCTTCATGACCGAGCTGGTCCCCAAAGCTGCCCACGGAGGTTCTCTGGTGTCCAAAGTCATCGCAGTGGACGCAGACTCTGGACAGAACGCCTGGCTGTCCTATCATATCGTCAAGTCCACTGATCCGGGACTTTTCACTATTGGTCTCCACAGCGGAGAGATCAGGACCCAGCGGGACATTTCTGAGTCTGACAGCATGAAACAGAACCTGATTGTGGCAGTGAAAGATAACGGACAGCCCTCTCTCTCTGCCACCTGTTCCATGTATCTACTGATTTCTGATAACTTGGCTGAGGTGCCAGAACTGAAGGACATTTCTTATGATGAGAAGAATTCCAAACTCACCTCTTATCTGATCATCGCTCTGGTGTGTGTGTCCACCTTCTTCCTCACCTTCATCATCATCATCCTGGGTGTGAGGTTCTGTCGCAGGAGGAAGCCCAGAATGTTGTTTGATGGAGCAGTGGCCATCCCCAGTGCTTATCTCCCTCCTAACTACGCAGATGTTGACGGCACAGGAACTTTACGCAGCACTTACAACTATGACGCATACTTGACCACAGGATCTCGAACCAGTGACTTTAAGTTTGTGTCCTCTTACAATGACAACACGCTTTCTGCTGACCAGACTCTGAGGAAGAGTCCTTCTGACTTTGCTGACGTGTTCGGAGACTGTGATGGTTCACCTGAGGTAGGAATAAGTGCACATTTATGAAGATAAATATATATATATATATATATATATATATATATATATAAAATGTTTTATTTTTATTTTGTAATTAACGATACTAATAATAATAATATATGAGTGTGTCAGGAATAGCTCATCAAAATATATGTTCATTCATATTGTAGTAGCACTTACAGTGCTTCTATTTACCATCACAAATACTTGTGCTCTCAAAACAATGACCCATATCCACACATCTCCATCTACCCAACATGCATCTGCTCCCTCTTCAGACACACCGTGCTGAGACACACAGCAGAAGCAAAGCTGACTCCCCCTCCCCCTCACGCACACACAGACACACACAAGGACGCACACAACACTCACTTGCACTGAATAATCATCATTCACAGACTGATTTATTCATCTGTTGTTCACAGTCAATTTCATCAGCTTTGGTTTTACAAAATATCTGATTTTGTGATCCACCCTGCTGTGTGTTAATACCAGTATTGTATATGAGATTAAATATTGTCGGTTCTCAAATTAAAAGGTATGGAGGCTGTTGCTTTACAATTACAGAGTAAGCAAAAAAAAACAGAATCAAATACACTAAAAAAACACATTTTGAATTCGACATATATACATTTTTTTTAATTTAAGGTTTTAAATGTATATGACCTACTTAACAGTGACATATGAATAACATCTCGTTTGATATATTTTTATTTCACCATTAGCCTTTAGCTTATTAACCAGGACATCAGTGATGCTGCAGATGTTTGCTTCACTTCTGTTTTTCTGACTCTGGGTGGCGCTCTTCTATAAAATCTGACTCATGGATGGCATGTTTTATTCTATCTGTGTCAGTGGAACTGGAGCATCGAGTTAGAGCCGAGGGCTGTGTGTGTGTGTGTGCATGCGTGGCTGCGTGTGCATGTATATGTGTCAGAGAGAGAGAGAAAAAGAGAGAGATATGAAGGGAGTGGGGGCACAGCAGTGGAAAGGGAATTGAGAATGAATTCAATCCGACAGCTTTCCTTATTTGGCTTTAGTAACTGGGCTGCAGAGGAGGAGGATTGCAGCATTCTCGCTCAGTCTCCATGTTTTCCCTGTAATCTCTTTTTGTTTTTCACGATGGACCTGCGAGTCAAACGATGGCTGCTTTTGCTTCTGATCGCCGTATCGTCGAGGTTTTCGCTGGGAGAAGTGAGATACGTCCTCCCCGAAGAGATGCAGAGGGGATCCGTGATCGGAAATGTCGCACGAGATCTAGGTCTGAGAGTGACTAACCTCGAAGCTCGTCGAGCTCGGATCGTCGCGGAAGGGACCAGGCAGCTGTGCGAGCTGGATGCTGCGTCTGGAAATCTATTGATCAGCCAAAGGATTGACAGAGAGGAGCTGTGTGCGCAGTCCAGCATCTGCGTCATCCAGTATCAGCTTTTGCTTGAAGATCCCCTCCAAGCCCACAGTCTCGTCCTGGACATCACTGACATTAATGACAACAGTCCAGCGTTCGCCACTGAGGAGGTCAAACTGGACTTGGTGGAATCCACTGTTCTTGGCAGGCGCTTCCCTTTAGAGAGCGCGTATGACCCTGACCTGGGAACAAACTCTGTCCATACTTATAAACTGAGTCCTAACAATCACTTTGCGTTGGAAATGAGCACTCAAATAAATGGAAACTCGTATCCTGAGTTGGTTCTGAAAAGTGCCCTTGACCGGGAGGCACAAGCTGGACACATATTGACATTCAGTGGTATCGATGGGGGGAAACCAGCCAGAACAGGAACAGCTTCTATTCATATCCGTGTGCTGGACGCCAATGACAATGTTCCAGTTTTCAGCCAAAGAGTTTATAAAGCTTCTGTCGCAGAGAACTCCTTCGTCGGGAATATCATCGCGAAGCTAAACGCCACAGACTTGGACGAAGGCATCTACGGAGACGTGACGTTTTCTTTCAGCCACTTATCCGACATGATGGCGGGAATGTTTGAAATCAACCCGTCTAGTGGCGAAGTACGCGTGGCGGGCGCTATTGACTACGAGGAGGCCAGCAGGCATGAACTTGACGTCCAGGCCAAAGATGGCGGCGGGCAGGCTTCACACTGTAAACTGATCATCGATGTTATCGATGAAAACGACAACAGGCCAGTCATCGAGATCAAGTCGGCGACTGCAGAAGTGCCCGAGAACTCTGAGTCAGGAACCATGGTGTCGCTGATCAACATTTACGACCTGGACACCGGAAATAACGGACATGTCACATGCTCCATCCCAGACAATGTGCCATTTAAATTTGTATCTGAGGTGAAAAACTACTACATGCTCGTGACTGACGGGGAACTTGACAGAGAGCAGCATTCAGAGTACAGCATCACAGTCACAGCTACTGATTCAGGCTCACCGTCACTGTCTAGCTTCAAAGTTTTAACAATCATGGTCAATGATGTCAATGACAACACACCTGTCTTCCCGCAGAAAGAGTTCAACGCCAACATCTTAGAAAACCAACCGGTTGGTACATTTGTGATGACACTAAAAGCTAATGACATCGATGACTCGTCTAATGCTAAGCTACTTTACCAAATATCTCGAGACTCGGAGACGTCGTCTTTTCTGACCATTAACTCTGATACGGGTGAACTCTTCACCTCGCGGCAGTTTGATTACGAAGAGTCTGCTCATTTCAAAATCAAAGTAGTGGCTCGAGATGGAGGTGACCCTCCTCTGTCTTCCACGTGCACCGTCAATGTCTTCATCATAGACCAGAATGATAATTCTCCTACTGTGTTATACCCCGTCCAGAACTTCATAGCTGAAGATATGGTGCCGCTGGAAGCACCGAGAGGTTATTTGGTCACCAAAGTCGTAGCTGTGGATTCTGACTCTGGTCATAATGCATGGCTTTCCTTTAGAATCATCAAAGCAACACAACCAAATTTGTTCACAATGGGCCTCCACACAGGTGAGATTAGAACTTTACGTGTGTTTATGGAAGATGATGAACCGAAACAGACTCTTGTTGTTTCGGTAAGCGATAACGGGCAAGAGTCTCTATCAGCGACTGCCACCGTCAGCATCTTGATCGGTGACAATTTGCCAGTTTTACAAGAACTGTTTGAGTTCTCTGAACAGTCAGACAGCAGCGAGAACTTGAGGTTCTATTTAATCATCGCACTCTTTACCGTCTCTACCCTTTTGATCGTCCTCATCGTGCTGGTGTTTTATTGCAAACTGTGTAGACGCAGGTTTACGTACCGATCGCCGTCAGCCAGCCTCCCTGTCTTCCCAACCACCTACTACACGCAAAGCTTCACAGACTTCAGCCGCTGTGGGACTCTCCTAAAAGATGACCGGTACGATCCCTTCATGACTACGGCGTCATGGCGAGGAGATTTCCGGTTCAGCACGAGCACAGACACCGACACTTTGAAGAAAAGGAGCGCAGCCTACCAAAAGAACACTCTCAGAAGGGTCAGTGCAGACAGAGCTAGTTTGAAGACGAGAGCCCCGCCGCAGCCTTGCTATCTGATTAAGTAGGACAAAACTAAGGAATCCTCTGACTCACATGTACAATATCCTAGGTTATGACTGCACCTTGCTGTGATTTGTTTAAACAACATTGCAACATTCATCATACAAGTTTGCATGTAATCTCACGTAAAGAAATCTTGAGGAATTTACACTATTTATAATCCTGTTTTTCTGTCTAAAGAGCACATAATAGAGCATGTGTTTTATATATTACTTTCTTCAAAATTTATTTTTTAAATATAACAGTGATTAAAAACATTAAATACATACAATTAGATCAGTTTGTGATCATTTTAGCTTTAAAAAAAAAGGTGAAATTAAATGTGAAAAAAGAACATCTGTTTGAAACATATTTTATGGTATATTGTAATGTGTTCTTTGTAATATATAATATATTATTACAAATATTGCTTTACGACCATGTTGTTGTAGTAAATGTTTGTTAAATAAATATTTATAGCAATAACTTTTGGCACATGCATTTCTGACAATCTAAATGTTTGGCAAAATATGTCATTTAATTCATAAAATTCATTCTTTCTATGCATTTATTTTGGTTTCCATATTGTATATTACAAGTGGTGTGATAACTTTTTAAGCATTGCTGTTTTTTTATTCATTTATCAATTAATTTTAAAGTTTTCAATGTTAGGTTTTTGTTTTTTTTATCCTATTTAATAAAGTCTAAGAAGTCATCCTTTGTCCATATTTTTCAATGCAACTATGATTAGATTTACTGACAATCAGTTTTCCGTCTTGTGTAAATGTGTGTATATGTGGAAAAAAATAAACATATTTATTGTTTGCAAGACTTTTGTCCTTTCTGCACCAATGCACAAGCATTTTTATAATTTAGATGATCTTCTTAAATATGCTTTTTTTTATATATATTTCAATGTGTGTGCTTTAAGGCAGAATCATTAATGAATCACTGTTTTCATACTCACTGATGGATGTTTTTGGGTCAATCACAGGTAACCCACCTACATATATGCTTTTGTTAATTAACTAACTAGCATTGTTTATTTTTATTTTCATACTTTTGGCTGAAGTTCGGAGCAATTTGTGGTTCCATAAGAAAACCTCTCTCGTGTGCTTCCAACTGCTTTTATCTACACTATGTATTTTTTATATGAGCAGCCTATTTGTGAACTCGTCTGTGTGTGTGTTTCTGTTTTTGGCTTCCTATTTGGGTCACATGGAGGCGAGCAATGTAGAAGAAGAAAATTGACCCACATTTCAAGAGGAGAGCAATGTTGCACGTAGCAATACTGATAAGGTATCATTTCAGGAGAGAGGTCGAGATTAATTTGCTATAAAAGAGGTTATTTATATTACCATACAGTATGTAATCAAATGTTCCCATAGTGCTCAATCTACACAATACACACACTCACATAAACACACACACATGCATACACTCGCAAAGGTACAATATATGAACACATTAGTAAATAATATACTCTTGGTATGCAATATACACTTATTTCTTATTCATGAAAGTGACTTGATATTCTTTAAAAACATACTCAACATTCAGAATTTAAATCATTTCACCATTTGAGTACTGAAACCAGATCCCAAGGTTTGAAATTGTGAGGAAAAAAAATAAAAATTGGAACATATATGAAAGGGCCTTGATCCCATGATGAAGAAAAATATGATCACTCTATTATTGCTCTGCACATGCACTGAACCGTACCTGTGATTCTAACGTTTTTTTCTTTCTTCCTTTCATGTCCGCTCTCCTCTCGATGACTTCCATCAATCCTTCATCTCTGTCTGCTACAGGTAAGACCATTTCATTTCCCCTCTCTAAACACAACACACACATGCATCTAGCACAAGTCAATCAATATCAAAACACCCACGACTATTTTCTGCAATCAATATGAAGATATGTTGACCCTATATTTATCCCCAAACTGCAGATCCACATTTACACTCACACTTTAATTGCAAAGTTATTGTAGATTTCTGGGAAATTGGCTTAGTTTAACGTATTTGAATTTGATGAATGTATCTTGTTGCTGCGCTGTTGGTATGTGGATTGAATTGGGAAGTCTGTTGTTGACCTATTTAAAAATGTCGTGTGCAAAAATGGAAGTCGTTTGCTGTAAGATGAGTCATGTTAGTTGGTTTGATGTTAAAGGGCATTTTAAACTTGGAATTAATTCCTCTCCTTCAAAGTAGGTCACTGGATTTATGACATAGGATTAGGATGGAAGAACATACTTCGAAGTCCCATTCAGTACCCAGTTTCTTGAGATGGCATTTAGCATGCTTTAAATATTTTTCTTTTTATTCATATGAGAAATAATAGATGACAGCTGTGCACTTACAATCTTTTTATATATATATATATTGACCGTGCTTGCTGCAGCTCTCATAATGATGGTTGTGTGTGTCAGGATCAATGATGCCCTCATACAGGCGTACAGTACACTAAGAGGATAATGTTATGAGGCAACATTTGATCTACCTCCATGCCCTGATATTATCCCTCACATTTTAATATATTTAAGATTATGTGGGTATTGATTGTGTGCTATTGAATGAAACAAGCGTTTTTCAGGACTTCATATAAACCATGATTAATGTTAAGTCACCATATTGTTGTTGTTGTAATATTAAAAGTGATTTTTTATAGACAGTGCTGTAATAATTCTAATAATAATAATAATAATAAATAATTACAATAATATTTTGTAGATCAGCTGGTTTGGTTTTTCTTTGTACATTGTTTATAAATTGTTAGAATTATCAGTATTAAGTATGTTTCAATATTATTAATTTTGTTGAATTATTTATTTACTTATTATTTTGTTCCAAGTAAGTCACTGGATTGAGAGACATTTACCAAGATTATTTAACATTTTGTGTTGTAAACAAAACAAACCAAACATTTATTTTCGGGCCTTTAGGTCACTTTGAACCAGAGAAAACAAGGGTTAATAAAGCAGATCAAGAAGCATTTGAAACTTTGAAACTTTCCAAATGAGCATCAACAACGTCCTGGGGGCAGAAGAACCGGTTGGAGTGCTTGGGGGCCTCAAGGCTACTTCCAGATGATTTTTTCCTTGGAAGTCCAAACAGTCCATCGGCCGCAACAATCAGACAGCCATCACTCTACAATAAGTGACAATCAGAGTATAAACTGTGTCATTAGGCATCTGTAACAGCTTTCCAACTACACATTATAACAGATTATATTTGTCATTCTTGATTGTGAAACCAGAGATGCAAATTCAGTTAGATAAATGCAGTAATAGTAAAAAATGCCAGTGCAGTGGAACATTTGTTCTGAAATGCCAGAATAACGATCTTTCAGATGCTATCATTTGACTAGTTGTTTGTTATTGTGTTCATAAAGAAAATAAGATATGTGTAATGTATCACTTCACAAACAATTACTGCATTAAGTATAACATCCCTTATTTAGCACACGTATACATTTTACCTCGGAACAGAGAGGACAGTGTGCTCCATCCGTTATGTCTGGTCAAAGATGGCACAGTGTCGTCATCTGGTATCGGAAGTGTCTGTATTCCTCATAGGACTTATTTATGAGACGTCCATACAGGTCAAGGCACTATACAGAAAGTGATCATAATCACAATAGGTCAATAATAAAGGTGTATTTTGAATTGCAAACTTGCATATGATGGTGATTGTGAGAAAGGAATCATATTAACAGAAGCTACTTTTAACCAACCTTGGAGGCATCTGACGAACAGTGAATCGCTGAACATACAGCTTTTAGTGATGCACCACACTCAAGCCGAAGGCGACAAACCAGGTCCAGCAGTGTCATGGAGATGGCAGTTTGTGGATGCTTCACTGTTGCTGGCCAAAGGCCATAGCGTACAAGTGATGCAACCTCCAATTCACAGCGGCAGAACTGAATCCAAACATCATGAAGCCTTCCTACAATTCACAGCAGAATAGCTGTTAAATGTTGTACTTTACAATTGTGCAGGGTGGATGTGATTGTTTCTGATATACTGTAATACTTACCTTGCTGATCAAACACATGTATTTGACGTTCATAGGATGTTCCACACTGGTGGCCATCTTTCCTTGTCCAGTGCCACCGAAAGCCTACTGGAACTTTCCGATGAAATTCACCATCCTTAAATATAAAGATGAAATTATAAACTTTATTGTGCACAGTACAAAAAAACAAGAATAGGTGCCCACAAGATAGAGGTTATAAACAGAATACACTGAAGTTAATTTGGCATCAATTTCATACTGTAAGGCTCATATACAATTCTGTACTCTCTATACTTCTCTACACTCTATTTTTTTGGAAAACTGAAAATACACTGTTAGAGAAATACTGAATAAAAAGTGTTTAGTAACACAAACCTCCCACTTTTCAAGACCATGCACTGCAGCAGAGCCTTGATGTACAGTTTTGACACAGCCTTCACAGTAGTAACATTCGTTGCTACAGTCATTGCATCGCCAGATGTCAGTGTCACCGGTGAGGGAAATGCTACAAACTGCGCAGGGTGCCTTTTCTGAGGGACAGAAAAGCTCCGAACTCACACCAAGGAGTATATCCCTTGTCCTGGCCCAAGCTTCCACCGTACCCTGCTTCTTGCTGGTGCTGGTGCTGGTACCCCCTACAGGTTCATCAGCTGCAAGTGGCAAGGTGCAAGCTGCTGATGGTGGAGCTGATAAGCAGGACCTTTCTGCCAGTTGGTTTGAGGGCAAGGGGGTCCTCGCGTTCAAATATACCCTGGACACTGTTATCCTTCCTCTTGTTGGTATATTTTTGACTGTAATGTACGGTCTCACTCTCTTGATTCTCACCATGTTCATCTATTCAAATTCAAAAAAGAAAGAAAGAAGAATAAACAGGATTAATATGACGACATTGAAAAATAACGCTCGAGCATTAGACCTACGTAAAAGCAGTTGCTAAAAGTTGTACTAAAACATATTGGCATATTAATAAATGGGGGAGGGGCACTGTATTCCAAGTAGATCATATCATATTCATTTCAGCTAGTTTGTGCTGGAAACTATTGTGTGTGTGTACCTTGAATCTGGTATAAAGTCCATCTGTGCTTTACATAAATTGAATTGAATTGTCAGTGCAATTCCATCAATTGGACTAATATTTGTAAACTTTCAGTCTGACCTATTTGTTACTCACACGTCAGAAATAACACGCATTACTGATCATGATTGCAACTGTCACTTTTCCCCCTTAGTTATCATTATTATTTTTTTTATCACGTTATTAACTGAAGAACACCAAATACACACCTGCATTCAACGCGCCTCCTCGCCAAAGAGCTTCTTGTTCGTCTTTTTTCCAGTTTTACAGCAGGCATCACCTACAGGTGAAACAGCGCCACTCCTGTCTTGGAGTGCGAGGCTCACCCCCGAAATTAATCCAAAAATACTAAACCGTCTTTGATCGAACCAAACTAAATGAATGGAGGAAGAAAACGGAATTCCTTTATACAAGTAAAATACATCCATGGTCCGGTGTCTTTGAGACGCTTAAACAATTCAGCCCACAGGCTGTTTCCCGGTACATCCGTATCCTTTCGTGTTTTTCCGTATCTTTCCGGTTTGCGTCCAAGAAAGATAAAGTTATCTGTCTTTATCATAAATGTTAATTTCCATAAGTCAGCATTTAGTTCAGTGGATATCGCTTCGGCCATGGTTGTCATTTTGCCCCCAGGGATGCTGGATCGCTACCCGCTCGAGACAATATATTTTTTTATTAATTTAATTTGTCTCTGTGTGATAATGAATAGTTGATTTGAGGATGCCAGACGTTTATTTACGGGTGGCGGCCCCGTCTGTGGTTCAGGTATTAATATTCTAGCTAAATAAAAAAAAGGGGGGCGGGGGAGTGTGGACTCCTCAACAAACCTACTGTCCCTACTGGGCATTAATAACATTGGGTCAACCAGATGAATAGCTGATAACAGCCTATTCGACATGCTAGTAGGTAGAATAGGGCCCTACTGGCCCATATGAATGAGATGATAATATCAGGATTTGCGCCTATTCAATGGTATGACAGCAGTCAAGTCGGGTGAAATGAGAGTGATGTGTTTCATGGTTCAGCTGATGGGAGAAACTCAAATTAAAATGTAATGTAAATCCATTTGTATCAAAATAGTATTAATACAATCAAACTTACCAGACGTTTTAACACTAAAATGGGGGCGCGGTACATACAAAAAAAAGGAAACTTATGTCACTTATTCATTCAGTGTTTTTCACAATACCAAAACATGTTGACATGCAGCAGAACAGACAATGAGGGAGTTATTACACACAATTGATTGATTGACACACACACACACACACACACACTCACAAAGGTTAAATTAATAGCCCACTGCTTGATTCAAAAAATGTTTTCGTCCGATAGTCATGTAAAAAAAAAAGGTTTTAAAAAGGGACGTATTGTTACTCTTCAGCACCATGGACAGCTCCATATGTAGGCGCGTCATTGATTCTGTGTTCTGCATCTATGAAATCCAGTCGAATGTTAAAAAGAAATAAAAATAATTTGAAAAAACTAAAATTATAATACAAATAATGATGATGTTGATGATAATAATGATGATAATGATAAAATACAATTTATAACAATATAAATACATTGTAAAAAATAAATAATAATATCATTAATTAATAAGGATATAAAAATATCATTACGGACGGAAGTATTGACTTCAACTTCGTTACCATCATTGAACACAGAGGGACGCTGTTGGCCTGTGTATCAACGTGAACGTCCTTGTGCTCAGTAGATCTCTGAGTAACTGCATTTAAGTCTTTGTGCACGTAGCTGAGGGAAGACGTCGACAGAGACGCTTCGATCACATGATTTATCCAGCAAGTATTTTTGAGCATCGAATTTTCCGGAAACATTTTGTGGATATTACGTATTTTGACGGATCTATGAACAATGGATCGTCGTGGATTCATCACTGTTGGCTTAAGATGCCGTTTTTTTCCCGGACTGCGTCATCAACTAGGATCGCTCTTGTTTCTGCTGTGTGTTGTTAACATGGTAGGTGGTCAGATTCGATATTCTATACCAGAGGAGATGAAGAAAGGCTCCGTGATCGGTAATGTGGCGCAGGATTTGGGCATAGACGTGAAGAGGCTCAGGTCCGGGCGGGCCCGGATCGTGACGGGAGAAAACATCCAGTACACCGAGCTGAAGACAGACAAAGGACTTCTCGTCGTGAATGAGAGAATAGACCGAGAGCAGCTTTGTGGAGACGTGACGCCATGCAGCTTCAGTTTTGAGATGATTCTGGAAAATCCCATGGAACTGCATCAAATAACAATCGAGGTTCTAGATATAAATGATCACGCGCCCTTATTTCCAAATAAAGATGAATCTCTTAAATTTGAAATAAGCGAAACAGCCGCAGTTGGAGGGCGTTTTCCGTTGCAGAGTGCGGAGGATCAGGATGTCGGGCAAAACGCTTTAAAAGATTATATTTTATCCACAAACGATAACTTCATGTTGAAAGAACAATTGAATCCAGATGGGAGTAAATATGTTGAAATGGTTCTTCAGAAACCTTTAGATCGAGAGAAACAGCCACATTTGAATTTAAAACTCATCGCAGTTGACGGAGGAACACCGCAGCGATCTGGTTCAGTCAATATTGACGTCACCGTTTTAGATGCAAATGATAATGTTCCGATATTTAACCAGACAGTTTATAAGACGTCAGTGAAGGAAAATGTTATGAAAGGAGCGAACGTTATAACGGTAAACGCAACAGACGCTGACAGCGGTTTATATGGATTGATTTCCTACAGTTTATCTAAGATGAAAGGACATGTAGGAGACATTTTTAACATCGATGAAAATACAGGAGTTATTTCCGTGATTGGTTCAATTGACTATGAAAAAGATAAAAAGTATGAGCTGAGGGTGGAAGCAAAGGATCAGGGTGGTTTTGTAGGTACAAGTAAAGTTATAATAGATGTTACTGATGTCAACGATAATGCTCCTATCATCAGTATCATGTCTTACTCCAGCCCTGTATCCGAAGATGCTCCTCCTGGTACAACAATTGCTTTTTTAAATGTCAAGGATTCTGATTCTGGAGCAAACGGGCAAATTAAATGTTCGATTGATGGGAAATTACCATTTAAAATTGAATCATCTGTAACAAACTATTGCAATTTGGTTTCTGAAAATATTTTTGACAGAGAAGCTGTTTCAGAGTACAACGTAAAAGTTACAGCAACAGATTTTGGAAATCCTCCGCTCTCCAGCTCAACTGATTTATTCATTAAAATATCAGACGTAAACGACAATGCCCCAGAGTTTGGTAAAAAGTCTTATTCAGCTCATGTAGTGGAAAATAATTCACCTGGTGTCTCTATATTTGCAGTCAGTGCACTCGACTCTGATTCAAACCAAAACGCCAGAATCTCATATATTTTAGAAGACACTGAGGTTGGTGGAGCTCCAGTTTCCACTTTTGTCTCCTTGAACTCTGAAACTGGAGTGATCAGTGCAGTTCGTACCTTTGATTATGAACAAATCAAAGAAATTGAACTCACAGTCAAAGCTCAGGACGGAGGCTCTCCTCCTCTCAGCAGCAATGTGACTGTCAAAATACTGATCCAGGACCAGAACGACAACCCTCCTCAGATCCTGTATCCGGTCCAGACCGGCGGCTCTCTGGTGGCTGAAATGGTGCCTCGCTCGGCAGATGTGGGCTATCTGGTGACTAAAGTGGTGGCTGTGGATGTGGACTCTGGACAGAACGCCTGGCTCTCCTATAAACTGCAGAGAACCACAGACAGGCCGCTGTTTGAAGTGGGCTTACATAACGGAGAGATCAGAACTATCCGACAAGTCAGCGATAAAGATGCTGTGAAACAAAGACTGAGCGTTACAGTGGAGGACAACGGACAGCCCTCTCGTTCAGCTACAGTCATTGTTAACGTGGTGGTGGCGGACAGCTTCCCAGAAGTCATGTCAGAGTTCACTGACTTCACACAGGACAAGGAGTACAACGACAACCTGACTTTTTACTTAGTGTTGGCTTTGGCTGTAGTTTCCTTCCTCTTCATCACGTGTTTAGTGGTCATTATATCAGTGAAGATCTACAGATGGAGACAGTCTCGCGTGATGTGTCACTCCAACCTCCCTGTGATTCCATATTATCCACCACGTTACTCAGACACTTTGGGGACAGGGACTCTCCAACATGTGTACAACTATGAGGTGTGCAGGACCACTGACTCCAGAAAGAGTGATATGAAGTTCATGCCACCCATGAGTGACAGTCTAGTGAGTGTGGATGAAGCTGATGCTGATGATCCACGAGTGGAGAAACAAATGTCAGGAAATTTTTCTCAAATGTCAACTTTGGTGAGTAAATATTTTCACATTTTCTGTCTGGTGTAGCTTGAGCTTTGATAAGCAAGATTTGCCCCTCATGTTTGACTGCAAAGGTGTTTGTGATAAACAAATAACAATTTGCTTTGAATCCATCATAAGATGGTTTCGGATTCTACGATAAAATCAGCAATGGTAAAACATGTTTGGATGTTAACAATGCAAGGTTGGCTAAACCTGGTGTCTAGTTGCCATGCAGCACTTTTCATGAGTGGTACAAAATGTAACACTTATCGGTAAACTTTGAAATTTAAGAAAACATTTTTCTTTCTTTATTGTCACTGTGCTCCATCTTTTAGTGTCTGTGTGCATGTGTGCTGATAAGCTTGTTTGTTAGTGCGCCTGTTTAGTTTATGCTTTTCTCAAATGTGCTTTATTACATTCACCAAGGAGTGACATGATCTTGTGTTTTTCATATCTATCTGTTAGTTTGATTTGAACAGAAAAACTCATGTAGTTGTGAAATTCCTTAAAACATTTATTTTTATAAATGGAAAAACTCAGAAGTAAATGGAAGTTGGTGGTGCTTATTTTTTCAATTCTAATTCAGAATGTAATTTTATTTTATGTTTATGACTTGTAAGTGCTGCAAACTGTGTAGCAAGCCTGACTGACAAGTATTAAAAAGGGAAGAAAATACTTTAATGTAAACTTTTTTTTTTACTAAAATTCATATTTTGTCGTGTGATTGTGCTGACTGAAGTTGGTTTCTATGTTATTTAGACATGAAAGGTCAGTTGCTTGCTTGTTTTTTTAATATCATATGCGTCTCATATCCATACTTTAAACTTTGTTCGATTTATTTTTCTTACAGAAGTTAGTTTCAGCACAATGGACAGCTACAGTGTATAGCAACACACACAGTCGCCTCATTTATTTGTTTTCTGCACCCATGTAATCCAATACTACGTTTAAAAAAACAAATCAATTAAATGATAAATATTATTTAATACTATTAATAATATGAATACATTTTTTTATATATAAATAAATAATAATAGTAATAAATAATAATAAATATATACATACACATTTTATAATACGGAAGTTGATTATTTTTGATATCTTCGCTACCATCATTTGAACACAAAGGGACGCTGTTGCCCTGTATATGAACGAAAACGTCTACTTGTGTTCAGTACATCCCTGACAGACTGCATTCAGTGTCATTGTGCACGTAGTAGAGGGAAGACGCTCGACGGAGAGGCCGCGATCTTATGATTTCCCCATTAGTACTTTTAAGGATCGAATTTTTGGAAACATTTTGTGGATATTAAGTATTTTGACGGATCTTTGAACAATGGATCGTCGTGGATTCATCACTGTGGGCTTAAGATGGCGTTTTTTTCACGGACTGCGTCATCAACTAGGATCGCTCTTGTTTCTGCTGTGTGTTGTTAACATAGTAGGTGGTCAGATTCGATATTCTATACCAGAGGAGATGAAGAAAGGCTCCGTGATCGGTAATGTGGCGCAGGATTTGGGCATAGACGTGAAGAGGCTCAGGTCCGGGCGGGCCCGGATCGTGACGGGAGAAAACATCCAGTACACCGAGCTGAAGACAGACAAAGGACTTCTCGTCGTGAATGAGAGAATAGACCGAGAGCAGCTTTGTGGAGACGTGACGCCGTGCAGCTTCAGTTTTGAGATGATTCTGGAAAATCCTATGGAATTACACCAAATAACGATCGAGGTTCTGGATATAAATGATCACGCTCCCGTATTTCCAAATAAAGAAAATACTCTTCAATTTGAAATCAGTGAAGCAGCCGCAGTTGGAGGGCGTTTTCCGTTGCAGAGTGCGGAGGATCAGGATGTAGGACAAAATACGCTTAAAGATTATATTTTATCCACTAATGAAAACTTCGTATTAAAAGAACAATTAAATCCAGATGGAAGTAAATATGTGGAGATGGTTCTTCAGAAACCTTTAGATCGAGAGAAACAGCCACAATTGAATTTCAAACTCATCGCAGTTGATGGAGGAACACCGCAGCGATCTGGTTCAGTCAATATTGACGTCACCGTTTTAGATAATAATGACAACGTTCCGATATTTAACCAGACAGTTTATAAGACGTCAGTCATGGAAAATGTTTTGAAAGGAACGAACGTTATAACGGTGAACGCAACAGACGCTGATAGTGGTTCAAATGGATTAATTTCTTACAGTTTATCTAAGATGAAAGGACATGTAGGAGATATTTTTAACATCGATGAAAATACAGGAGTTATTTCCGTGATTGGTTCAATTGACTATGAAAAAGATAAAAAGTATGAGCTGAGGGTGGAAGCAAAGGATCAGGGTGGTTTTGTAGGTACAAGTAAAGTTATAATAGATGTTACTGATGTCAACGATAATGCTCCTATCATCAGTATCATGTCTTACTCCAGCCCTGTATCCGAAGACGCTCCTCCTGGTACAACCATTGCTTTTCTAAACGTCAAGGATTCTGATTCTGGAGCAAACGGGCAAATTAAATGTTCGATTGATGGGAAATTACCATTTAAAATTGAATCATCTGTAACAAACTATTGCAATTTGGTTTCTGAAAATATTTTTGACAGAGAAGCTGTTTCAGAGTACAACGTAAAAGTTACAGCAACAGATTTTGGAAATCCTCCACTCTCCAGCTCAACTGATTTATTCATTAAAATATCAGACGTAAACGACAATGCCCCAGAGTTTGGTAAAAAGTCTTATTCAGCTCATGTAGTGGAAAATAATTCACCTGGTGTCTCAATATTTGCAGTCAGTGCACTCGACTCTGATTCAAACCAAAACGCCAGAATCTCATATATTTTAGAAGACACTCAGGTCAGTGGAGCTTCAGTTTCCACTTTTGTCTCCTTAAACTCTGAAACTGGAGTGATCAGTGCAGTTCGTACCTTTGATTATGAACAAATCAAAGAAATTGAGCTCACAGTCAAAGCTCAGGATGGAGGCTCCCCTCCTCTCAGCAGCAACGTGACTGTCAAAATACTGATCCAGGACCAGAACGACAACCCTCCTCAGGTCCTGTATCCGGTCCAGACCGGCGGCTCTCTGGTGGCTGAAATGGTTCCTCGCTCTGCAGATGTGGGCTATCTGGTGACTAAAGTGGTGGCTGTTGATGTGGACTCTGGACAGAACGCCTGGCTCTCCTATAAACTGCAGAGAGCCACAGACAGGCCGCTGTTTGAAGTGGGCTTACATAACGGAGAGATCAGAACTATCCGACAAGTCAGCGATAAAGATGCTGTGAAACAAAGACTGAGCATTACAGTGGAGGACAACGGACAGCCCTCTCGTTCAGCTACAGTCATTGTTAACGTGGTGGTGGCGGACAGCTTCCCAGAAGTCATGTCAGAGTTCACCGACTTTACACAGGACAAGGAGTACAACGACAACCTGACTTTTTACTTAGTGTTGGCTTTGGCTGTAGTTTCCTTCCTCTTCATCACGTGTTTAGTGGTCATTATATCAGTGAAGATCTACAGATGGAGACAGTCTCGCGTCATGTATCACTCCAACCTCCCTGTGATTCCATATTATCCACCACGTTACTCAGACACTTTGGGGACAGGGACTCTCCAACATGTGTACAACTACGAGGTGTGCAGGACCACTGACTCCAGAAAGAGTGATATGAAGTTCATGTCACCCATGAGTGACAGTCTAGTGAGTGTGGATGGAGCTGACGCTGATGATCCACGAGTGGAAAAACAAATGTCAGGAAACTTTTCTCAAATGTCAACTTTGGTGAGTAAATACTTTCACATTTTCTGTCTGGTATAGCTTGAGCTTGTACAAGCGACATTGCAGCCTAATTTCTGACTGAAAGTGTGTTACTTACACAACTTACATATTGTTGAAACAGAAACAATACAGTGGTTTGAGATTGTACAACATGACTAGCGATGGAAATATTGTGATGCTGCACAAGTGACTTGATCTGGTTTTCTGGTTGTCATACAGCATATTTAATGAGTGGTATAAAATGTACCTCTTTTCATCACACCTTGAAATTGAAGAAAATGTTTTTGTAATATCCAGATTTCCATATTCTAGTGTCTGAATGCATGTTTGCTGATAAACTTGTTTGTGAGATATGAGCTTGTGTTTTATGTCAGTATTGTCGCTTGACAACTTTGACCATTTGTGAGCTATCTATAAGTATGGATTTAATAATAATCTCTATTTATATAGCGCCTTTCTAGACCAGGGTCACAAAGCGCTTTGACAGTCATGCATTCCCCCATTCACACATACTGGATGGAGTAGGCTGCAACACGCCAGCTCTGCCAGGAGCAATCAGGGTAAAGTGTCTTGCTCAGGGACACAACGACACAAGCTTGTCTGGAGCTGGGATTGAACCTGCAACCTTGGACTGCAGGCAACCACTCTACCATCTGAGCTAAGACGCCCCTATAATTTACTCTATTCCATTACCTAACAGTGTGATTAGAATTTGGTTTTTTTTCTGCTTATTTGTATGAACAGAATAACTTGAAAAAAATGTGGATGAAGTATTATCTGGAAATATATCTGATTTTCATGGTAATCAGTATTTCCAATCAGATTTAGGAAGGACTTGCACTTTTATGACTTGTATTTGCTGCAACTCATGTCACCAGCCTTGGTAAGAAGTATAAAAGAGTAAATTGCAATATATCGATTCTTGTTGTGTCGATCAAATTTGTTCTTTGTACATTATTTAAGAAAGTCTAGAAAGACGTAGATAAGACACCGCGTGCAAAGATCAATAGGTGGAAATTTGATTGTGTCCTTTCACAGGAATTCATCGTTTCATTGAACCAACATTATTCCTGAATCATCGAAGTTATCTCTCTATTTTCCTGTATGCTGTATTTTTTTTCCACATCTTTTCTAATAATTAAGTGAATTGAGCTCCTTGGTAGAGTTATGGTGCTTGGATAATTAACATGAAGAGCTGTGTCAGCCTCGTCAGAATTAGCTTTGATAAGGCCTTATCTAGATAAACTAAGGAGTTTTCTCACCTTTTTTTATATTCGGACATGAACATATTTAGCAAAAGCTTGAATATGTCCTGGACACTTTCTGTCTCCAGTTTATAAGTATATAATGAAGAGCTATTGAAACCAGTAATAAAAGCAAGAAAAACAAAACATTTACTTTGGATGAATCAAGTCTTTGTGTGAAGCTGTCATTTTATTTTTAACTCATGTACTCTTGTTTTTAGTCGCATTAAAGTCTGAGTATTATAGTCTCGTTCAACTCACAGTGATCCATTAATCTTTTCGACTGTCTGTATCTAATTGGTTGTTTTTTTTGGGGTACCGTGCACATGTGACATGGGAGGTGCTCTAATTGAATGAGTTCCGTAAAAAAATAACCACAACCTTCTAAGATAGCATCGGAAGTAAGGTTGTTTTTTTGTACTGAATATCTTATTTGTCTTTTATACATCAACATTTGATCATTTAAATTGTCCTCCAGTGAAAGTCCCATGGCTGTTCTTATGTTTCAGAATTCACCATGCTGATATAATGGAGTAGAAGATTATTTTTGCTGTATTTCCAATGATGTTGTTATATTATCAAAGACTAGGCCAAAAATACATTTTTGTTTGCCCTTGAGTTTTTCCCACGTATCATATGACCACAGCTTCTGGTGTAGTTCATGCTAGAGCCTGATATTCTTGCGTACTGGGCATTGCCCGGTGCTGTTGCTCATTTGACCCTGTGATATCAGTTTAATTTATGGAAGTAGTACACTGGTCTTCGACATAAGAATGTCTTATGTATAATATAATCGTGTATAGGTTGTATCCAATACCTCTGATTAAGAGTACTTTGAGAGAGTACTGGTGAATAAACTGTGCTTTAAGAAGGAATTCAAAATATTGACTTTTCTAAACTTTTGAACAATATAAAATTAAAATTGTGAGTATTATTTTGCTTCTGTCAGTAAAATTTGGTGGCTAAACTGTGTGTGTGTGGGACGGTCTGCATGTTGCGAAAATTGAATGGTTGTGATGGAGACAAAACATTTTATCAGCGAAAATGACACTGGAATTTAAATAAAGCACCAAGTTCTGCATTGGTTTTCGGTTTGGGTACCACTGTTCATGCCAGCACCTGTTTCATCCTTACTTCCAAGCGACAAAAGCGGCTCCAATGTCATTGACAGTGGGCTGGTCCAATAAAATATCTTAGCGCTTCAGCAAATTGGGTGGACCTTACAGCAAAGAAAGCAACTTATTGGTTGATTTCCTAAATTAAATTCAAAGTGAGACCATTCTAATTAATGTTATTAAGCAATTTAATGATGATTTAATCAAAAATAGAGCCAAAATGATCCCCAATATATATAATTTTGTGCACTATATTCTTATAGCATGCAAGTCAGCTTCATATTTAAACATGACAAATATCAAATCCTAGCTGATATTTTATTTAAGGTTTATTAAAACAGATGAAATGGTAAAAATATGTTATCTCTCAGATGTTTAAAAGTTAATATTAAACCTGGTCGGTGTTGGTTATTTTCAATATCACAGTGTTGTGGAATCCTTATTGTTATTAGACATAAAATATTGCCATCTCTTCATTATCAAATGTATACGTAGAGTTTTATTTAAAAATGTCAATCCTATCTATTGTTTGGCAGCTGATTTCAGTGATGACAACATTATTTATCATATAACAGTTGGTGTGTCTACCTGACCATGTATGTTAACAGGTTAATTGTAATCTGTCTCATCTGTTTTAATTGACATATCAACGTATATATATATATATATATATCTTAGCATTGTTTGTTTTTGTAAACATCATTCTGTCTTGTTTTTATTCCTCCACATTATTTTATATAGTTAATTATAGGCATTGTTACCTGACCAGCATTATAGTCACGATTTCCTCATATTCTCTTAGTTTGTCGACGACAACATTGTTTGATAATATCGATGACAAACTGATTACAAGTCAAGCAAACAGATAACTGCATGTTTCTGCTCAAAAAGAAGACTTAGAAACTACAGTGAAAATATTGAGCTCATGAAAGTGTAAATGGATGTCTTGTGGTCTTGTAGGAAGAGGGTTTGGTTGTTTAAAGTGATCAAAGCTCATTGTTGATCTTTTAAAATAACGTCTTGTCAGAGTTGTATCTCATATCCAACATTGTGGTTCTATTTATGCTGTCTGATTTGGAAATAGGATTGTGTATCTTGAAGGACTGAGTGTGTTTGTCGCCTGTTGTCGACGTTTATATTGTGAAGTATAGATGTCTGATGTTTCCATGTATCCGAGCTGTAACTTACTTGGTAGTTTGTCATGATTCTGACTATGATTTTGTTAAAAAATACCATGTTATCCTTAATAATTGTATAGATTGTTAATTATATGATTTATTTATTTAGTTATTTACAGGCAACATTAATTTACTCTCCCTCAGTGAAAGATGGTTATAATTGTGGTGGTTTATACTTCGGTCTTCAAAACTTTGAATCCCGACGATTAAAAGTTTTGATCAAAGTATCAATCAAAATGAAGTGCCTTCTCATGAGGTGCACCAGATTATTATTATTCTCATTAAGTCTCAGGGTCTTGCAATACTGTAGCCAATCCCAGCTTCAATTTGGCTTTAGGAGCAGACGCCATTAAAAGAAACACAAGTCAACACCTAACACACCTACACTCAACAAATGCACAATCACCAATGAATAAGTTATAGTTGCTAAATTAACCACAATGTATTTTTTTGGAAATCAGGGATCCCGGAGGAATCCCGCACAAGCACGGGGAGACCAACTCCACGCAGAGAGGACCCTGGTTCGTCCCGAGCTGAATTCTAATCAGGGACCCTATGAGGCTGTGGCTCTAACCAATATGCCACCACAATATGTTTTAGCCTACCCTGCCCAGTGAACACTCTTTTATTTTCTGCCTTTTTTTTCAAAGAAGAATTTCATTATTTCAAGCCTGCTTGATGTGTCATTTTGTCTATTGATGATTTCACTTCACTCCTATACTCGTACACAATGAAGAGCATAATCGTAGCAAACTGTTTTGATTTAATTTAGATGTATATGTGTTTTAAAAAAAAAAAGAAAATGTGATGGAATGGCGACTTACTGATGTGATTTTTAATATGTATCCAATGTTTTGTCCTGCAAATGTTGTATTGCTTCAAAGGAATAGTGGAAAATGTGTTGGAAATATGTGTCAACTGAATACACTTATTAAATATTCATACTTGACTGAGTGACATGTTTTTATTTTTACTAAGGAAAATGTATGATTGACTGAAAAATAATGGTTTAATATGCTTATTTAGGTACATTTGAGAGTGTATGAACAATGGTGTTTCCATTTAAAGACGTTGTTGTACACGTGTTATACCATTTGGACGCTTAGTGACGCTGTTGGCCTGTGGATGAAATGTACTGCCTGGTTCTGCGCAATTCCTCCCTGGCGCAGAGCACAGTGAAGCTTTATTGTGTTCGTAGATGACGGCGGACATTTGGTGTGGAGGCTCCTGAGGACCACACCTATGGAACTAACTGGGATTACTTTTAAATGATTGCAATTGAAAACATTGTAACACATTTATATATTTGAACGATATTTTTTGCATATTCGTGAACAATGGATCGTCGTGGATTCATCACTGTGGGCTTAAGATGGCGTTTTTTTCACGGACTGCGTCATCAACTAGGATCGCTCTTGTTTCTGCTGTGCGTTGTTAACATGGTAGGTGGTCAGATTCGATATTCTATACCAGAGGAGATGAAGAAAGGCTCCGTGATCGGTAACGTGGCGCAGGATTTGGGCATAGACGTGAAGAGGCTCAGGTCCGGGCGGGCCCGGATCGTGACGGGAGAAAACATCCAGTACACCGAGCTGAAGACAGACAAAGGACTTCTCGTCGTGAATGAGAGAATAGACCGAGAGCAGTTTTGTGGAGACGTGACGCCGTGCAGCTTCAGTTTTGAGATGATTCTGGAAAATCCCATGGAACTGCATCAAATAACAATCGAGGTACTGGATATAAACGATCATGCACCCGTGTTTCCAAATCAAGCACTACATTTTGAAATAACAGAAGCCGCGTTAGTGGGAGGAAAATTTCCTCTGGAGAGTGCGGAGGACCAGGATGTCGGACAAAACGCTTTAAAAGATTATATTTTATCCACAAATGACAACTTTGTATTAAAAGAACAATTAAATCCAGATGGAAGTAAATATGTAGAGATGGTTCTTCAGAAACCTTTAGATCGAGAGAAACAGCCTCATTTGAATTTAAAACTTATCGCAGTTGACGGAGGAACACCGCAGCGATCTGGATCAGTGAATATTGACGTCACCGTGTTGGATGCAAATGATAATGTGCCGATATTTAATCAATCTACCTACAAAACTTCAGTAATGGAAAATGTAATAAAAGGCACAGCAATAATTACAGTTAATGCCACAGACGCTGACAGTGGAATAAATGGACAGATTTTGTACAGTTTGTCAAAAATGAAAGGGTCAGCTGCAGATAAATTTGTCATCAACGGACACACAGGTGTAGTTTCTGTGTCTGGAGACATTGATTATGAGAAAGACAAAAAGTATGAGGTGAGGGTTGAAGCTAAAGATCAAGGAGGACTAATTGGGACAACTAAAATTATTATAGAGATCATTGACGTCAATGATAGTCCTCCTGTTATAAATATCATGTCGTTTTTGAACCCAATGTCAGAAGACACAAGTCCAGGTACAACAATTGCAATATTTAATATCAAAGACTCTGATTCAGGTGCCAACGGACAAATACAATGTTCAATAGATCGTAAACTTCCATTCAAAGTAGAATCATCTATGAAGGATTATTACAATTTAGTCTCTGATCAATTATTCGATAGAGAAACTGTTTCTGAATATAATATAACGTTAACGGTGACAGATTCAGGAAGTCCTCCTATGTTTACATCTAAAATTCTTAATTTGAAAATATCTGACGTAAACGACAATGCACCATTATTTGATAAAAATAAATATTCTGCTTTTATCACTGAAAATAATTCACCTGGTGTGTCTATATTTGCAGTCAGTGCTTGTGATTCAGACTTGAACCAAAATGCCAGAATTTCATATATTTTAGAAGAAACTGAGGTTGGTGGAGCTTCAGTTTCCACATTTGTCTCCTTAAACTCTGAAACTGGAGTGATCAGTGCAGTTCGTACCTTTGATTATGAACAAATCAAACAAGTTGAGCTCACAGTCAAAGCTCAGGACGGAGGCTCTCCTCCTCTTAGCAGCAACGTGACTGTCAAAATACTGATCCAGGACCAGAACGACAACCCTCCTCAGGTCCTGTATCCGGTCCAGACCAGCGGATCTCTGGTGGCTGAAATGGTGCCTCGCTCAGCAGATGTGGGCTATCTGGTGACTAAGGTGGTGGCTGTTGATGTGGACTCTGGACAGAACGCCTGGCTCTCCTATAAACTGCAGAGAGCCACAGACAGGCCGCTGTTTGAAGTGGGCTTACAGAACGGAGAGATCAGAACTATCCGACAAGTCAGCGATAAAGATGCTGTGAAACAAAGACTGAGCGTTACAGTGGAGGACAACGGACAGCCCTCTCGTTCAGCTACAGTCATTGTTAACGTGGTGGTGGCGGACAGCTTCCCAGAAGTCATGTCAGAGTTCACTGACTTTACACAGGACAAGGAGTACAACGACAACCTGACTTTTTACTTAGTGTTGGCTTTGGCTGTAGTTTCCTTCCTCTTCATCACGTGTTTAGTGGTCATTATATCAGTGAAGATCTACAGATGGAGACAGTCTCGTGTCATGTATCACTCCAACCTCCCTGTGATTCCATATTATCCACCACGTTACTCAGACACTTTGGGGACAGGGACTCTCCAACATGTGTACAACTACGAGGTGTGCAGGACCACTGACTCCAGAAAGAGTGATATGAAGTTCATGCCACCCATGAGTGACAGTCTAGTGAGTGTGGATGGAGCTGACGCTGATGATCCACGAGTGGAGAAACAAATGTCAGGAAACTTCTCTCAGATGTCAACTTTGGTGAGTAAAGAAATATTTATTTGCAGTACGGCTGAATGTCACCTGACTTCCTTGCTTATGTTGGCTCTAAATCAGGTTCTCCAAAGTGTTTCAAAAAGGGCCGCAGTTGGTGCATGTTTTTGTTCCAACCAATCAAGAGGACACATTTTCACCAATAAGGTTTCTTAGGAGTATAATCAGCTGACTGCTTATCTGGTCGTGCTTGTTTTAGCTGAGAGCTAATTGGTTGAACTGTTCATGCTTCGTTGGTTGGAAAAAAAAACTTCACCAACCTGGCCCTTTGAGGACGGGTTTTGCTATGTCTGCTCTAAATGATCTGACCAGTGTGTTCTTTCTCTGTCCATGGTGCTGAAATGTCCATATAAGTGGTGAACTCCATTGAATAAGAAGGGGAATGATATCTCACCGACATTTGAAATGGAACCCTTCCATTAGGAACTTTTCTTTTTCATTTAACTTCCTCTTCAGTGATTGAATGTTTTTCTCCATCTTTGACTGGTGATCGTGTATAAGTCAAATTATAACAATTCCCCCGAAAAAAAGTTATGATTTTCTTATTTATTTTTACAATAAAACGTAAAATTGGTTATACTTGTTCATATGATTAAATCATTTTCGTATATATAAAAACGTAATTTATCCTGACGTGACAAATTGCAGATTGCATCTCTTTCAAAATGTTATTTTTAAGCATATCCAGCACATGACGTGAGTTTGAACTTTGTAATATACTGTACATATTAAATATGATCCATGTTTTAATAGAATTAGTACTGAATCACCAACAATAAAATGGTTTGGTAATAAATATGTCTTTTCTTAGCGGAATATGTAGATATGTCACCATTGTTCACTTTATATTATTGTGAATTTTACTTTACATAATGAATTTAAAACTTAAGTACAAGTTTGTTTGTTTTTTTCTTGTAAACATATACAGTTCTTCCAACATCAATATATTCTATATTCTGACTTTTTTATGTAAGTAAAAATCCTGATATTATAATGTAATTATTTCATTTTGAATTACGCTACTCTCGTGTTTGAACACAGAGGGACGCTGTTGGACTGTGTATGAAACTGATTGTATGTTCTGTTCAGTCCCTCCTTGACTGACTGCAGTGAAGCGTCTTTGTGTTCGTCGTAAGGGAGGATGTTGGATGCGAAATTATCTCTCCGACTATTTTGTACTTAAACCCAATAGCTATCATCTACATCGATATAAAACGAAATTGAAGGAATACGTGGACATTAAGGATTTATTTTGACGGATCTTTGGACGATGGATCGTCGTGGATTCATCACTGTGGGCTTAAGATGGCGTTTTTTTCACGGACTGCGTCATCAACTAGGATCGCTCTTGTTTCTGCTGTGTGTTGTTAACATGGTAGGTGGTCAGATTCGATATTCTATACCAGAGGAGATGAAGAAAGGCTCCGTGATCGGTAATGTGGCGCAGGATTTGGGCATAGACGTGAAGAGGCTCAGGTCCGGGCGGGCCCGGATCGTGACGGGAGAAAACATCCAGTACACCGAGCTAAAGACAGACAAAGGACTTCTCGTCGTGAATGAGAGAATAGACCGAGAGCAGCTTTGCGGAGACGTGACGCCGTGCAGCTTCAGTTTTGAGGTGATTCTGGAAAATCCGATTGAATTGCATCAAATAACGATCGAAGTTCTGGATATAAATGATCACAGTCCTTTTTATGAAAATGAAGATATGGCCCTCACTTTTGAAATAAGTGAAGGAGCTGCGATCGGAACAGAATTTCCACTTAAACATGCATATGATTTGGATGTTGGAATAAACTCATTAAAAGAATATGTTTTATCACCAAATCAAAATTTCGTTTTAAAACAACAAACACATCCAGATGGAAGTAAAAACATCAAGATGATTCTTCAGAAACCTTTAGATCGAGAGAAACAGTCTAATTTGGATTTAAAACTCATCGCAGTTGACGGAGGAACACCGCAGCGATCTGGTTCAGTCAATATTGACGTCACCGTTTTAGATGCAAATGATAATGTTCCGATATTTAACCAGACAGTTTATAGGGCGTCAGTGATGGAAAACATTTTAAAAGGCACTCGCGTTATTACCGTTAATGCAACTGACAAAGACAGCGGTTTATTTGGATTAATATCATATAGTTTATCTAAAACGAAAGTTGGAACAGGGGATGTGTTTGATATTGATGAGAAAACGGGGATAATTTCTGTATCCGGTTTAATAGATTATGAAAAAGAAAAAAAGTACGAGCTCCGAGTGGAGGCAAAGGATCAGGGAGGCCTTATCGGATCTAGTAAAGTTATATTAGACATTATCGACGTTAACGACAATTCCCCGGTTATTAATGTCATGTCTTTTCAAAATCCTGTATCAGAAGATTCCCTTCCTGGAACAACAATTGCAGTTTTTAACATTAAAGATTCAGATTCTGCTGATAACGGACAAGTAAAGTGTTCTGTGGATCGTAACCTCCCTTTCAAAATCGAGTCATCAATGAAAGATTATTACAATTTAATTTCTGATCAATATTTTGACAGAGAATCAGCCCCGGAATACAACATTAGTGTAACAGCGACTGATTCAGGAAACCCTCCTTTATCAACCTCAAGAATTCTTAATCTTAAAATATCTGACATAAATGACAACGCACCATTATTTTATAAAAATAAATATTCTGCTTTTATCACCGAAAATAATTCACCTGGTATCTCTATATGTGCAGTCAGTGCTCGTGATTCAGACTTGAACCAAAACGCCAGAATCTCGTATATTTTAGAAGACACTGAGGTCGGTGGAGCTTCAGTTTCAACTTTTGTCTCCTTAAACTCTGAAACTGGAGTGATCAGTGCAGTTCGTACCTTTGATTATGAACAAATCAAAGAAGTTGAGCTCACAGTCAAAGCTCAGGACGGAGGCTCTCCTCCTCTCAGCAGCAACGTGACTGTCAAAATACTGATCCAGGACCAAAACGACAACCCTCCACAAGTCCTGTATCCGGTCCAGACCGGCAGCTCTCTGGTGGCTGAAATGGTGCCTCGTTCTGCAGATGTGGGCTATCTGGTGACTAAAGTGGTGGCTGTTGATGTGGACTCTGGACAGAACGCCTGGCTCTCCTATAAACTGCAGAGAGCCACAGACAGGCCGCTGTTTGAAGTGGGCTCACAGAACGGAGAGATCAGAACTATCCGACAAGTCAGCGATAAAGATGCTGTGAAACAAAGACTGAGCGTTACAGTGGAGGACAACGGACAGCCCTCTCGTTCAGCTACAGTCATTGTTAACGTTGTGGTGGCGGACAGCTTCCCAGAAGTCATGTCAGAGTTCACTGACTTCACACAGGACAAGGAGTACAACGACAACCTGACTTTTTACTTAGTGCTGGCTTTGGCTGTAGTTTCCTTCCTCTTCATCACGTGTTTAGTGGTCATTATATCAGTGAAGATCTACAGATGGAGACAGTCTCGGGTCATGTATCACTCCAACCTCCCTGTGATTCCATATTATCCACCACGTTACTCAGACACTTTGGGGACAGGGACTCTCCAACATGTGTACAACTACGAGGTGTGCAGGACCACTGACTCCAGAAAGAGTGATATGAAGTTCATGCCACCCATGAGTGACAGTCTAGTGAGTGTGGATGGAGCTGACGCTGATGATCCACGAGTGGAGAAACAAATGTCAGGAAACTTCTCTCAAATGTCAACTTTGGTGAGTAAAGAAATATTTATTTGCAGTACGGCTGGATGTCACCTGACTCTCTTTCTAAATGACCAGTGTCTCGATTCTCTGTCCATGGTGCTGAGATTTTCATTGAAGTGCTGAACTTCAGTGAATAAGTAAGCAGGAAGATATTTAACATATTTTGGTACTTCGATAGGTATGTAACTCATCAGTGTTTTGTCTGTTATTTCAGTACTGCTACTTGAATATGTATACTTGGTGATATGGAATGTTAGGCGAATTATCACTGATGTAAACAAATTCAATTCTTCATTTATTTTTATTTTATTTACAATTTAACACTTTTAACATGGCCATAATAGTGCACATCAACAAATAATAATGTCCTATATTAACTAAGTTATTATTAACCGGAGAAATTACGGATTGTATCAAGTTATCCTTTAAAATATTATTTTTAAACATATATTTCAAATAACCTCAGTTGAAAATTGGTATAACAAAGTTGTCATTGGATGTTTGTTTTTTTTTCTTTTTAGAAATAATTCAATTTTATTAACAATTTAAGCAATTTTTTTCGATAGTAAATACTTTTTTCTACGGGAGATATATGGCGGTTTTTCTGAAACACTTTTTGACCTTGTGTTATTTAGAATTTTACCCTACGTAATTCATTTTAAATTATTCTTGTTCTTCATTTGTTTTTCTTGTTGGTGTGTGTAATTTTTCGACCATGATTTAATTATATTTCCCAACTCTTTTGATGGTAGTACAAACCCTGATATTAATTTTATATATATTTTTTAAAACCGTTGCTCTAACATTTGAACACAGAGGGACGCTGTTGGACTGTGTATGAAACTTATTGTATGTTCTGTTCAGTCCCTCCTTGACTGACTGCAGTGAAGCGTCTTTGTGTTCGTCGTAAGGGAGGATGTTGGATGCGAAATTATCTCTCCGACTATTTTGTACTTAAAGCCATTAGCTATCATCTACATCGGAATACAACGAAATTGAAGGAATAAGTGGACATTACGGATTTATTTTGACGGATCTTTGAATAATGGATCGTCGTGGATTCATCACTGTGGGCTTAAGATGGCGTTTTTTTTACGGACTGCGTCATCAACTAGGATCGCTCTTGTTTCTGCTGTGTGTTGTTAACATGGTAGGTGGTCAGATTCGATATTCCATACCAGAGGAGATGAAGAAAGGCTCCGTGATCGGTAATGTGGCGCAGGATTTGGGCATAGACGTGAAGAGGCTCAGGTCCGGGCGGGCCCGGATCGTGACGGGAGAAAACATCCAGTACACCGAGCTGAAGACAGACAAAGGACTTCTCGTCGTGAATGAGAGAATAGACCGAGAGCATCTTTGCGGAGACGTGACGCCGTGCAGCTTCAGTTTTGAGATGATTCTAGAAAATCCGATGGAACTACATCAAATAATGATCGAGGTTCTGGATATAAATGATCACAGTCCTTTTTTTGAAAATGAAGATATGGCCCTCACTTTTGAAATAAGTGAAGCAGCTGCGATCGGAACAGAATTTCCACTTAAACAAGCATATGATTTGGATGTTGGAATAAACTCATTAAAAGAATATGTTTTATCACCAAATCAAAATTTCGTTTTAAAACAACAAACGAATCCAGATGGTAGCAAAAATATCGAGATGGTTCTTCAGAAACCTTTAGATCGAGAGAAACAACCACATTTGAATTTAAAACTCATCGCTGTTGACGGAGGAACACCTCAGCGATCTGGTTCAGTCAATATTGACGTCACCGTTTTAGATGCTAATGATAATGTTCCGATATTTAACCAGACAGTTTATAAAGCGACAGTGATGGAAAACATTTTAAAAGGAACTCGCGTTATAACCGTCAATGCCACTGACGCTGACAGTGGTTTATTTGGATTAATATCATATAGTTTATCTAAAACGAAAGTCGGAACAGTAGATGTGTTTGACATAGATGAGAAAACGGGGATCATTTCTGTATCCGGTTTAATAGATTATGAAAAAGAAAAAAAGTACGAGCTCCGAGTGGAGGCAAAGGATCAGGGAGGCCTTATTGGCAAAAGTAAAGTCATTATAGACATTATCGACGTGAATGACAATTCCCCGGTTATTAATGTCATGTCTTTTCAAAATCCTGTATCAGAAGATTCACTTACTGGTACAACTATTGCAATTTTTAACATAAAAGATTCGGATTCTGCTGATAACGGACAAGTAAAGTGTTCTGTGGATCGTAACCTCCCTTTCAAAATCGAGTCATCAATGAAAGATTATTACAATTTAATTTCTGATCAATATTTTGACAGAGAATCAGCCCCGGAATACAACATTAGTGTAACAGCGACTGATTCAGGGAACCCTCCTTTATCAACCTCAAGAATTCTTAATCTTAAAATATCTGACATAAACGACAACGCTCCATTATTTGTTAAAAATAAATATTCGGCTTTTATCACCGAAAATAATTCACCTGGTGTCTCTATATTTGCAGTGAGTGCTTGTGATTCAGACTTGAACCAAAACGCCAGAATCTCGTATATTTTAGAAGACACTGAGGTCAGTGGAGCTCCAGTTTCAACTTTTGTCTCCTTAAACTCTGAAACTGGAGTGATCAGTGCAGTTCGTACCTTTGATTATGAACAAATCAAAGAAGTTGAGCTCATAGTCAAAGCTCAGGACGGAGGCTCCCCTCCTCTCAGCAGCAACGTGACTGTCAAAATACTGATCCAGGACCAGAACGACAACCCTCCTCAGATCCTGTATCCGGTCCAGACCAGCGGCTCTCTGGTGGCTGAAATGGTACCTCGCTCAGCAGATGTGGGCTATCTGGTGACTAAAGTGGTGGCTGTTGATGTGGACTCTGGACAGAACGCCTGGCTCTCCTATAAACTGCAGAGAGCCACAGACAGGCCGCTGTTTGAAGTGGGCTTACAGAACGGAGAGATCAGAACTATCCGACAAGTCAGCGATAAAGATGCTGTGAAACAAAGACTGAGCGTTACAGTGGAGGACAACGGACAGCCCTCTCGTTCAGCTACAGTCATTGTTAACGTGGTGGTGGCGGACAGCTTCCCAGAAGTCATGTCAGAGTTCACTGACTTTACACAGGACAAGGAGTACAACGACAACCTGACTTTTTACTTAGTGTTGGCTTTGGCTGTAGTTTCCTTCCTCTTCATCACGTGTTTAGTGGTCATTATATCAGTGAAGATCTACAGATGGAGACAGTCTCGTGTCATGTTTCACTCCAACCTCCCTGTGATTCCATATTATCCACCACGTTACTCAGACACTTTGGGGACAGGGACTCTCCAACATGTGTACAACTACGAGGTGTGCAGGACCACTGACTCCAGAAAGAGTGATATGAAGTTCATGCCACCCATGAGTGACAGTCTAGTGAGTGTGGATGGAGCTGACGCTGATGATCCACGAGTGGAGAAACAAATGTCAGGAAACTTCTCTCAAATGTCAACTTTGGTGAGTAAAGAAATATTTATTTGCTGTACAGCTGGATAACACCTGACACTCTTGTTAAATGTTCTGACCAGAGTCTCGATTCTCTGTCCATGGTTCTGAGATTTTCATTGAAGTGCTGAACTTCAGTGAATAAGTAAGCGGGAAGATATTTAACATATTTTGGAACTTCGATAGGAATGTAACTCATCAGTGTTTTGTCTCTTATTTCAGTATTGCTACTTGAATATGTGTACTTGGTCATACGGAATGTTAGGCGAATTATAACTGATGTAAACAAATTAAATTCTTCATTTATTTTTATTTTATTTAAAATTTAACACTTTTAACGTGGTCATAATAGTGCATATCAATAAATAATAATGTCCTATATTAAGCTAGTTATTCCTAACGGGAGAAATTACGGATTGCATTAAGTTATCCTTTAAAATATTATTTTTAAACATATAAATCAAATAACCTCAGTTGAAAATTGGTATAACAAAATTGTCATTAGATGTTGTTGTTTTTTCTTTTTACAAATAATTCAATTTTATCAACAATTTAAGCTTTTTTTTCGATAGTAAATACTTTTTTCTACGGGAGATATATGGCAGTTTTTCTGACACACTTTTTGACCTTGTATTATTTTGAAATTTACCCTACGTAATTAATTTTAAATTATTCTTGTTCTTCATTTGTTTTTCTTGTTGGTGTGTGTAATCTTTCGACCATGATTTAATTATATTTCCCAACTCTTTTGATGGTAGTAAAAACCCTGATATTAATTTTATCTTTTTTAAAAAAACGTTCCACTCGTCTTTGAACACAGAGGGACGCTGTTGGACTGTGTATGAAACTGATTGTATGTTCTGTTCAGTCCCTCCTTGACTGACTGCGGTGAAGCGTCTTTGTGTTCGTCGTAAGGGAGGATGTTGGATGCAAAATTATCCTTCTGACTATTTTGTAGTTAAACCCAGTTACTATCATATACATCGGAATACAACGACGGAATAAGTGGACATTAAGGATTTATTTTGACGGATCTTTGAACAATGGATCGTCGTGGATTCATCACTGTGGGCTTAAAATGGCGTTTTTTTCACGGACTGCGTCATCAACTAGGATCGCTCTTGTTTCTGCTGTGTGTTGTTAACATGGTAGGTGGTCAGATTCGATATTCTATACCAGAGGAGATGAAGAAAGGCTCCGTGATCGGTAACGTGGCGCAGGATTTGGGCATAGACGTGAAGAGGCTCAGGTCCGGGCGGGCCCGGATCGTGACGGGAGAAAACATCCAGTACACCGAGCTGAAGACAGACAAAGGACTTCTCGTCGTGAATGAGAGAATAGACCGAGAGCAGCTTTGTGGAGACGTGACGCCGTGCAGCTTCAGTTTTGAGATGATTCTGGAAAATCCGATAGAATTACATCAAATAACAATCGAGGTACTGGATATAAATGATCATGCTCCTTTTTTTGAAAACGTAGAAAAAGCCCTCACTTTTGAAATAAGTGAAGGAGCTGCGATTGGAACAGAATTCCCACTGCAAAGTGCGGATGATTTAGATGTTGGACAAAACGCGTTGAAAGAATACGTTTTAACATTTAATGATAATTTTGTGTTGAAACAACACACTAGTCCCGATGGTAGCAAAAATATCGAAATGGTTCTTCAGAAACCTTTAGATCGAGAGAAACAACCACATTTGAATTTAAAACTCATCGCAGTTGACGGAGGAACACCGCAGCGATCTGGTTCAGTCAATATTGACGTCACAATTTTAGATGCTAATGATAATGTTCCGATATTTAACCAGACAGTTTATAGGGCGTCAGTGATGGAAAATGTTTTAAAAGGCACTCGCCTTGTTACCGTTAATGCAACTGACGCTGACAGTGGTTCATTTGGACTAATATCATATAGTTTATCTAAAATGAAAGGAAAGGCAGTGGATGTTTTTGACATTGATGAAAGAACTGGCTTAATTTCTGTATCCGGTTTAATAGATTATGAAAAAGAAAAAAAGTACGAGCTTCGGGTGGAGGCAAAGGATCAGGGAGGTCTAATTGGAAAAAGTAAAGTTATAATAGATATAATCGACGTTAATGACAATTCACCGATTATTAATGTCATGTCTTTTCAAAATCCTGTATCAGAAGATTCACTTCCTGGTACAACAATTGCAGTTTTCAACATAAAAGATTCCGATTCTGCTGATAACGGACAAGTAAAGTGTTCTGTGGATCGTAACCTCCCTTTCAAAATCGAGTCATCAATGAAAGATTATTACAATTTAATTTCTGATCAATATTTCGACAGAGAATCAGCCCCGGAATATAATATTAGTGTAACAGCGATAGATTCAGGAAACCCTCCTTTATCAACCTCAAGAATTCTTAATCTTAAAATATCTGACGTAAACGACAACGCTCCATTATTTGATAAAAATAAATATTCTGCTTTTATCATCGAAAATAATTCACCTGGTGTCTCCATATTTGCAGTGAGTGCTTGTGATTCAGACTTGAACCAGAATGCCAGAATCTCATATATTTTAGAAGACACTCAGGTCAGTGGAGCTTCAGTTTCAACTTTTGTCTCCTTAAACTCTGAAACTGGAGTGATCAGTGCAGTTCGTACCTTTGATTATGAACAAATCAAACATGTTGAGCTCATAGTCAAAGCTCAGGACGGAGGCTCCCCTCCTCTCAGCAGCAACGTGACTCTGAAAATACTCATCCAGGACCAGAACGACAACCCTCCTCAGATCCTGTATCCGGTCCAGACCAGCAGCTCTCTGGTGGCTGAAATGGTGCCTCGCTCGGCAGATGTGGGCTATCTGGTGACTAAAGTGGTGGCTGTGGATGTGGACTCTGGACAGAACGCCTGGCTCTCCTATAAACTGCAGAGAGCCACAGACAGGCCGCTGTTTGAAGTGGGCTTACAGAACGGAGAGATCAGAACTATCCGACAAGTCAGCGATAAAGATGCTGTGAAACAAAGACTGAGCGTTACAGTGGAGGACAACGGACAGCCCTCTCGTTCAGCTACAGTCATTGTTAACGTGGTGGTGGCGGACAGCTTCCCAGAAGTCATGTCAGAGTTCACTGACTTCACACAGGACAAGGAGTACAATGACAACCTGACTTTTTACTTAGTGTTGGCTTTGGCTGTAGTTTCCTTCCTCTTCATCACGTGTTTAGTGGTCATTATATCAGTGAAGATCTACAGATGGAGACAGTCTCGTGTCATGTATCACTCCAACCTCCCTGTGATTCCATATTATCCACCACGTTACTCAGACACTTTGGGGACAGGGACTCTCCAACATGTGTACAACTACGAGGTGTGCAGGACCACTGACTCCAGAAAGAGTGATATGAAATTCATGCCACCCATGAGTGACAGTCTAGTGAGTGTGGATGGAGCTGATGCTGATGATCCACGAGTGGAGAAACAAATGTCAGGAAACTTCTCTCAGATGTCAACTTTGGTGAGTAAAGAAATATTTATTTGCTGTACAGCTGGATGTCACCTGACACTCTTGTTAAATGTTCTGACCAGTGTCTCGATTCTCTGTCCATGGTGCTGAGATTTTCACTTAAGTGCTGAACTTCAGTGAATAAGTTAGAGGGAAGATATTTAACATATTTTGGAACTTCGATTGGAATGCTACTCATTAGTGTTTTGTCTGTTATTTCAGTGATGCTACTTAAGTATTTTTACGTCGTCATGCTGAATGTTAGGCGAGTTATAACTGATGTAAACAAATTGATTTTTTTTTTTTTTTACAATTTAACACTTTTTACGTGGTCATTATAGTTCACATCAATAAATAATAGTTTCTTATCTATAATAACTTAATTATTCCTAACGTGAGAAATGGTGGATTGCATTCAGGTATCCTTATAAATAATATTTTTAAACATTTAATTCAAATAACCTCAGTTGAAATTTACAAAGTTGTTATAAGATGATCTATAGGTTTTTTGTTTTTTTTAGGAATAATTAAACTGAATCAATAATTGAATAAATAGTTTTTCGGTAATAAATACTTTTTGCTAAGGGATATGTGTGGATGTTTATCTGAAACACTTTTTGACCTTGTATTATTTTGAAACTTACCCTTCGCAATTAATTTTAAATTATTTTGGTTCTTCATTTGTTTTTCTTGTTGTTGTGTGTAATTTTTCGACCATGATTTAATTAATTTTCCGACTCTTTTGATGTAGTACAAACCCTGGTATTCATTTTATCATTTAAAAAAACGTTCCTCTCGTCTTTGAACACAGAGGGACGCTGTTGGACTGTGTATGAAACTGATTGTATGTTCTGTTCAGTCCCTCCTTGACTGACTGCAGTGAAGCGTCTTTGTGTTCGTCGTAAGGGAGGATGTTGGATGCGAAATTATCTCTCCGACTATTTTGTACTTAAAGCCATTAGCTATTATCTACATCGAAATACAACGAAATTGAAGGAATAAGTGGACATAAAGGATTTATTTTTGACGGATCTTTGAACAATGGATCGTCGTGGATTCATCACTGTGGGCTTAAGATGGCGTTTTTTTCACGGACTGCGTCATCAACTAGGATCGCTCTTGTTTCTGCTGTGTGTTGTTAACATGGTAGGTGGTCAGATTCGATATTCTATACCAGAGGAGATGAAGAAAGGCTCCGTGATCGGTAATGTGGCGCAAGATTTGGGCATAGACGTGAAGAGGCTCAGGTCCGGGCGGGCCCGGATCGTGACGGGAGAAAACATCCAGTACACCGAGCTGAAGACAGACAAAGGACTTCTCGTCGTGAATGAGAGAATAGACCGAGAGCAGCTTTGTGGAGACGTAACGCCGTGCAGCTTCAGTTTTGAGATGATTCTAGAAAATCCGATAGAATTGCATCAAATAACGATCGAGGTTCTGGATATCAATGATCATGCGCCCGTATTTCCAAATAAAGATAAATCTCTTCATTTTGAAATTAGTGAAGCAGCTGTTGTTGGAGGAACATTTCCCCTCCAAAGTGCGGAGGATCAGGATGTTGGACAAAACACTTTACAAGATTATATTTTATCAAAAAATGATAATTTTGAAATAAAACAACAACTGAATCCAGATGGGAGTAAATATGTGGAAATGGTTCTTAAAAAACCTTTAGATCGAGAGAAACAGCCACATTTGAATTTAAAACTCATCGGAGTTGACGGAGGAACACCGCAGCGATCTGGTTCAGTCAATATCGACGTCACCGTTTTAGATGCTAATGATAATGTTCCGATATTTAACCAGACAATTTATAAAGCTTCAGTGATGGAAAATATTTCAAAGGGTTCTACAGTTATTACAGTGAATGCTACAGACGCAGACAGTGGTATTTACGGACTCATAACTTACAGTTTGTCTAAGATGAAAGCCAATGCGGTCGATGTATTTGGAATAAATGAAATGACAGGAACAATTTCCGTATTAGGTCAAATTGACTATGAAAAGGACAAAAAGTACGAACTGAGGGTTGAGGCTAAGGATCAGGGTGGGTTTGTTGGTAAAAGTAACGTCATAATAGATGTAATCGATTTGAACGACAATCCGCCAGTTATTAATATGATGTCCCTCTTGAACCCGGTACCTGAAGATGCACTTCCGGGTACGACAATTGCAGTGTTTAACATTAAAGATTCAGATTCAGAAAGAAATGGAGAATTGAAATGTTCAATTGTTGGAGAACTTCCATTTAAAATAGAATCGTCGATGAAACATTATTATAATTTAATTTCTGATCAGAATTTTGACAGAGAATTAGCATCAGATTATAACCTTACTTTGATGGCAACTGATTCAGGAAACCCTCCTCTGATCACGTCTAAAATTATTCACCTTAAAATATCTGACGTAAACGACAACGCTCCATTATTTGATAGGAAGACTTATTCTGCTTTTATCACAGAAAACAATTCACCTGGTGTCTCTATATTTGCAGTCCGTGCTCGTGATTCAGACTTGAACCAAAATGCCAGAATCTCGTATATTTTAGAAGACACTGAGGTCAGTGGAGCTTCAGTTTCAACGTTTGTCTCCTTAAACTCTGAAACTGGAGTGATCAGTGCAGTTCGTACCTTTGATTATGAACAAATTAAAGAAGTTGAGCTCACAGTCAAAGCTCAGGACGGAGGCTCTCCTCCTCTCAGCAGCAACGTGACTGTGAAAATACTCATCCAGGACCAGAACGACAACCCTCCTCAGATCCTGTATCCGGTCCAGACCGGCGGCTCTCTGGTGGCTGAAATGGTGCCTCGCTCAGCAGATGTGGGCTATCTGGTGACTAAAGTGGTGGCTGTTGATGTGGACTCTGGACAGAACGCCTGGCTCTCCTATAAACTGCAGAGAGCCACAGACAGGCCGCTGTTTGAAGTGGGCTTACAGAACGGAGAGATCAGAACTATCCGACAAGTCAGCGATAAAGATGCTGTGAAACAAAGACTGAGCGTTACAGTGGAGGACAACGGACAGCCCTCTCGTTCAGCTACAGTCATTGTTAACGTGGTGGTGGCGGACAGCTTCCCAGAAGTCATGTCAGAGTTCACTGACTTCACACAGGACAAGGAGTACAACGACAACCTGACTTTTTACTTAGTGTTGGCTTTGGCTGTAGTTTCCTTCCTCTTCATCACGTGTTTAGTGGTCATTATATCAGTGAAGATCTACAGATGGAGACAGTCTCGTGTCATGTATCACTCCAACCTCCCTGTGATTCCATATTATCCACCACGTTACTCAGACACTTTGGGGACAGGGACTCTCCAACATGTGTACAACTACGAGGTGTGCAGGACCACTGACTCCAGAAAGAGTGATATGAAGTTCATGCCACCCATGAGTGACAGTCTAGTGAGTGTGGATGGAGCTGACGCTGATGATCCACGAGTGGAGAAACAAATGTCAGGAAACTTCTCTCAGATGTCAACTTTGGTGAGTAAAGAAATCATATGTATTTACAAAAAGGCTCTATGTTTCTTAACTCTCACTTGTGTTGGTTCAAAAATATCTGACCAGTGTTTTGGTTCTCTGTTCATGGTGCTAAAATGACCAATGGGGTTTTGGACTGCATTAAACAAATAGGGACAAAGATCAGCTTTGTTGAAACTAAATTAATATCGTAATTTAGTTGTTATTACTTCTTATTTTTACCACAGAATTTTGATTTGATTTATTCGTTTGAATTGCAATTAAACATTATGTCCCGGTTGTTTCAAGACCACTTATCATTACAAGAGTAAAAATACTTAATTCTTCTTCTCCAAAATAAAGCTTTCTTTAAAAAAGATCATAATCTTCGTTTTAACAACAACATTTGTATTTACTAAGCAATGTATTATTGGTAAATACGTTAATTATCAAACAAATGCTTATGTTTTTCATGTAAATATATTGTTTTAAAAATTTACCAATTTTAGTGAATTTTTATTGTGACTTCAGGTCAATTTTAATGTTTTTTTTTATTCTTGTCCTTAACAATAATCTTCACGTTTTCGTTCCTTTTGTACTTATCGTCTTCTAAATGCTTCGGTAACTGTTGTTATGCCCAGTATAACCAAGAGTGCAAGCATTTCGATTTTTTTCCGGTTGTAAAAAAAAAAAACTTACCTGAAGGATCTCCCGTCATGCATCTGTGGATGTACAGTTTCCGGTAACAGGTGAGCTACGTTGCTAACGCAGGCCGTCTTCATTTTTTTTGTTGTTCAATTATTAAGATGTTTCTTCACTTCAGAGAAGATCGCCTTTAAAACTATCCGAGCATGTATATTAAACTATCTGCTTGTCTTGGGAAGAGTGATACTTCGTGAATGAAGTTTAAGATGCGTTATCTGGTCGCGGACAGACTTTAAGTATATAACAAGTTTTAGTTGCGAACATTATGTAGTAGATTTACCCTATTGCCTTAGCGAGTGAATTTTGTTCTTCTTACTGATAAAGCGCCCTTCGTACATCCTATAGCTCTTTTTTTCTTTTAACTATCTACTTTTTGGATCCCTTTTTTTAAGTAGTTAAATATTATTTCATTTTGTTTACATTGTAGGAAGTTTTAACGTAAATCGTTTACTTATTTTTCATTTTAATTTACATTCCTGAAATAATAAGAGCCTTGTAAAATCACGGTTTGTCTCAATAATAATGAAGACTGTACGGACTGTCTGCCGTGTTCATTCGTGTATTGTACCTGTGAGTACAACTTTAAATCGGACACACTGTTGTAAAAGGATTCTAAATGGTAAATGTAATATAATGTATTTGTTAGTGACTTAGTGGCGTTATCTGGCAGGTTGGTCGACGAGTCTTTTACACTTGACTAGGTTACAATACAACCGGTATGTCCAGTACATTTACAGAACTGTTCGGTCAGCAGCACAGAGGTGGCAACGGCGGTGGTTCATGTCAACGTTCTCGTCCGCATTCTTTGACTTATTTTCTCCTTTGCTTGTCGGTGAGAGGATGTTTGATGGAAAAACACTCCGTTTAGTTGTCACTTAAAATCATCTGCTAATACTAGCCACGAAATAAAGCAGTCTGCAAAAGAATGACGACAGAACATGATACACTTGACATGACGCTATTGACACACGTTGTATACATCATCTAATTTAATTAAAATTAGATCTTTGTCTAAAGTTTTAAATTTGAGTCCAGATGTTTATTGTTAATATTTTTGAAACATTTATTTAATTTATTGGACTATTATTCAGATTTGTTGTGCTTTCATAATAGGAGTAGAAATCAAGACGTCTGTATATCATTCTGTTTTTTCCTCAAACGTTGCTCTTGTATTTGAACACAGAGGGACGCTGTTGGACTGTGTATGAAACTGATTGTATGTTCTGTTCAGTCCCTCCTTGACTGACTGCAGTGAAGCGTCTTTGTGTTCGTCGTAAGGGAGGATGTTGGATGCGAAATTATCCTTCCGACTATTTTGTAGTTAAACCCAGTTACTATCATATACATCGCAATACAACGAAATTAAAGGAATAAGTGGACATAAAGGATTTATTTTGACGGATCTTTGGACAATGGATCGTCGTGGATTCATCACTGTGGGCTTAAGATGGCGTTTTTTTCACGGACTGCGTCATCAACTAGGATCGCTCTTGTTTCTGCTGTGTGTTGTTAACATGGTAGGTGGTCAGATTCGATATTCTATACCAGAGGAGATGAAGAAAGGCTCCGTGATCGGTAATGTGGCGCAAGATTTGGGCATAGACGTGAAGAGGCTCAGGTCCGGGCGGGCCCGGATCGTGACGGGAGAAAACATCCAGTACACCGAGCTGAAGACAGACAAAGGACTTCTCGTCGTGAATGAGAGAATAGACCGAGAGCAGCTTTGTGGAGACGTAACGCCGTGCAGCTTCAGTTTTGAGATGATTCTGGAAAATCCGATGGAACTGCATCAAATAACAATCGAGGTTCTGGATATAAATGATCATGCCCCTTTTTTTGAGAACGTAGAAAAAGCCCTCACTTTTGAAATTAGTGAAGGAGCTGCGATTGGAACCGAATTTCCACTGCAAAGCGCGGATGATTTAGATGTTGGACAAAACGCTTTGAATGAATACGTTTTAACATCAAATGAAAATTTTGTTTTGAAACAACACACTAGTTCCGATGGTAGCAAAAATATCGAAATGGTTCTTCAGAAACCTTTAGATCGAGAGAAACAGCCACATTTGAATTTAAAACTCATCGCAGTTGACGGAGGAACACCGCAGCGATCTGGTTCAGTCAATATTGACGTCACCGTTTTAGATGCTAATGATAATGTTCCATTGTTTAACCAGACAGTTTATAAAGCGACAGTGATGGAAAACATTTTAAAAGGCACTCGCGTTGTAACCGTCAATGCCACTGACGCTGACAGTGGTTCATTTGGATTAATATCTTACAGTTTATCTAAAATGAAAGGAGGGGCAGTAGATGTTTTTGACATAGATGAAAAAACTGGGTTAATTTCTGTATCCGGTTTAATGGATTATGAAAAAGAAAAAAAGTACGAGCTTCGGGTGGAGGCGAAGGATCAGGGAGGCCTAATTGGAAAAAGTAAAGTTATAATAGATATAATCGACGTTAACGACAATTCACCGATTATTAATGTCATGTCTTTTCAAAATCCTGTATCAGAAGATTCACTTCCTGGTACAACTATTGCAATTTTTAACATTAAAGATTCAGATTCTGCTGATAACGGACAAGTAAAGTGTTCTGTGGATCTTAACCTCCCTTTCAAAATCGAGTCATCAATGAAAGATTATTACAATTTAATTTCTGATCAATATTTGGACAGAGAATCAGCCCCGGAATATAACATTAGTGTAACAGCGACAGATTCAGGGAACCCTCCTTTATCAACCTCAAGAATTCTTAATCTTAAAATATCTGACGTAAACGACAACGCTCCATTATTTGATAAAAATAAATATTCTGCTTTTATCACTGAAAATAATTCACCTGCTGTCTCTATATTTGCAGTCAGTGCTCATGATTCAGACTTGAACCAGAACGCCAGAATCTCGTATATTTTAGAAGACACTGAAGTCAGTGGAGCTTCAGTTTCAACTTTTGTCTCCTTAAACTCTGAAACTGGTGTGATCAGTGCAGTTCGTACCTTTGATTATGAACAAATCAAAACAGTTGAGCTTATAGTCAAAGCTCAGGACGGAGGCTCCCCTCCTCTCAGCAGCAATGTGACTGTCAAAATACTGATCCAGGACCAGAACGACAACCCTCCTCAGGTCCTGTATCCGGTCCAGACCAGCGGCTCTCTGGTGGCTGAAATGGTGCCTCGGTCAGCAGATGTGGGCTATCTGGTGACTAAAGTGGTGGCTGTTGATGTGGACTCTGGACAGAACGCCTGGCTCTCCTATAAACTGCAGAGAGCGACAGACAGGCCGCTGTTTGAAGTGGGCTTACAGAACGGAGAGATCAGAACTATCCGACAAGTCAGCGATAAAGATGCTGTGAAACAAAGACTGAGCGTTACAGTGGAGGACAACGGACAGCCCTCTCGTTCAGCTACAGTCATTGTTAACGTGGTGGTGGCGGACAGCTTCCCAGAAGTCATGTCAGAGTTCACTGACTTCACACAGGACAAGGAGTACAACGACAACCTGACTTTTTACTTAGTGTTGGCTTTGGCTGTAGTTTCCTTCCTCTTCATCACGTGTTTAGTGGTCATTATATCAGTGAAGATCTACAGATGGAGACAGTCTCGGGTCATGTATCACTCCAACCTCCCTGTGATTCCATATTATCCACCACGTTACTCAGACACTTTGGGGACAGGGACTCTCCAACATGTGTACAACTACGAGGTGTGCAGGACCACTGACTCCAGAAAGAGTGATATGAAGTTCATGCCACCCATGAGTGACAGTCTAGTGAGTGTGGATGGAGCTGATGCTGATGATCCACGAGTGGAGAGACAAATGTCAGGAAACTTCTCTCAGATGTCAACTTTGGTGAGTAAAGAAATATTTATTTGCTTTACAGCTGGATGTCACCTGACACTATTGTTAAATGTTCTGACCAGAGTCTCGATTCTCTGTCCATGGTTCTGAAATATTCATTGAAGTGCTGAACTTCAGTGAATAAGTTAGAGGGAAGATATTTAACATAGTTTGGAACCTCGATTGGAATGCTACTCATTAGTGTTTTGTCTGTTATTTCAGTGATGCTACTTGAATATTTGTACATAGTCATTCTGAACGTTAGGCCAATTATAACTGATGTAAACAAATTCAATTCTTTTTTCTTTTTTTTACAATTTAACACTTTAAAAATAGTCATTGTAGTTCACATCAATAAATAATAATTTCTTATCTATGATAACTTAATTATTCCTAATGTGAGAAATGACGGATTGCATTCAGGTATTCTTATAAATATTATTTTTAAACATTTAATTCAAATAACCTCAGTTAAAATTTACAAAATTGTTATTAGATTATTTTTTTAGGAATAATTCAACTGAATCAACAATTGAATACATTTTGTTTTTAGATAATAAATACTTTTTGCTAAGGGAGATATGTGGCTATTTTTCTGAAACAATTTTTGACCTTAAATTACTTTGAAGTTTACCCTACGCAATTAATTTTAAACTATTTTGGTTGTTCATTTGTTTTTCTTGTTGCTGTGTGTAATTTTTCGACCATTATTTAAGTAATTTACCGACTCTTTTGATGGACGTACAAACCATGGTTTTCATTTTATCATAAAAAAAACCCGTTCCTCTCGTCTTTGAACACAGAGGGACGCTGTTGGACTGTGTATGAAACTGATTGTATGTTCTGTTCAGTCCCTCCTTGACTGACTGCAGTGAAGCGTCTTTGTGTTCGTCGTAAGGGAGGATGTTGGATGCGAAATTATCTCTTCGAGTATTTTGTACTTAAACCCAATAGCTATCATCTACATCGAAGTACAACGAAATTGAAGGAATACGTGGACATTAAGGATTTATTTTGACGGATCTTTGAACAATGGATCGTCGTGGATTCATCACTGTGGGCTTAAGATGGCGTTTTTTTCACGGACTGCGTCATCAACTAGGATCGCTCTTGTTTCTGCTGTGTGTTGTTAACATGGTAGGTGGTCAGATTCGATATTCTATACCAGAGGAGATGAAGAAAGGCTCCGTGATCGGTAATGTGGCGCAGGATTTGGGCATAGACGTGAAGAGGCTCAGGTCCGGGCGGGCCCGGATCGTGACGGGAGAAAACATCCAGTACACCGAGCTGAAGACAGACAAAGGACTTCTCGTCGTGAATGAGAGAATAGACCGAGAGCAGCTTTGTGGAGACGTGACGCCGTGCAGCTTCAGCTTTGAGATGATTCTGGAAAATCCGATGGAACTGCATCAAATAACAATCGAGGTTCTGGATATAAATGATCATGCCCCTTTTTTTGAGAACGTAGAAAAAGCCCTAACTTTTGAAATTAGTGAAGCAGCTGCCATTGGAACCGAATTTCCACTGCAAAGTGCGGATGATTTAGATGTTGGACAAAACGCTTTAAAAGAATATCTTTTATCACCAAATGATAATTTTGTTCTGAAACAACACACGAATCCAGATGGGGGTAAATACGTCAAAATGGTTCTTCAGAAATCTTTAGATCGAGAGAAACAGCCACATTTGAATTTAAAACTCATCGCAGTTGACGGAGGAACACCGCAGCGATCTGGATCAGTCAATATTGACGTCACAGTTTTAGATGCTAATGATAATGTTCCATTGTTTAACCAGACAGTTTATAAAGCGACAGTGATGGAAAACATTTTAAAAGGCACTCGCGTTGTAACCGTCAATGCCACTGACGCTGACAGTGGTTTATTTGGATTAATATCATATAGTTTATCTAAAATGAAAGGAGGGGCAGTGGATGTTTTTGACATAGATGAGAAAACTGGGATAATTTCTGTATCCGGTTTAATCGATTATGAGAAAGAAAAAAAGTACGAGCTTCGGATTGTGGCGAAGGATCAGGGAGGCCTAATTGGATCAAGTAAAGTTATATTAGATATAGTCGACGTTAATGACAATTCACCGATTATTAATGTCATGTCTTTTCAAAATCCTGTATCAGAAGATTCACTTCCTGGTACAACTATTGCGATTTTTAACATAAAAGATTCGGATTCTGCTGATAACGGACAAGTAAAGTGTTCTGTGGATCATAACCTCCCTTTCAAAATCGAGTCATCAATAAAAGATTATTACAATTTAATTTCTGATCAATATTTTGACAGAGAATCAGCCCCGGAATACAACATTAGTGTAACAGCGACAGATTCAGGAAACCCTCCTTTATCGACCTCAAGAATTCTTAATCTTAAAATATCTGACGTAAACGACAACGCTCCATTATTTGATAAAAATAAATATTCTGCTTTTATCACAGAAAATAATTCACCTGGTGTCTCTATATTTGCAGTCAGTGCTCATGATTCAGACTTGAACCAGAATGCCAGAATCTCATATATTTTAGAAGACACTGAAGTCAGTGGAGCTTCAGTTTCAACTTTTGTCTCCTTAAACTCTAGAACTGGAGTGATCAGTGCAGTTCGTACCTTTGATTATGAACAAATCAAAACAGTTGAGCTTATAGTCAAAGCTCAGGACGGAGGCTCTCCTCCTCTCAGCAGCAACGTGACTGTCAAAATACTGATCCAGGACCAGAACGACAACCCTCCACAAGTCCTGTATCCGGTCCAGACCGGCGGCTCTCTGGTGGCTGAGATGGTGCCTCGCTCAGCAGATGTGGGCTATCTGGTGACTAAAGTGGTGGCTGTTGATGTGGACTCTGGACAGAACGCCTGGCTCTCCTATAAACTGCAGAGAGCCACAGACAGGCCTCTGTTTGAAGTGGGCTTACAGAACGGAGAGATCAGAACTATCCGACAAGTCAGCGATAAAGATGCTGTGAAACAAAGACTGAGCGTTACAGTGGAGGACAACGGACAGCCCTCTCGTTCAGCTACAGTCATTGTTAACGTGGTGGTGGCGGACAGCTTCCCAGAAGTCATGTCAGAGTTCACTGACTTCACACAGGACAAGGAGTACAACGACAACCTGACTTTTTATTTAGTGTTGGCTTTGGCTGTAGTTTCCTTCCTCTTCATCACGTGTTTAGTGGTCATTATATCAGTGAAGATCTACAGATGGAGACAGTCTCGCGTCATGTATCACTCCAACCTCCCTGTGATTCCATATTATCCACCACGTTACTCAGACACTTTGGGGACAGGGACTCTCCAACATGTGTACAACTACGAGGTGTGCAGGACCACTGACTCCAGAAAGAGTGATATGAAATTCATGCCACCCATGAGTGACAGTCTAGTGAGTGTGGATGGAGCTGATGCTGATGATCCACGAGTGGAGAAACAAATGTCAGGAAACTTCTCTCAGATGTCAACTTTGGTGAGTAAAGGAATCCTATACAGTATATTCACAAAAAGGCTGCATGTCCCTTAATTTTTGCTTGTGCTGGTTCAAAAATATCTGACCAGTGTTTTCATTCTCTGTTCATGGTGCTAAAATGACCATTGAGGTTTTTAACTGTATTAAACAACAAGAGAATGAGATAACCTACTTGTTGAAACTGAACTGAGCATCATCATTTAGTCTTTTTTTTTTTTTCTAACTACAATGTTTTGATTTGCAATGAAACATTAGATCCCGGTTGTTTCAAGACATAGTACACAAATAAACATTTTTGATTCTTCTTCTAAAAAATAAAGTAATAATAAAAATAAGCTAATACAACAAAATAATATAATCTTGGTTCTAAAAAACACATTTTTATTTACTGAGCAATATGTTATCGGTAAATATGTTGAATATCAGATAAATGTTGTATTTAATTTTTTTCAACAATTCAACAATTGAAATTTTATTGTGACTTCAGGTCTATTTTAATATTACTTTTTTTTTTATTCTGCTTAACATTATTGACACGTAGCGTACAGGATTCCTGTAACAATAATCAAGGTTGTGTTAGTCTTCTTATGATGGGAGAAATACATCTTGATATCTGTTTCCTATTTTTTTATTATTCGTTTCAATTATACTTCTCGACTTCTTAATGCTACAGTAACTGTTGTTACGTCCAGTACATTTACAAAACTGTTCGGTCAGCAGCATGGAGGGGGCTCCGGGTTGGTTCATATCAACGTTCTCGTCCGCATTCTTTAAAAAAAATAATCTTTGCTTGTCGGTAAGAGGACGTTTGATGGAAAAACACTCCGTTTAGTTGTAAATTAAAATCATCTGTTAATACTAGCCACGAAATAAAGCAGTCTGCAAAAAAATGACGACAGAACGTGATACACTTGACATGACGCTATTGACCACCGTTGTATACATCATCTAATTTAATTAAATTTAGATCTTTGTCTTAAGATTTAAATTTGAGTCCAGATGTATACTGTTAATATTTTTTAAACATTACTTATTCATTGGACTATTTTTCAGATTTGCTGTGCTTTCATGATAAGAGTAGAAATCAAGACGTCTGTATATCATTCTGTTTTTTTTCCTCAAACGTTCCTCTCGTATTTGAACACAGAGGGACGCTGTTGGACTGTGTATGAAACTGATTGTATGTTCTGTTCAGTCCCTCCTTGACTGACTGCAGTGAAGCGTCTTTGTGTTCGTCGTAAGGGAGGATGTTGGATGCGAAATTATCTCTCCGAGTATTTTGTAGTTAAACCCAGTTACTATCATATACATCGGAATACAACGAAATTAACGGAATAAGTGGACATTACGGATTTATTTTGACGGATCTTTGAACAATGGATCGTCGTGGATTCATCACTGTGGACTTAAGATGGCGTTTTTTTCACGGACTGCGTCATCAACTAGGATCGCTCTTGTTTCTGCTGTGTGTTGTTAACATGGTAGGTGGTCAGATTCGATATTCTATACCAGAGGAGATGAAGAAAGGCTCCGTGATCGGTAACGTGGCGCAAGATTTGGGCATAGACGTGAAGAGGCTCAGGTCCGGGCGGGCCCGGATCGTGACGGGAGAAAACATCCAGTACACCGAGCTGAAGACAGACAAAGGACTTCTCGTCGTGAATGAGAGAATAGACCGAGAGCAGCTTTGTGGAGACGTGACGCCGTGCAGCTTCAGTTTTGAGATGATCCTGGAAAACCCGATAGAATTGCATCAAATAACGATCGAGGTTCTGGATATAAATGATCATGCGCCCGTATTTCAAAATAAAGATAAATCTCTTCATTTTGAAATTAGTGAAGCAGCTATTGTTGGTGGAAGATTCCCGTTGGAGAGTGCAAAAGATTTAGATGTCGAACAAAACGCTTTAAAAGATTATATTTTATCTCCAAACGACAACTTCATATTGAAACAACAATTGAATCCAGATGGAAGTAAATATGTAGAGATGGTTCTTCAGAAACCTTTAGATCGAGAGAAATTGCCTCATTTGAATTTAAAACTGATCGCAGTTGACGGAGGAACACCGCAGCGATCTGGTTCAGTCAATATTGACGTCACCGTTTTAGACGCTAATGATAATGTTCCGATATTTAATCAAAGCGTTTACAAAGTTCTAGTTAGTGAAGATATTTTAAAAGGAACAAACATTATAACAGTGAATGCGACAGATGCTGACAGCGGTTTATATGGATTGATCACCTACAGTTTATCAAACAGTGTATCAAATGTATTCATAATCGATGATAAAATAGGTTCTATTCGTATTTCCGGTCAGTTAGATTTTGAAAAAGAAAAAAAATACGAGCTGAGGGTGGAGGCCAGAGATCAGGGTGGTTTTGTAGGTACTAGTAAAGTGATTGTAGATGTAATTGACGTGAATGATAATGCTCCAGTTCTAAATATCATGTCGATTTTAAACCCTGTTTCTGAAGATACCGCACCTGGTACAACTATTGCAGTTTTCAATATCAAAGATTCTGACTCCGAACAAAATGGACAAATTAAATGTTCAATTGATGGAAAACTTCCTTTTAAAATAGAATCATCGATGAAACATTATTACAATTTGATCTCAGGTGATTATTTTGACAGAGAAAATACCCAAGAGTTTAATATAACAGTAACTGCCACTGATTCAGGAAATCCTCCTTTGTTTACCTCTAAAACTATCAACCTTAAAATTTCTGACATAAACGACAACGCTCCATTATTTGATAAAAAAATATTTTCGGCTTTTATCACAGAAAATAATTCACCTGGTGTCTCTATCTGTGCAGTCAGTGCTCGTGATTCAGACTTGAACCAAAACGCCAGAATCTCGTATATTTTAGAAGACACTGAGGTCGGTGGAGCTTCAGTTTCAACTTTTGTCTCCTTAAACTCAGAAACTGGAGTGATCAGTGCAGTTCGTACCTTTGATTATGAACAAATCAAAGAAGTTGAGCTTACAGTCAAAGCTCAGGATGGAGGCTCTCCTCCTCTCAGCAGCAACGTGACTGTGAAAATACTCATCCAGGACCAGAACGACAACCCTCCTCAGGTCCTGTATCCGGTCCAGACCGGGGGCTCTCTGGTGGCTGAACTGGTGCCTCGTTCTGCAGATGTGGGCTATCTGGTGACTAAAGTGGTGGCTGTTGATGTGGACTCTGGACAGAACGCCTGGCTCTCCTATAAACTGCAGAGAGCCACAGATAGGCCGCTGTTTGAAGTGGGCTTACAGAACGGAGAGATCAGAACTATCCGACAAGTCAGCGATAAAGATGCTGTGAAACAAAGACTGAGCGTTACAGTGGAGGACAACGGACAGCCCTCTCGTTCAGCTACAGTCATTGTTAACGTGGCGGTGGCGGACAGCTTCCCAGAAGTCATGTCGGAGTTCACTGACTTTACACAGGACAAGGAGTACAACGACAACCTGACTTTTTACTTAGTGTTGGCTTTGGCTGTAGTTTCCTTCCTCTTCATCACATGTTTAGTGGTCATTATATCAGTGAAGATCTACAGATGGAGACAGTCTCGCGTCATGTATCACTCCAACCTCCCTGTGATTCCATATTATCCACCACGTTACTCAGACACTTTGGGGACAGGGACTCTCCAACATGTGTACAACTACGAGGTGTGCAAGACCACTGACTCCAGAAAGAGTGATATGAAGTTCATGCCACCCATGAGTGACAGTCTAGTGAGTGTGGATGGAGCTGACGCTGATGATCCACGAGTGGAGAAACAAATGTCAGGAAACTTCTCTCAGATGTCCACTTTGGTGAGTAAAGGAATCATGTATATATTCATAAAAAGGCTGCATGTCCCTTAAATCTTGCTTGTGCTGGTTCAAAAATATCTGACCGGTGTTTTCATTCTCTGTTCATGGTGCTAAAATGACGTTTGAGGTTTTGATAATATAATGCAATAAAATAATATAATCTTGGTTTTAAGAACCACATTTTTATTTACTTAGCAATTTTTTATTGGTAAATATGTTAAATATAAAATAAATGCTCTACTGTATTTAAATATTTTTTTCAACAATTTATTAATTTTACAGAAAATGTATTGTGACTTCAGGTCTATTTTAATTTTGCTTTTTATTCTTCTTAAGATTATTGACACATAGCCTAAATTATTTCTGGAACCATAATCAAGGTTGTGTTAGTCTTCTTATGATGGGAGAAATACATCTTGATATCTGTTTCTTTTTTTTTGTTTTTTATTATTCGTTCCAATTATACTTCTCGACTTCTTAATGCTACAGTAACTGTTGTTACGTCCAGTACATTTACAGAACTGTTCGGTCAGCAGCATGGAGGAGGCGCCGGGTTGGTTCATATCAACGTTCTCGTCCGCATTCTTTAAATAGTTTTTTACTTTTCTTGTCGGTAAGAGGAGGTTTGATGGAAAAACACTCCGTTTAGTTGTAAATGAAAATCATCCAATAATACTAGCCACGAAATAAAGCAGTCTGCAAAATAATGATGACAGAACATGATACACTTGACAAGACGCTATTGACATACGTTGTATACGTCATTTATTTGAATTAACTTTAGATCTTTGTCTAAAGATTTTAATCTGAGTCCAGATGTTTATTGTTATTTTAAAACTCTTTTTTTTAATTGATTGGACTATTATTCAGATTTGTTGTGCTTTTACAATGGGAGTAGAAATCAAGACGTCTGTATATCATTCTGTGTTTTTTTCTTCTTCAAACGTTCCTCTCGTCTTTGAACACAGAGGGACGCTGTTGGACTGTGTATGAAATTGATTGTATGTTCTGTTCAGTCCCTCCTTGACTGACTGCAGTGAAGCGTCTTTGTGTTCGTCGTAAGGGAGGATGTTGGATGCGAAATTATCCTTCCGACTATTTTGTTGTTAAACCCAGTTACTATCATATACATCGGAATACAACGAAATTAAAGGAATACGTGGACATTAAGGATTTATTTTGACGGATCTTTGAACAATGGATCGTCGTGGATTCATCACTGTGGACTTAAGATGGCGTTTTTTTTACGGACTGCGTCATCAACTAGGATCGCTCTTGTTTCTGCTGTGTGTTGTTAACATGGTAGGTGGTCAGATTCGATATTCTATACCAGAGGAGATGAAGAAAGGCTCCGTGATCGGTAACGTGGCGCAGGATTTGGGCATAGACGTGAAGAGGCTCAGGTCCGGGCGGGCCCGGATCGTGACGGGAGAAAACATCCAGTACACCGAGCTGAAGACAGACAAAGGACTTCTCGTCGTGAATGAGAGAATAGACCGAGAGCAGCTTTGTGGAGACGTGACGCCGTGCAGCTTCAGTTTTGAGGTGATTCTGGAAAACCCGATAGAATTACATCAAATAACAATCGAGGTTCTGGATATAAATGATCATTCGCCCGTATTTCCAAATAAAGATAAATCTCTTCATTTTGAAATTAGTGAAGCAGCTGTTGTTGGTGGAAGATTTCCCCTTCAACGTGCAAAAGATCAGGATGTTGGACAAAACGCGTTACAAGGTTATATTTTATCCACAAATAATAACTTTATGTTAAAAGAACAAATGAATCCAGATGGAAGTAAATATGTGGAGATGGTTCTTCAGAAACCTTTAGATCGAGAGAAACAGCCACATTTGAATTTAAAACTCATCGCAGTTGACGGAGGAACACCGCAGCGATCTGGTTCAGTCAATATTGATGTCACCGTTTTAGATGCGAATGACAATGTTCCGATATTTAACCAGACAGTTTATAAGACTTCAGTCATAGAACACATCGTAAAAGGAACTATCATTATTACTGTTAATGCGACAGATGCTGACAGCGGTTCAAATGGATTAATCACCTACAGTTTATCAAACACTGAATCAGATTTATTCATAATTGATGATAAAAAAGGTTATATTTCTTTGTCAGGTCAATTAGATTTTGAAAAACAAAAGAAATACGAACTCAGTGTAGAGGCCAGAGATCAGGGTGGTTTTGTAGGTACTAGTAAAGTGATTGTAGATGTAATTGACGTGAATGATAATGCACCAGTTCTAAATATCATGTCGATTTTAAACCCTGTTTCTGAAGATACCCCACCTGGTACAACTATTGCAGTTTTCAATATCAAAGATTCTGACTCTGAGCAAAATGGTGAAATTAAATGTTCAATTGATGAAAAAATTCAATTTAAAATAGAATCATCAATGAAACATTATTATAATTTAATCTCAAGTGATTATTTTGACAGAGAAAAGATCCAAGAGTTTAATATAACAGTAACTGCCACTGATTCAGGAAATCCTCCTTTGTTTACCTCTAAAACTATCAACCTTAAAATTTCTGACGTAAACGACAACGCTCCATTATTTGATAAAAATAAATACTCTGCTTTTATCACAGAAAATAATTCACCTGGTGTCTCTATATTTGCAGTCAGTGCTCATGATTCAGACTTGAACCAGAATGCCAGAATCTCGTATATTTTAGAAGACACTGAAGTCAGTGGAGCTTCAGTTTCAACTTTTGTCTCCCTAAACTCCGAAACTGGAGTGATCAGTGCAGTTCGTACCTTTGATTATGAACAAATCAAAGAAGTTGAGCTCATAGTCAAAGCTCAGGACGGAGGCTCTCCTCCTCTCAGCAGCAACATGACTGTCAAAATATTCATCCAGGACCAGAACGACAACCCTCCTCAGGTCCTGTATCCAGTCCAGACCGGCGGCTCTCTGGTGGCTGAACTGGTGCCTCGTTCTGCAGATGTGGGCTATCTGGTGACTAAAGTGGTGGCTGTTGATGTGGACTCTGGACAGAACGCCTGGCTCTCCTATAAACTGCAGAGAGCCACAGACAGGCCGCTGTTTGAAGTGGGCTTACAGAACGGAGAGATCAGAACTATCCGACAAGTCAGCGATAAAGATGCTGTGAAACAAAGACTGAGCGTTACAGTGGAGGACAACGGACAGCCCTCTCGTTCAGCTACAGTCATTGTTAACGTGGCGGTGGCGGACAGCTTCCCAGAAGTCATGTCAGAGTTCACTGACTTCACACAGGACAAGGAGTACAACGACAACCTGACTTTTTACTTGGTGTTGGCTTTGGCTGTAGTTTCCTTTCTCTTCATCATGTGTTTAGTGGTCATTATATCAGTGAAGATCTACAGATGGAGACAGTCTCGCGTCATGTATCACTCCAACCTCCCTGTGATTCCATATTATCCACCACGTTACTCAGACACTTTGGGGACAGGGACTCTCCAACATGTGTACAACTACGAGGTGTGCAGGACCACTGACTCCAGAAAGAGTGATATGAAGTTCATGCCACCCATGAGTGACAGTCTAGTGAGTGTGGATGGAGCTGACGCTGATGATCCACGAGTGGAGAGACAATTGTCCGGAAACTTCTCTCAGATGTCAACTTTGGTGAGTAAAGAAATCATATTTGTTCACAAAAAGGCTGGATGTCCCTTAAATCTCGCTTATGTTGGTTCAGTATCATCTGACCAGTGTTTAAATATTGTTCATGGTGCTGAAATGACGTTTGAGGTTCTGAACTTCATTGGACAATTGAGGAGGAAGTTGTATAGCATACTTATTGAAAATAAACTATAGTAGCATCATCATTAACTCATCATTACTATTAATTCTTAACCAAAGTCTTTTGATTTGATTTTTTGTTTGCCCTTAAACATGGTTGTTGCACTCATCACAATTTACACAATACAATTATTAGATGTTTCAATTCCAAAGTGAACTTTTCTTTAAAAAATAATGTTATCTTGTTTTCATCAACCACATTTTTATTTACCAAGCAATATTTTATTGGAAGATATAGTCTAAGATCAAATAAATGCTCACGTTTTGAATATATATATATTTTTCAACAATTAATTCGTTTTACTGAATTTGTTTTTTGACTTATGCTATATTTTGATATTACATTTAATATTCTTAGATAATCATCTCAAGACATTTTTATTCGTGCAGTCTTTTCCTTGATTCTCTGAGACTCCTGTGTTTGTCTCTGTGTTGTCTTGACCTTTTAAGCATTTATTTAATTGGGTATTTTTTGATTGTTTAAGAGCTTTCTCAACCTTGTCTTGGAAAGCGCTCTATAAATACTAATTACTTACTTACTATATGCTTTATGGAACCATTATATCACAGACTTTTTATGATGGGAGGAACACACCCTGACTTCTATGTTTTTTTGTTTAAGTTATTTTCGTTTCTCTTCAGAGTATTAGGGACACAAACAGACGTAAAATAAATATGTTTTATACAAAACTAGATTCAAAGCCGTAATACAATGGCGTTTAACATATAGAAACAAAATAGTAGCTAAATGCTACTTTAACCAACTGAGTTGTTGTTACTCCCCTATATGTGGGGAACCAGAGTGTGAGAAGTTGAATTAGTTTACGATGATAAAAAAAAAAGAAAATACCTGGCCGGCCTCCCGTCATGCATCTGCGAAAGTCCACTTCGAGTGAGCTACTCTGCTAAAGCAAGCCGTGTGTGATAGTGTTTCCTCCTCTATTAAGACCCCTATCGCCCTCAAAATAGAGTTGCTAACAACAAGCCGAGCATGTAAGTGAACTATCTCGTTGTCTTCAGAGGAAGCTTTTCTAGTCGCGGACAGTCTTGGTGTTTACTTTTCAGTCGTTAAAGGGTCACGCACACGGCTCAGGACCAGAGGAGAGAAATCTTTTCAGGCTGTTGCTCCTAAGCTTTGGAACCATCTTCCTCTCTCTTTGCGCTTGATGGATCTACTGACTCCTTTAAGAAACACCTTAAGACGTTTCTATTTGTTCAGGCTTTTCCTTGAATTTCTCGAACTCCTGTGTTGTTCTCAGTATTATCTTGATCTTTAAAGTTTGTACTTTTTTGAGTATTGTTTTGATTGTTTAAGCGCTTTGTGACCCTGGTCTCGAAAAACGCTATATAAATAAATATTACTTACTTACTTACTTACTTATATGAAGATTTACCCTGTTACCTTAGCCTTTACCTATGTTCTTGCAGTTACGTGAATATCGATTTCTTTCTGATAATGCGTTATTCCTACAGCCTAACTGCGGTATAGCTTTTTCTTTTTCTTTTTTTTATTTAACTGTATTCATAATGGTTTCTTTTTTTTTATTTTTTTCAATATTCAAACATTGATAGTTTTTTTTGTTCGTTATTTTACGAGGTTTTGGCATATTATCTTAATAACATTATCAAGGGGAATTCAAGTCCCAAATGAACACAAAGTTCCTTGTAAAAAATACTGTTTCGTCAAAAATATTATGACTTTATAAACTGTCCGCTATGTCCATCTGTGCTCCTCCCAGTGTGAGTACAAATTAAAATCAAACAAACATAATTTAAAACGAATGTTATCAGTTAACGTAGAAGTATTTTGTTGACAGGCCGTAAGCGTAGCAGTAAAGTCCAGCGGCCCATATAGGAATGTTCGACGGTCAGCAGCGGAGAGTTGGCGACAGCGGTGGACCATCCTTGGATTTTCCTTCCATCAAACGTTTTTCCACCAACAAGCATATTAGTAACATGGGTTTGTCGTGAATTAAATTATTTTTTGCAATAACGCAGTCTACAAGAATAAAACAAAAACGTGAGACTGATGCATTGGCGCAAGTTTTGTATGCATTTCAGTTTTTTTATTAACTTTAAATAATTCAATAAACATTTATATCTGAGTCCAGATGTGTATTAATATTATGACCGTTGGTAAATGATATGAATATATAGTCTTTGAATGGTTTCAACGATATAATTATAGGAGGAAACATTAAGAGGTCTATATACTATTCTCTTCTTTTTTTTGCAACGTCCCTCTCGTATTTGAACACAGAGGGACGCTGTTGGACTGTGTATGAAACTGATTGTATGTTCTGTTCAGTCCCTCCTTGACTGACTGCAGTTAAGCGTCTTTGTGTTCGTCGTAAGGGAGGATGTTGGATGGCAAATTCTCTCTCCGACTATTTTGTACTTAAACCCAGTTACTATCATATACATCGGAATATAACCAAATTAAAGGAATACGTGGACATTAAGGATTTTTTTTGGACGGATCTTTGAACGATGGATCGTCGTGGATTCATCACTGTTGGCTTAAGATGGCGTTTTTTTCACGGACTGCGTCATCAACTAGGATCGCTCTTGTTTCTGCTGTGTGTTGTTAACATGGTAGGTGGTCAGATTCGATATTCTATACCAGAGGAGATGAAGAAAGGCTCCGTGATCGGTAATGTGGCGCAGGATTTGGGCATAGACGTGAAGAGGCTCAGGTCCGGGCGGGCCCGGATCGTGGCGGAAGAAAACATCCAGTACACCGAGCTGAAGACAGACAAAGGACTTCTCGTCGTGAATGAGAGAATAGACCGAGAGCAGCTTTGTGGAGACGTGACGCCGTGCAGCTTCAATTTTGAGATGATTCTAGAAAATCCGATAGAATTACATCAAATGACGATCGAGGTTCTGGATATAAATGATCACGCGCCCGTGTTTCCGAATGAATATAAATCTCTCAATTTTGAAATTAGTGAAGGGGCAGCTGTTGGTGTACAGGTGCCGTTAGAAAGTGCGAAGGATCTCGATGTTGGACAAAACGCGTTGAGAGATTATATTTTATCCCAAAATGATAACTTCATATTAAAGCAACAGCAACATTCTGACGGAACTAAATATGTGGAGATGGTTCTTCAGAAACCTTTAGATCGAGAGAAACACCCACATTTGAATTTAAAACTCATCGCAGTTGACGGAGGAACACCGCAGCGATCTGGTTCAGTCAATATTGACGTCACCGTTTTAGATGCAAATGATAATGTTCCGATATTTAACCAGACTGTTTATAAAGCGACCGTAATTGAAAATGTACTTAAGGGGACAAAGATTATTACAGTCAATGCAACTGACGCTGACACTGGTTCGTTTGGACAAATAACTTACAGTTTATCTAAAAGCTCCAGGGATGTATTTAATATTGATGAGAATACAGGCTCAATTTATGTTTCCGGTGCAATTGATTATGAAAAAGTAAAAAGCTACGAGTTAAGAATAGAGGCTAAAGATCAGGGAGGGTTAATTGGAACGAGTAAAGTGATTGTTGACATACTTGACGTGAATGATAATGCACCGGTAATTAATACAATGTCATTTTCAAACCCTGTTTCTGAAGATGCTTTGTCTGGAACAACTATTGCAGTTTTTAACATCAAAGATGCAGACTCTGAGCAAAATGGTCAAATAAAATGTTTAATAGACAGTAAACTCCCTTTCAAGATTGAATCTTCAATGAAAAAATATTACAATTTAGTGTCAAATCAGAATTTTGACAGAGAAGTCTTGCCAGATTATAACATAACAGTAACAGCCACAGATTCTGGAAATCCTCCTCTGTTTACCTCTAAAGTGCTTCATCTTAAAATATCTGACGTAAACGACAACGCTCCGTTATTTGATAAAAATAAATATTCAGCTTTTATCACAGAAAATAATTCACCTGGTGTCTCTATATTTGCAGTCAGTGCTTGCGATTCAGACTTGAACCAAAACGCAAGAATCTCGTATATTTTAGAAGACACTCAGGTCAGTGGAGCTTCAGTTTCAACTTTTGTCTCCTTAAACTCTGAAACTGGAGTGATCAGTGCAGTTCGTACGTTTGATTATGAACAAATTAAAGAAGTTGAACTCACAGTCAAAGCTCAAGACGGAGGCTCTCCTCCTCTCAGCAGCAACGTGACTGTCAAAATACTGATCCAGGACCAGAACGACAACCCTCCTCAGGTCCTATATCCGGTCCAGACCGGCGGCTCTCTGGTGGCTGAAATGGTGCCTCGCTCAGCAGATGTGGGCTATCTGGTGACTAAAGTGGTGGCTGTTGATGTGGACTCTGGACAGAACGCCTGGCTCTCCTATAAACTGCAGAGAGCTTCAGACAGGCCGCTGTTTGAAGTGGGCTTACAGAACGGAGAGATCAGAACTATCCGACAAGTCAGCGATAAAGATGCTGTGAAACAAAGACTGAGCGTTACAGTGGAGGACAACGGACAGCCCTCTCGTTCAGCTACAGTCATTGTTAACGTGGTGGTGGCGGACAGCTTCCCAGAAGTCATGTCAGAGTTCACTGACTTTACACAGGACAAGGAGTACAACGACAACCTGACTTTTTACTTAGTGTTGGCTTTGGCTGTAGTTTCCTTCCTCTTCATCACGTGTTTAGTGGTCATTATATCAGTGAAGATCTACAGATGGAGACAGTCTCGTGTCATGTATCACTCCAACCTCCCTGTGATTCCATATTATCCACCACGTTACTCAGACACTTTGGGGACAGGGACTCTCCAACATGTGTACAACTACGAGGTGTGCAGGACCACTGACTCCAGAAAGAGTGATATGAAGTTCATGCCACCCATGAGTGACAGTCTAGTGAGTGTGGATGGAGCTGACGCTGATGATCCACGAGTGGAGAAACAAATGTCAGGAAACTTCTCTCAGATGTCAACTTTGGTGAGTAAAGGAATCCCATACAGTATATTCACAAAAAGGGTTGCATGTCCCTTAAATCTTGCTTGTGCTGGTTCAAAAATATCTGACCGGTGTTTTCATTCTCTGTTCATTGTGCTAAAATGACCATTGAGGTTTTGAACTGCATTAAACAACTAGGGAGGAAGATAACATACTTGTTGAAACTGAACTAAACATCATCATTTAGTCATTATTACTTTTTATTCTTACTACAGTGTTTTGATTTTATTTGTTTTGATTTGCACTGAAACATTAGATCCCGGTTGTTTCAAGACAAGATAAGTACATAAATAAACATATTTGATCATTCTTCTCCAAAATAAAGCAATATTTAAAATAATATAATGCAATAAAATAATATAATCTTGGTTTTAAGAACCACATTTTTATTTACTTAGCAATTTTTTATTGGTAAATATGTTGAATATAAAATAAATGCTCTACTGTATTTAAATATGTTTTTCAACAATTTATTAATTTTACAGAATATTTATTGTGACTTCAGGTCTATTTTAATATTGCTATTTATTCTTCTTAACATTATTGACATGTAGCATACAGGATTTCTGGAACCATAATCAAGGTTGTGTTAGTCTTCTTATGATGGGAGAAATACATCTTGATATCTGTCTCTTTTTTATATTTTTTATTATTCTTTCCAATTATACTTCTCGACTTCTTAATGCTACAGTAACTGTTGTTACGTCCAGTACATTTACAGAACTTCGGTCAGCAGCATGAAGGAGGCGCCGGGTTGGTTAATATCAACGTTCTCGTCCGCATTCTTTAAATAGTTTTTTTCTTTCCTTGTCGGTAAGAGGAGGTTTGATGGAAAAACACTCCGTTTAGTTCTAAATGAAAATCATCCAATAATACTAGCCACGAAATAAAGCAGACTGCAAAATAATGATGACAGAACATGATACACTTGACATGACGGTATTGACACACGTTGTATACGTCATTTATTTGAATTAACTTTAGATCTTTGTCTAAAGATTTAAATCCGAGTCCAGATGTTTATTGTTATTTTAAAATATTTATTTAATTTATTGGACTATTATTCAGATTTGTTGTGCTTTTATAATAGGAGTAGAAATCAAGATGTCTGTATATCATTCTGTTTTTTTCTTCTTCAAACGTTCCTCTCGTATTTGAACACAGAGGGACGCTGTTGGACTGTGTATGAAACTGATTGTATCTTCTGTTCAGTCCCTCCTTGACTGACTGCAGTGAAGCGTCTTTGTGTTCGTCGTAAGGGAGGATGTTGGATGCGAAATTATCCTTCCGACTATTTTGCAGTTAAACCCAGTTACTATCATAAACATCGGAATACAACGAAATTAACGGAATAAGTGGACATTAAGGATTTATTTTTGACGGATCTTTGAACGATGGATCGTCGTGGATTCATCACTGTGGGCTTAAGATGGCGTTTTTTTTACGGACTGCGTCATCAACTAGGATCGCTCTTGTTTCTGCTGTGTGTTGTTAACATGGTAGGTGGTCAGATTCGATATTCTATACCAGAGGAGATGAAGAAAGGCTCCGTGATCGGTAACGTGGCGCAGGATTTGGGCATAGACGTGAAGAGGCTCAGGTCCGGGCGGGCCCGGATCGTGACGGGAGAAAACATCCAGTACACCGAGCTGAAGACAGACAAAGGACTTCTCGTCGTGAATGAGAGAATAGACCGAGAGCAGCTTTGTGGAGACGTGACGCCGTGCAGCTTCAGTTTTGAGATGATTCTAGAAAATCCGATAGAATTACATCAAATAACGATCGAGGTTCTGGATATAAATGATCATTCGCCGGTATTTCCAAATAAAGATAAATCTCTTAATTTCGATATCAGCGAGGCTGCAGCTGTTGGTGTACAGGTGCCGTTAGAAAGTGCAAAAGATCTCGATGTTGGACAAAACGCTTTAAAAGATTACATTTTATCGCCAAACGACAACTTCCTATTAAAGCAACAGCAACATTCTGACGGAACCAAATATGTGGAGATGGTTCTTCAAAAACCTTTAGATCGAGAGAAACTGCCACATTTGAATTTAAAACTCATCGCAGTTGACGGAGGAACACCGCAGCGATCTGGTTCAGTCAATATTGACGTCACCGTTTTAGATGCTAATGATAATGTTCCGATATTTAACCAGACTGTTTATAAAGCGACCGTGATTGAAAATGTACTTAAGGGGACAAAGATTATTACAGTCAATGCAACTGACGCTGACACTGGTTCGTTTGGACAAATAACTTACAGTTTATCTAAAAGCTCAGGGGATGTATTTAATATTGATGATAATACAGGCTCAATTTATGTTTTCGGTGCAATTGATTACGAAAAAGTAAAAAGCTACGAGTTAAGAATAGAGGCTAAAGATCAGGGAGGGTTAATTGGAACGAGTAAAGTGATTGTTGACATACTTGACGTGAATGATAATGCACCGGTAATTAATACAATGTCATTTTCAAACCCTGTTTCTGAAGATGCTTTGTCTGGAACAACTATTGCAGTTTTTAACATCAAAGATGCAGACTCTGAGCAAAATGGTCAAATAAAATGTTTAATAGATGGTAAACTCCCTTTCAAGATTGAATCTTCAATGAAAAATTATTACAATTTAGTGTCAAATCAGAATTTTGACAGAGAAGTCTTGCCTCATTATAACATAACGGTAACAGCCACAGATTCTGGAAATCCTCCTCTGTTTACCTCTAAAGTGCTTCATCTTAAAATATCTGACGTAAACGACAACGCTCCGTTATTTGATAAAAATAAATATTCTGCTTTTATCACAGAAAATAATTCACCTGGTGTCTCTATATTTAAAGTCAATGCTCGCGATTCAGACTTGAACCAAAACGCAAGAATCTCGTATATTTTAGAAGACACTCAGGTCAGTGGAGCTTCAGTTTCAACTTTTGTCTCCTTAAACTCTGAAACTGGAGTGATCAGTGCAGTTCGTATGTTTGATTATGAACAAATTAAAGAAGTTGAGCTCACGGTCAAAGCTCAAGACGGAGGCTCCCCTCCTCTCAGCAGCAACGTGACTGTCAAAATACTCATCCAGGACCAGAACGATAACCCTCCTCAGGTCCTGTATCCGGTCCAGACCGGCAGCTCTCTGGTGGCTGAAATGGTGCCTCGCTCAGCAGATGTGGGCTATCTGGTGACTAAAGTGGTGGCTGTTGATGTGGACTCTGGACAGAACGCCTGGCTCTCCTATAAACTGCAGAGAGCCACAGACAGGCCGCTGTTTGAAGTGGGCTTACAGAACGGAGAGATCAGAACTATCCGACAAGTCAGCGATAAAGATGCTGTGAAACAAAGACTGAGCGTTACAGTGGAGGACAACGGACAGCCCTCTCGTTCAGCTACAGTCATTGTTAACGTGGTGGTGGCGGACAGCTTCCCAGAAGTCATGTCAGAGTTCACTGACTTTACACAGGACAAGGAGTACAACGACAACATGACTTTTTACTTAGTGTTGGCTTTGGCTGTAGTTTCCTTCCTCTTCATCACGTGTTTAGTGGTCATTATATCAGTGAAGATCTACAGATGGAGACAGTCTCGTGTCATGTATCACTCCAACCTCCCTGTGATTCCATATTATCCACCACGTTACTCAGACACTTTGGGGACAGGGACTCTCCAACATGTGTACAACTACGAGGTGTGCAGGACCACTGACTCCAGAAAGAGTGATATGAAGTTCATGCCACCCATGAGTGACAGTCTAGTGAGTATGGATGGAGCTGACGCTGATGATCCACGAGTGGAGAAACAAATGTCAGGAAACTTCTCGCAGATGTCAACTTTGGTGAGTGAATTCAAAAAATTCTTAATATTAAAGTGGATAATTGATTTGATTTTTTTTTTTGGTGGGGGGAATATTAGATGAAATGCATTTTACCTTGTTGTGTTTTTTAAACGACAATCACCCACACTATCAAACTCAGTCATTTACAAACACAGACATCAGTCTTTTAAACTAACTAGGTTAATCTCCTTGTTTCAAAATCCAGACTCATTCTAACAACGCATATTGATATTATATATGATTGTATAAAGCCCAGGAGCTTAAATATATGTTTTTGAGGCTTCATTTTGTAAAGGCTTTTAATCATAACCTATTAATGTGTTAGTCGCTTAAATTTAATTTGAGGTCAATGATATCATTCTTGTTGTTCGTAAACTTATTCCTATAAGCATTGACAGTTTTTGGAATCATCACTATTCTTCTCGTGTCTATCAGTGAGAAAGGGCAGCATTGAGTTGTTTGTGTATTGTTTTACATTTGTGACTTATTGTGACTTATTCTAGAAATGATTAAGCATCAGTGACGACATCACCAACTTTGATTTTGTCCATCGTGTCAAGTATTCAATTCTAAGAGATTATTTACCTCTGTCCTTGGTGCTGAAGATCTCTTTCATTTTAATCTGAAAGACTTTCCAACGTAATTTAGTAATCGAGATTATATCGATGTATATGTCTTGTTTTAAATCATTTTATTTAGTTTTACTCGAACTTTATGCTGTCGTATCTTCTAACAATAGTTTATATAAAGGATGAGGTGAAATATATGGATGCTTAAATCATCTGATTCTGTTGGAGTAATTATAAAGAAAACTTTGTATCGTAGTGTGTGAAAATGAAACGCTTTCTTCACGTTCTGATTATGAATATAAATATCTATAATATATTTGAACATGGATTCAAATGGAAACGATTTGTTGTTGATAATGTTGAAAGAAAAATACACTTTTTTCACATTTGAGAATAAACATCAAATATTGCACTACAGCAATTTGGACTCTGAGCGCCGCTATTGGTTCATATATGAATTGCAGTCTAACTGTCCTCGCATTATTCCTCCATTTTTATTCCTCTTTCTGCTTCACTGCTGAGAAAGACGACGAAGTGACGGGTCGACATTTTTACATCACCGTGTTTACAGCAACACAGTGTTTTTTATCTTTACTTTTTCATATTATTGGATATAAGACAATATTGAAAGGATTATAAACGAAATAATATCTGGATTTATGATGAGTATGACGGCTCACAGAGGACGATGGAGAGTCCTGGTTTTCATTCTTTGTCTTGCGGAGCTGCGCTCGGTGACTGGACAGGCTCGCTACTCAATACCAGAGGAGCAGGCCGAGGGATCTTTTGTTGGAAATATCGCTAAAGATCTGGGTTTGGATGTGACGAGGCTCGTGTCAGGTAAAGCTCGAATTATCACGCAGGAAGGACGACAGTATGTAGATTTAAACCGAGACAAGGGCACGCTTGTTATTAAAGAGCGAGTCGACCGAGAAGAGCTTTGTGGAAAGACGACGCCCTGCAGCTTCAGCTTCGATGTGATTTTAGAAAATCCGATTCAGCTTCATCGAGTCACAGTGGAGATTATTGACATCAATGATAACAGTCCAATGTTTCTAAACAACGAAATCAATTTAGAAATGGTTGAAAGTGTTGCCTTAGGATCCAGGTTCTCGTTAGAGAGCGCAGATGACCCGGATGTTGGTATGAATGATATTCAAAAATACACTCTTAAACCTACAGATAATTTTCAATTAGAAATTAAAAGTCAGCCAGACGGAGGGAAATTCATTGAAATGGTTTTACAGAAGCCGTTAGACCGAGAGAAAGAGGAGAGTCACACGCTGGTACTGGTCGCTTCAGACGGTGGTGAGCCTCACAGATCAGGGACGGTGCGTATTCACATCACTGTGTTAGATGCTAATGATAATGCACCAGTGTGCAGCCAAAGTGTTTATAAGGCAGATGTGAGAGAAAATTCTCCTTCAGGGACCCTGCTAACAACTGTTCATGCTCATGACGCAGATTCAGGAGTTAATGGTGACGTCACATATACGTTTCCTCGTTTAGCAAAATATGTAAAGAATCTCTTTGAAATTAATGTTAAATCAGGAGAAATTAAAGTAAGTGGTAACTTGGACTATGAAAAATCTAAGACTTATCAACTTAATGTTCAGGCTCGTGATCATGGAGGTCAAACAGATACCTGCAAAGTAATAATTCAAATAATAGATGAGAATGACAATGTTCCTACAATACAGATGATGTCACTGTCAAACACTATTCCGGAAGATTCTCCTCCAGGAACAACTGTAGCTGTTTTTAATGTTAATGATCAGGATAGTGATGTAAATGGTAAAGTTAAATGTTCAATTAACTCTGACGTACCTTTTAAAATTGAGTCGTCATTATCAGGCTATTATACCATAGTGACTGAAGACTTCTTAGACAGAGAAAGTGTTTCTGAGTATAATCTGACCATCACCGTCTCTGACCAAGGCTCTCCACCTCTGTCCAGCCACAAACACATCAACGTGAAAGTGTCAGACGTCAACGACTGTCCTCCTAAATTTGATCAGTCAGAATACAGTAAGATGGTTCCAGAGAACAACTCTCCAGGATTCTCTGTGTTCACTCTCAGTGCTAGTGACTCAGACTGGGGCCAGAACTCTCGAGTCTCTTATTTCTTAGAGGAGAAAGAAGTTAATGGTGTAGCAGTGTCTTCACTGGTGTCAGTCAACTCAGAGAACGGTGTCGTTCAGGCAGTGAGGTCGTTTGACTACGAGCAGATCAAGTGGTTTGAATTCAATATAACAGCTCGAGATGCTGGATCTCCTCCTCTTAGTTCTGTGGTCTCAGTCAAAATACTGATCCAGGACCAGAACGACAACCCTCCTCAGGTCCTGTATCCGGTCCAGACCAGCAGCTCTCTGGTGGCTGAAATGGTTCCTCGCTCAGCAGATGTGGGCTATCTGGTGACTAAAGTGGTGGCTGTTGATGTGGACTCTGGACAGAACGCTTGGCTCTCCTATAAACTTCAGAGAGCCACAGACAGGCCGCTGTTTGAAGTGGGCTTACAGAACGGAGAGATCAGAACTATCCGACAAGTCAGCGATAAAGATGCTGTGAAACAAAGACTGAGCGTTACAGTGGAGGACAACGGACAGCCCTCTCGTTCAGCTACAGTCATTGTTAACGTGGTGGTGGCGGACAGCTTCCCAGAAGTCATGTCAGAGTTCACTGACTTCACACAGGACAAGGAGTACAACGACAACCTGACTTTTTATTTAGTGTTGGCTTTGGCTGTAGTTTCCTTCCTCTTCATCACGTGTTTAGTGGTCATTATATCAGTGAAGATCTACAGATGGAGACAGTCTCGCGTCATGTATCACTCCAACCTCCCTGTGATTCCATATTATCCACCACGTTACTCAGACACTTTGGGGACAGGGACTCTCCAACATGTGTACAACTACGAGGTGTGCAGGACCACTGACTCCAGAAAGAGTGATATGAAGTTCATGCCACCCATGAGTGACAGTCTAGTGAGTGTGGATGGAGCTGATGCTGATGATCCACGAGTGGAGAAACAAATGTCAGGAAACTTCTCTCAGATGTCAACTTTGGTGAGTAAAATCAAACGAGTGCAATCATTTCAGTAAAATTACGGATTCACTTTACATGTACTATTTTCTTTTAATGGTAACACAATAATATCCATATTTAACTACATTGGTTACTGATAATTAATTTCAGAATTGACATTTTTTTGTCAGATTGCAAACACTCACCAATACTGTTGCATACTTTTATGCAAGTTTTTTTTTTTTTAAATGGTACGATAAAATGTGGTTTAATAAAGTGTAATATATTATATTGTAATGAACTATAATATAATGTTACGTAATATTATAGATCATGAAAAGTTTAAACCTTTCTCTGCATGGCTCTGAATGTTTTATGCGCACATGAAGTTTATTTAATCAGGTTCTTGTGATTCAAACTTATAAACATTTTTGCATACCTAAAAAACAACAACACTATGGTTGTACAGGATCGCAAACAATTAAATGTGTGATTGATTTGAAAATCGTATTTTGGTTGAATTGTTTGCAAATTATCGTGATCAAACACTGTCATGTCCCCAAATAATGCACGCTGCTGCGATGACGTCAGGGTTGCTGGACATCTGTAACTACGTTAGCTTAGCAACATCACGTTTCAGCAAAAACTGTTTACTTCCTGAAACCCAGCCAGGTTATCGCCCTTTCAGTAGACCGCAATAATCGAGTACCGAGTGTTCGCTAGAATCACAAAAGGCCCATGTCACGTTACTGAAAAACAACAGGTGGATTTGCGCGCCATAGTCTGTAACGGGTTCTCGGGATATTTTTTTCTCTATGTCTGAAACGTGGTTCCGTACGTGGTGACCTACATTAGGATGAATCCTCAAACTTTAGAAAAATCCTTGAATTGCTCACTTATCTAGAAGTTCTGGTCGATTAAAATTATTTTTGTTTGGTAATTTTAATTATATATATATATTTCTAAAGTTGATAAAAAAAAATGTATTTTTTCCCTTAAAACCCCATCATGCTTACACTGAATTCTTATTTGTAGGATTCATAATTGGATGAAAACCGTTTTTTTTTTTAAAGAATTATCTTCAGCATCGTCTTCCTCTTCTGACGCAGTATAGGAAGTATCAACATTTATTATGTATTTTTATTTCAAATCGGAGAACACAAATAATTTTGCTTTGGTTACAAACTTGCTTTTACCTCTTGTAGAAATGATACAGTTTCGAAGGCTATGAGTGATTGAATGTGACTTAATCTATCATGTTCAAATGTTTACAAAGATTATTGTATCGCTGTCCTTGGTGCTGAAAGTCCCATCATCGCGTTCCATTATGTACCTTTTTTAAATTACACAGTAATACAGATGACGTTAATATCTTTTTTCGTTTTGTTGTATTTGCTTTAGTTTTTTTTTTTTTTTTTAAAAACATTATTTTGGATCTTCTTACAATAGTTTATTTTAAAAATGAGGAAGTCATAACATTTTTTTCTTTTTGTCCGCAGATTCATGGTTTAACGTTTGAGAAACTACAAAGAGATATATTTTTCAAATACGCTTGTGAGGATAAAAAACGTATTCCATTTTTTTATTTGAATTATATTTAAATATTAAATATTTGACGAGAAATCATTTAGACAATATTTGTATCGTGAAAAAATATATATTTTTTAAGTTTGAGAAGAAATATCTTCTATTGCACTACAGCAATCTGGACTCTGAGCGCCGCTATTGGTTCATATATGAATTGCAGTCTAACTGTCCTCGCATTATTCCTCCATTTTATTCCTCTTTCTGCTTCACTGCTGAGAAAGACGACGAAGTGACGGGTCGACATTTCTACTTCACCGTATTTTCAGCGACACAACATTTTTCTGTTTCCCTTTAACTAAATTGGATCCAATACTCGTTTGAAAGGATTATCAACGCAATCATTTCTGGATTTATGATGAGGATAACGGCTCACAGAGGACGATGGAGAGTCCTGGTTTTCCTTCTTTGTCTTGCGGAGCTGCGCTCGGTGACTGGACAGGCTCGCTACTCAATACCAGAGGAGCAGGCCGAGGGATCTTTTGTTGGAAATATCGCTAAAGATCTGGGTTTGGATGTGACGAGGCTCGTGTCAGGTAAAGCTAGAATTATCATGAAGGGAGGAAGACAGTATGTAGATTTAAACCGAGACAAGGGCACGCTTGTTATTAAAGAGCGAGTCGACCGAGAAGAGCTTTGTGGAAAGAAGACGCCCTGCAGCTTCAGCTTCGATGTGATTTTAGAAAATCCGATTCAGCTTCATCGAGTCACAGTAGAGATTATTGACATCAATGATAACAGTCCAATGTTTCCAAACAACGAAATTAATTTAAATATTCTTGAAAGTGTTGCGTCAGGGACTCGATTCACTTTGCTCAGCGCAAACGACGCGGACGTGGGCGTGAATAATATTCAGAAATACACTCTTAAACCTTCTAGTGATTTTAAATTAGAAGTTCAAAATCAACAAGACGGAGGATCATTTATTGAAATGGTTTTACAGACTCCTTTAGACCGAGAGAAAGAGGAGAGTCACTCGCTGGTACTGGTCGCTTCAGACGGTGGTGAGCCTCACAGATCAGGGACGGTGCGTATTCACATCACTGTGTTAGATGCTAATGATAATGCACCAGTGTGCAGCCAAAGTGTTTATAAAGCTGATGTGAGAGAGAATTCTCTACCAGGGACGCTGGTAACAACTGTTCATGCTCGTGACGCAGATTCAGGTATATATGGTGACGTCACTTACTCTCTTCCTCATGTCACCAAAGACAATAATCAGTTATTTGTCGTGGACTTAAAAACTGGCAAAATTAAAGTCCAAGGACTACTTGATTATGAAAAAGTCAAGACCCATCAAGTGAATGTTCAAGCTCATGACCAGGGTGCACTGGCTAGTACATGTAAAATTATAATTCAAATAATGGATGAGAATGACAACATCCCTACAATACAGATGATGTCACTGTCAAACACAATTTCAGAAGATTCTCCTCCAGGAACAACTGTAGCTGTTTTTAATGTCGAAGATGAAGACTCTGATGTAAATGGTAAAGTTAAATGTTCAATAAACTCTGACGTACCTTTTAAAATCGAGTCGTCATTATCAGGCTATTACACCATAGTGACTGAAGACTTCTTAGACAGAGAAAGTATTTCTGAGTATAATCTGACCATCACCGTCTCTGACCAAGGCTCTCCACCTCTGTCCAGCCACAAACACATCAACGTGAAAGTATCAGACGTCAACGACTGTCCTCCTAAATTTGATCAGTCAGAATACAGTAAGATGGTTCCAGAGAACAACTCTCCAGGATTCTCTGTGTTCACTCTCAGTGCTAGTGACTCAGACTGGGGCCAGAACTCTCGAGTATCTTATTTCTTAGAGGAAAAAGAAGTTAATGGTGTAGCAGTGTCTTCACTGGTGTCAGTCAACTCGGAGAACGGTGTTGTTCAGGCAGTGAGGTCGTTTGACTACGAGCAGATCAAGTTGTTTGAATTCAACATAACAGCTCGAGATGCTGGATCTCCTCCTCTGAGTTCTGTGGTCTCAGTCAAAATACTGATCCAGGACCAGAATGACAACCCTCCTCAGGTCCTGTATCCGGTCCAGACCGGCGGCTCTCTGGTGGCTGAGATGGTGCCTCGCTCAGCAGATGTGGGCTATCTGGTGACTAAAGTGGTGGCTGTTGATGTGGACTCTGGACAGAACGCCTGGCTCTCCTATAAACTGCAGAGAGCCACAGACAGGCCGCTGTTTGAAGTGGACTTACAGAACGGAGAGATCAGAACTATCCGACAAGTCAGCGATAAAGATGCTGTGAAACAAAGACTGAGCGTTACAGTGGAGGACAACGGACAGCCCTCTCGTTCAGCTACAGTCATTGTTAACGTGGCGGTTGCGGACAGCTTCCCAGAAGTCATGTCAGAGTTCACTGACTTCACACAGGACAAGGAGTACAACGACAACCTGACTTTTTATTTAGTGTTGGCTTTGGCTGTAGTTTCCTTCCTCTTCATCACGTGTTTAGTGGTCATTATATCAGTGAAGATCTACAGATGGAGACAGTCTCGTGTCATGTATCACTCCAACCTCCCTGTGATTCCATATTATCCACCACGTTACTCAGACACTTTGGGGACAGGGACTCTCCAACATGTGTACAACTACGAGGTGTGCAGGACCACTGACTCCAGAAAGAGTGATATGAAGTTCATGCCACCCATGAGTGACAGTCTAGTGAGTGTGGATGGAGCTGATGCTGATGATCCACGAGTGGAGAAACAAATGTCAGGAAACTTCTCTCAGATGTCAACTTTGGTGAGTAAAATCAAACGAGTGCAATCATTTCAGTAAAATTACGGATTCACTTTACATGTACTGTTTTCTTTTAATGGTAACACAATAATATCCATATTTAACTACATTGGTTACTGATAGTTAATTTCAGAATTGACATTTTTTTTGTCAGATAGCAAACACTCACCAATACTGTTGCATACTTTTATGCAAGTTTTTTTTTTTTTTAAATGGTACGATAAAATGTGGTTTAATAAAGTGTAATATATTATATTGTAATGAACTATAATATAATGTTACGTAATATTATAGATCATGAAAAGTTTAAACCTTTCTCTGCATGGCTCTGAATGTTTTATGCGCACATGAAGTTTATTTAATCAGGTTCTTGTGATTCAAACTAATAAACATTTTTGCATACCTAAAAAACAACAACACTATGGTTGTACAGGATCGCAAACAATTAAATGTGTGATTGATTTGAAAATCGTATTTTGGTTGAATTGTTTGCAAATTATCGTGATCAAACACTGTCATGTCCCCAAATAATGCACGCTGCTGCGATGACGTCAGGGTTGATGGACATCTGTAACTACGTTAGCTTAGCAACATCACGTTTCAGCAAAAACTGTTTACTTCCTGAAACCCAGCCAGGTTATCGCCCTTTCAGTAAACCGCAATAATCGAGTACCGAGTGTTCGCTAGAATCACAAAAGGCCCATGTCACGTTACTGAAAAACAACAGGTGGATTTGCGCGCCATAATCTGTAACGGGTTCTCGGCATATTTTTTTCTCTATGTCTGAAACGTGGCTCCGTACATGGTGACCTACATTAGGATGAATCCTCAAACTTTAGAAAAATCCTGGAATTGCTCACTTATCTAGAAGTTCTGGTCGATTAAAATTATTTTTGTTTGGTAATTTTAATTATATATATATTTTTCTAAAGTTGATAAAAAAAAGATGTATTTTTTCCCTTAAAACCCCATCATGCTTACACTGAATTCTTATTTGTATGATTCATAATTGGATGAAAACCGTTTGTTTTTTTTAAAGAATTATCTTCAGCATCGTCTTCCTCTTCTGACGCAGTATAGGAAGTATCAACATTTATTATGTATTTTTATTTCAAATCATAGAACACAAATAATTTTGCTTTGGTTACAAACTTGCTTTTACTTCTTGTAGAAATGATACAGTTTCGAAGGCTATGAGTGATTGAATGTGACTTAATCTATCATGTTCAAATGTTTACAAAGATTATTGTATCGCTGTCCTTGGTGCTGAAAGTCCCATCATCGCGTTCCATTATGTACCTTTTTAAATTACACAGTAATACAGATGACGTTAATATCTTTTTTCGTTTTGTTGTATTTGCTTTAGTTTTTTCTTTTTTTTTTTTTAATATTATTTTGGATCTTACAATAGTTTATTTTAAAAATGAGGAAGTCATAACATTTTTTTCTTTTTGTCCGCAGATTCATGGTTTAACATTTGAGAAACTATAAAGAGATATATTTTTCAAATACGCTTGTGAGGATAAAAAACGTATTCCATTTTTTTTATTTGAATTATATTTAAATATTAAATATTTGACGAGAAATCATTTAGACAATATTTGTATCGTGAAAAAATATATATTTTTTAAGTTTGAGAAGAAATATCTTCTATTGCACTACAGCAATCTGGACTCTGAGCGCCGCTATTGGTTCATATATGAATTGCAGTCTAACTGTCCTCGCATTATTCCTCCATTTAATTCCTCTTTCTGCTTCACTGCTGTGAAAGACGACGAAGTGACGGGTCGACATTTCTACTTCACCGTATTTTCAGCGACACAACATTTTTCTGTTTCCCTTTAACTAAATTGGATCCAATACTCGTTTGAAAGGATTATCAACGCAATCATTTCTGGATTTATGATGAGGATGACGGATCACAGAGGACGATGGAGAGTCCTGGTTTTCATTCTTTGTCTTGCGGAGCTGCGCTCGGTGACTGGACAGGCTCGCTACTCAATACCAGAGGAGCAGGCCGAGGGATCTTTTGTTGGAAATATCGCTAAAGATCTGGGTTTGGATGTGACGAGGCTCGTGTCAGGTAAAGCTCGAATTATCATGAAGGGAGGAAGACAGTATGTAGATTTAAACCGAGACAAGGGCACGCTTGTTATTAAAGAGCGAGTCGACCGAGAAGAGCTTTGTGGAAAGAAGACGCCCTGCAGCTTCAGCTTCGATGTGATTTTAGAAAATCCGATTCAGCTTCATCGAGTCACAGTAGAGATTATTGACATCAATGATAACAGTCCAATGTTTCCAAACAACGAAATTAATTTAAATATTCTTGAAAGTCTTGCGTCAGGGACTCGATTCACTTTGCTCAGCGCAAACGACGCGGACGTGGGCGTGAATAATATTCAGAAATACACTCTTAAACCTTCTAGTGATTTTAAATTAGAAGTTCAAAATCAACAAGACGGAGGATCATTTATTGAAATGGTTTTACAGACTCCTTTAGACCGAGAGAAAGAGGAGAGTCAATCGCTGGTGCTGGTCGCTTCAGACGGTGGTGAGCCTCACAGATCAGGGACGGTGCGTATTCACATCACTGTGTTAGATGCTAATGATAATGCACCAGTGTGCAGCCAAAGTGTTTATAAAGCTGATGTGAGAGAGAATTCTCTACCAGGGACGCTGGTAACAACTGTTCATGCTCATGACGCAGATTCGGGTATATATGGTGACGTCACTTACTCTCTTCCTCATGTCACCAAAGACAATAATCAGTTATTTGTCGTAGACTTAAAAACTGGCGAAATTAAAGTCCAAGGACTACTTGATTATGAAAAAGTCAAGACTCATCAAGTGAATGTTCAAGCTCATGATCAGGGTGCACTGGCTAGTACATGTAAAATTATAATTCAAATAATGGATGAGAATGACAACGTCCCTACAATACAAATGATGTCACTGTCAAACACAATTTCAGAAGATTCTCCTCCAGGAACAACTGTAGCTGTTTTTAATGTGGAAGATGAAGACTCTGATGTAAATGGTAAAGTTAAATGTTCAATAAACTCTGACGTACCTTTTAAAATCGAGTCGTCATTATCAGGCTATTACACCTTAGTGACTGAAGACTTCTTAGACAGAGAAAGTATTTCTGAGTATAATCTGACCATCACCGTCTCTGACCAAGGCTCTCCACCTCTGTCCAGCCACAAACACATCAATGTGAAAGTGTCAGACGTCAACGACTGTCCTCCTAAATTTGATCAGTCAGAATACAGCAAGATGGTTCCAGAGAACAACTCTCCAGGATTCTCTGTGTTCACTCTCAGTGCTAGTGACTCAGACTGGGGCCAGAACTCTCGAGTATCTTATTTCTTAGAGGAAAAAGAAGTTAATGGTGTAGCAGTGTCTTCACTGGTGTCAGTCAACTCGGAGAACGGTGTTGTTCAGGCAGTGAGGTCGTTTGACTACGAGCAGATCAAGTTGTTTGAATTCAACATAACAGCTCGAGATGCTGGATCTCCTCCTCTGAGTTCTGTGGTCTCAGTCAAAATACTGATCCAGGACCAGAACGACAACCCTCCTCAGGTCCTGTATCCGGTCCAGACCGGCGGCTCTCTGGTGGCTGAGATGGTGCCTCGCTCAGCAGATGTGGGCTATCTGGTGACAAAGGTGGTGGCTGTTGATGTGGACTCTGGACAGAACGCCTGGCTCTCCTATAAACTGCAGAGAGCCACAGACAGGCCGCTGTTTGAAGTGGGCTTACAGAACGGAGAGATCAGAACTATCCGACAAGTCAGCGATAAAGATGCTGTGAAACAAAGACTGAGCGTTACAGTGGAGGACAACGGACAGCCCTCTCGTTCAGCTACAGTCATTGTTAACGTGGTGGTGGCGGACAGCTTCCCAGAAGTCATGTCAGAGTTCACTGACTTCACACAGGACAAGGAGTACAACGACAACCTGACTTTTTACTTGGTGTTGGCTTTGGCTGTAGTTTCCTTCCTCTTCATCACGTGTTTAGTGGTCATTATATCAGTGAAGATCTACAGATGGAGACAGTCTCGTGTCATGTATCACTCCAACCTCCCTGTGATTCCATATTATCCACCACGTTACTCAGACACTTTGGGGACAGGGACTCTCCAACATGTGTACAACTACGAGGTGTGCAGGACCACTGACTCCAGAAAGAGTGATATGAAGTTCATGCCACCCATGAGTGACAGTCTAGTGAGTGTGGATGGAGCTGACGCTGATGATCCACGAGTGGAGAGACAAATGTCAGGAAACTTCTCTCAGATGTCAACTTTGGTGAGTAAAATCAAACGAGTGCAATCATTTCAGTAATTTATGTATTTACTTTTTGCGTGCTATTTCTTTACATGGTAACACAATTATATCTGTATTTATCTACATTAGTTACTGATTGTTTAGTTAATTTCAGGATATAAATATGTTTGCCTGAAAGCATACTCTCACTAATACTATAGCATCATTTTTTGGAAGTTATTTTAACATAGTAAAATATAATGTGGTTTAACATATTACAATGTAACATAATATATTATAATCTAATGAAGTGCAATATTACGCAATATTATAGTACCATAAGAAGTTTAAAACTTCATTTGCATTGCTCTGATTGTTTTAAATTAGATTATTTTAGATAAACTTTATCAATCCCTCTGCTTTTCTCCGCACATGTAGTTTATTTAATGTACTTTTAGTGATTCAAACTGATGAACATTTTTCATACATTTTTTAATCACAATAATTGTAAAGGATGGCAAGCAAATAAATGTGTGACTGATTGGGAGAATTATGTTTTAGTTTAAATGTTTGCAAATGATCGTGATCAGTCACTGTCGTGTCTCCAAATAATGAAGCCTGCTGCGGTGACGTCACGCTTACTAGCTATCTATAACTCCTTTAGATGAGCAGCAACGCATGTTTCAGCAAGAACTGTTTACTTCCTCAAATCCAGCCACGCTATCACTCCTTCAACAGACCCCAATAATCGAGTACCGAGTGTTCGCTACAATCACAAAAAGCCCATGTCACGTTGCTGAAAAACAACAGATTGATTTGCGCCCGACGATGTGCAAGGGTTTCTCGGCATCATTTTTCTCCATGTCTAAAACATGGCTCCGTACATGTTGACCTACTTTAGGATAAATCCGCAAACGTTAGACAAATTCGTGAATTGCTCACGTATCGAGGTGTTCTGGTCGAATAATAGTATTTTTGTTTGGTCATTTTATTTATATATTTTTTTCTAATGTTGATGAAAAAATGTGTTGTATTTAAATGTATCTTCAAACCCAATCATGCTTACATTGAGTCCTTATTTTAATGATTTATTATTAGATGAAGACCGTTTTGTTAATAGTTGTTTCAGCCACAACCGTGTACTTCCTTGAAGCCAGCCCCGCTATGACGCTTCCAGTTGACCCAAATTACCGAGTGTTTCCTACAATCACAAAAGACCCTTGTCACGTTACTGAAAAATAAAAGGTGGCCTTCCGAGCGATGATGTGTAACTGGTTCTCTGGGATATTTTTTTCTCTATGTCTGAAACATGGCTACTTTAGGATAATTCCTCAATCATTCGAAAAATGTGTGAATTGTTCATGTATCTACAAGTTTTTGTCGAATAATAGTATTTTTGTTTGGTCATTTTAATTATATATTGTTTTTCTAATGTTGATAAAAATGTTTTGTATTTATATTTACCTTTAAACCCCATCATGCTTACATTGAGTCCTTATTTTGATTCATCATTTTTAGATGAAAACCGTTTGGTTGGTTATTATTGTCAGCTTCGGTTTCCTCTACTGATGCTGTAGGGAACATCAACATATTTTTATAACTAACCACTACTTACTTACCTACTTTCTTACTTATAACTATTTCAGATAAAGCAACAAAAATAATGTTGCTTCACTTAAAAACGTGCTTTTTTAGTGTGGAAATTATACAGTTTAAATTGCTACGAATGACTAGATATGACTGTATCTGTCATGTTCACACGTTTACAAAGATTATGTTGTCGCTGTCCTTGGTACTGAAAGTCCCATCATCGTGTTTCGTTTTGTACTTTTTAAAATTACACAGTAATACAGATGACATTGAAAGCGTTCTTCGTTTTATTGTATTTACTTTCCTTTTTTTCTAACATGATTTTCGATCTTGTAACATTAGTTTATTTGAAAAATGAGGGGGGCAGGAGGGAGTTGTTGTTTTTTTTCCACGGATTTATAGATTTATATTTAAGAAATGATAAAGTGATATGTTTTTTTAAATAAGCTTGTGACAATGAAAAAGGTATTCAATGTTTTGAATTTAAAATGTATTAAATTGTACAATATTTGACGAGAAATTATTCAGACAATATTTTTATCGTAAAAAAAATATCAATTTTTTTGCTTTTGAGAATAAATATCTACCATTGCACTACAGCAATCTGGACTCTGAGCGCCGCTATTGGTTCATATATGAATGCAGTCCTACTGTCCTCGCATTATTCCTCCATTTAATTCCTCTTTCTGCTTCACTGCTGAGAAAGACGACGACGAGACGGGTCGACATTTCTACATCACCGTGTTTTCCGCACACTATATTTTCCACCTTTCCTTTTTCATATTATTGGATATAATACACGATTGAACGGATTATAAACGCAAACGTTTCTGGATTTATGATGAGGATAACGGCTCACAGAGGACGATGGAGAGTCCTGGTTTTCATTCTTTGTCTTGCGGAGCTGCGCTCGGTGACTGGACAGGCTCGCTACTCAATACCGGAGGAGCAGGCCGAGGGATCTTTTGTTGGAAATATAGCTAAAGATCTGGGTTTGGATGTGGCTAGGCTCGTGTCAGGTAAAGCTCGAATAATAATGAAGGGAGGAAGACAGTATGTAGATTTAAACCGAGACAAAGGCACGCTTGTTATTAAAGAGCGAGTCGATCGAGAAGAGCTTTGTGGAAAGACGACGCCCTGCAGCTTCAGCTTCGATGTGATTTTAGAAAATCCGATTCAGCTTCATCGAGTCACAGTAGAGATTATTGACATTAATGATAACAGTCCGACGTTTACAAAGCGGGAAATTAATTTGGAAATACTTGAAAGTCTTGCGTCAGGATCCAGGTTCTCTTTGGAGAGCGCAGATGACCCGGATGTTGGCATCAATGATATTCAGAAATACACTCTCAAACCTGCAGATAACTTTCAATTGGAGATTAAAAATCAACCAGACGGAGGAAAATTCATTGAAATGCTTTTACAGAAGCCGTTAGACCGAGAGAAAGAGGAGAGTCACACGCTGGTGCTGGTTGCTTCAGACGGTGGTGAGCCTCACAGATCAGGGACGGTGCGTATTCACATCACTGTGTTAGATGCTAATGATAATGCACCAGTGTGCAGCCAAAGTGTTTATAAAGCAGATGTAAGAGAAAATTCTCCAGCAGGAACGCTGGTAACAACTGTTCATGCGCATGACGCAGATTCAGGCGTGAATGGTGACGTCACGTATTCCATTCCTCATGTAGCCAAAGATGCAAAGAATCTTTTTGAAATAAATGTTAAATCTGGAGAGATTAAAGTAGGTGGTAACTTGGACTATGAAAAATCTAAAACGTATCAATTAAATGTTCAGTCTCGTGATCATGTGGGACACACGGATACATGTAAAGTAATAATTCAAATAATAGATGAGAATGATAACGTCCCTACGATACAAATGATGTCACTGTCAAACACAATTCCAGAAGATTCTCCTCCAGGAACAACTGTAGCTGTTTTTAACGTGGAAGATGAAGACTCTGATGTAAATGGTAAAGTTAAATGTTCAATAAACTCTGATGTACCTTTTAAAATTGAGTCGTCATTATCAGGCTATTACACCATAGTGACCGAAGACTTCTTAGACAGAGAAAGTATTTCTGAGTATAATCTGACCATCACCGTCTCTGACCAAGGCTCTCCACCTCTGTCCAGCCACAAACACATCAATGTGAAAATGTCAGACGTCAATGACTGTCCTCCTAAATTTGATCAGTCAGAATACAGTAAGATGGTTCCAGAGAACAACTCTCCAGGATTCTCAGTGTTCACTCTCAGTGCTAGTGACTCAGACTGGGGCCAGAACTCTCGAGTCTCTTATTTCTTAGAGGAAATGGAAGTTAATGGTGTAGCAGTGTCTTCACTGGTCTCAGTCAACTCAGAGAACGGTGTTGTTCAGGCAGTGAGGTCTTTTGACTACGAGCAGATCAAGTGGTTTGAATTCAACATAACAGCTCGAGATGCTGGATCTCCTCCTCTGAGTTCTGTGGTCTCAGTCAAAATACTGATCCAGGACCTGAACGACAACCCTCCTCAGGTCCTGTATCCGGTCCAGACCGGCAGCTCTCTGGTGGCTGAGATGGTGCCTCGCTCAGCAGATGTGGGCTATCTGGTGACTAAAGTGGTGGCTGTTGATGTGGACTCTGGACAGAACGCCTGGCTCTCCTATAAACTGCAGAGAGCTACAGACAGGCCGCTGTTTGAAGTGGGCTTACAGAACGGAGAGATCAGAACTATCCGACAAGTCAGCGATAAAGATGCTGTGAAACAAAGACTGAGCGTTACAGTGGAGGACAACGGACAGCCCTCTCGTTCAGCTACAGTCATTGTTAACGTGGTGGTGGCGGACAGCTTCCCAGAAGTCATGTCAGAGTTCACTGACTTTACACAGGACAAGGAGTACAACGACAACCTGACTTTTTACTTAGTGTTGGCTTTGGCTGTAGTTTCCTTCCTCTTCATCACGTGTTTAGTGGTCATTATATCAGTGAAGATCTACAGATGGAGACAGTCTCGTGTCATGTATCACTCCAACCTCCCTGTGATTCCATATTATCCACCACGTTACTCAGACACTTTGGGGACAGGGACTCTCCAGCATGTGTACAACTACGAGGTGTGCAGGACCACTGACTCCAGAAAGAGTGATATGAAGTTCATGCCACCCATGAGTGACAGTCTAGTCAGTGTGGATGGAGTTGACGCTGATGATCCACGAGTGGAGAAACAAATGTCAGGAAACTTCTCTCAGATGTCAACTTTGGTGAGTAAAATCAAATGAGTGCAATCATTTCAGTAATTTATGTATTTACTTTTTGCGTGCTATTTCTTTACATGGTAACACAATTATATCCATATTTATATACATTAGTTGCTGATAGTTTAGTTAATTTCAGAATATAAATATGTTTGCCAGAAAGCATACTCTCACCAATACTATAGAATAATTTTATGCAACTATATTTTAACATAGTAAAATATAACAATGTTTAAGATATTATAACGTAATATAATATATTATAATGAAATGTAGTTTAATATTACAACATTTTATAGTCCCATGAAAAGTTTTAACCTTTCTTTGCATTGCCTGCTCTGATTGTTTTAGATTAGGATAGATCAACTTTATGGATCCCTCTGGTTTTATGCGCACATGTAATTAATAAAAAAAAAAAATGAGTGATTCAAACTGATGAACATTTTTCATACATTATTTAAACACAATATTTTTACAGGATCGCAAATAATACATGTGTGAATGATTGGGAGAACTATGTTTTAGTTTAAATGTTTGCAAATGATCGTGATCAGTCACTGTCGTGTCTCCAAATAATGAAGCCTGCTGCGGTGACGTCACGCTTACTAGCTATCTATAACTCCTTTAGGTGAGCAGCAACGCATGTTTCAGCAAGAACTGTTTACTTCCTCAAAGCCATCCACGCTATCACTCCTTCAACAGACCCAAATAATCGAGTACCGAGTGTTCGCTACAATCACACAAGGCACATATCAAGTAACTGAAAAACAACAGGTTGATTTGCGCCCGACGATGTGTAAAGGTTTCTCGGAATCATTTTTCTCCATGTCTAAAACGTGGTCCCGTACATGTTGACCTACTTTAGGATAAATCCGCAAAGGTTAAAAAAAAATCGTAAATTACTCGCGTATCTAGAAGTTTTGGTCAAATAATACTATTTTTGTTTGGTCATTTTATTTATATATTTGTTTCTAATGTTGATAAAAAAAAGTGTTTTATTTATATTTATCTTCAAACCCCATCATGCTTACACTGAGTCCTTATTTTGATGATTCATTATTAGATGAAAACAGTTTTGTTAATAATTATTGTCAGCATCAGTTTCCTCTTCGGATGCAGTAGGAAATATCAACATAGTTTTATAACTATTTCAGATAAGTGAACACAGATAATATTGCTTTATTCAAAAACTTGCCTTGGCTTTTTGTGGAAATGATATGGTATCAACTGTTACGAGTGACTGAATGTGACTTGATCCATCATGTTCAGAAGTTTATAAAGATTATTTTATCGCTGTCCTTGGTGCTGAAAGTACCGTCATCGTGTTTAGTTATGTACTTTTTAAATTTACACAGTAACAGAGGTGACGTTTATAGCTTTCTCCGTTTATTGTATTTACTTTTATTTTTTTAAATTTTTTCATTCATTATTTTGGATCTTTTAACAATGTTTTTTTTGCAAAATGAGGTGGGCAGGGGCGAGTTGTTTTTTATCCGCGGATTTATATTTGAGAATATATAAAGTGCTATAATTTTAAAAATAAGCTTGCGAAAATGAAAAACTTATTCAATGTTTTAAATTTAAAATGTATTAAATTATACAATATTTGACGAGAAATATTCAGACAATAATTCTATCGTCCAAAAAATATATAGTTTTCTTACGTTTGTGAATAAATATCTACCATTGCACTACAGCAATGTGGACTCTGAGCGCCGCTATTGGTTCATATATGAATTGCAGTCTAACTGTCCTCGCATTATTCCTCCATTTAATTCCTCTTTCTGCTTCACTGCTGAGAAAGACGACGAAGTGACGGGTCGACATTTCTACATCACCGTGTTTTCAGCAACACTATACTTTCCACCTTTCCTTTTTCATATTATTGGATATTATACACGATTGGACGGATTATAAGACCAAGAGTTTCTGGATTTATGATGAGGATAACGGCTCACAGAGGACGATGGAGAGTCCTGGTTTTCATTCTTTGTCTTGCGGAGCTGCGCTCGGTGACTGGACAGGCTCGCTACTCAATACCAGAGGAGCAGGCCGAGGGATCTTTTGTTGGAAATATCGCTAAAGATCTGGGTTTGGATGTGACGAGGCTCGTGTCAGGTAAAGCTCGAATTATAATGAAGGGAGGAAGACAGTATGTAGATTTAAACCGAGACAAGGGCACGCTTGTTATTAAAGAGCGAGTCGACCGAGAAGAGCTTTGTGGAAAGACGACGCCCTGCAGCTTCAGCTTCGATGTGATTTTAGAAAATCCGATTCAGCTTCATCGAGTCACTGTTGAAATTATTGATATCAATGATAATAGTCCAACGTTTACTAAAAGAGAAATTAATTTGGAAATCCTTGAAAGTGTTTCGTCAGGATCCAGGTTCTCTTTTGAGAGCGCAGATGACCCGGATGTTGGAATTAATGATATTCAGAAATACACCCTTAAACCTACAGATAATTTTAAATTAGAAATTCTTAATCAGCCAGACGGAGGAAAAGTTATTGAAATGGTTTTACAGAAACCGTTAGACCGAGAGAAAGAGGAGAGTCACACGCTGGTACTGGTCGCTTCAGACGGTGGTGAGCCTCACAGATCAGGGACGGTGCGTATTCACATCACTGTGTTAGATGCTAATGATAATGCACCAGTGTGCAGCCAAAGTGTTTACAAAGCTGATGTGAGAGAAAATTCTCGTTTAGGGACTCTTGTAACGACTGTTCATGCTAACGACGCAGATTCGGGACTGAACGGTGACGTCACTTATTCAATTCCTCATATGGCCAAAGATGCAAAGAATCTTTTTGAAATAAATGTTAAATCAGGGGAAGTTGCAGTTAGTGGTAACTTGGATTATGAAAAATCAAAATCCTATCAATTTAATGTTCAGTCTCGTGATAATGGAGGACACACAGGTACATGTAAAGTTATAATTCAAATAATAGATGAGAATGACAATCTCCCTACTATACAGATGATGTCACTGTCAAATACAATTCCAGAAGATTCTCCTCCAGGAACAACTTTAGCTGTTTTTAATGTCGAAGATGAAGACTCTGATGTAAATGGAAAAGTTAAATGTTCATTAAACTCTGACGTACCTTTTAAAATCGAGTCTTCATTATCAGGCTATTACACCATAGTGACTGAAGACTTCTTAGACAGAGAAAGTATTTCTGAGTATAATCTGACCATCACCGTCTCTGACCAAGGCTCTCCACCTCTGTCCAGCCACAAACACATCAACGTGAAAGTGTCAGACGTCAACGACTGTCCTCCTAAATTTGATCAGTCAGAATACAGCAAGATGGTTCCAGAGAACAACTCCCCAGGATTCTCTGTGTTCACTCTCAGTGCTAGTGACTCAGACTGGGGCCAGAACTCTCGAGTCTCTTATTTCTTAGAGGAGAAAGAAGTTAATGGTGTAGCAGTGTCTTCACTGGTGTCAGTCAACTCGGAGAACGGTGTTGTTCAGGCAGTGAGGACGTTTGACTACGAGCAGATCAAGTGGTTTGAATTCAATATAACAGCTCGAGATGCTGGATCTCCTCCTCTGAGTTCTGTGGTCTCAGTCAAAATACTGATCCAGGACCAGAACGACAACCCTCCTCAGGTCCTGTATCCGGTCCAGACCGGCGGCTCTCTGGTGGCTGAAATGGTGCCTCGCTCAGCAGATGTGGGCTATCTGGTGACAAAGGTGGTGGCTGTGGATGTGGACTCTGGACAGAACGCCTGGCTCTCCTATAAACTGCAGAGAGCCACAGAGAGACCGCTGTTTGAAGTGGGCTTACAGAATGGAGAGATCAGAACTATCCGACAAGTCAGCGATAAAGATGCTGTGAAACAAAGACTGAGCGTTACAGTGGAGGACAACGGACAGCCCTCTCGTTCAGCTACAGTCATTGTTAACGTGGTGGTGGCGGACAGCTTCCCAGAAGTCATGTCAGAGTTCACAGACTTCACACAGGACAAGGAGTACAATGACAACCTGACTTTTTACTTAGTGTTGGCTTTGGCTGTAGTTTCCTTCCTCTTCATCACGTGTTTAGTGGTCATTATATCAGTGAAGATCTACAGATGGAGACAGTCTCGTGTCATGTTTCACTCCAACCTCCCTGTGATTCCATATTATCCACCACGTTACTCAGACACTTTGGGGACAGGGACTCTCCAACATGTGTACAACTACGAGGTGTGCAGGACCACTGACTCCAGAAAGAGTGATATGAAGTTCATGCCACCCATGAGTGACAGTCTAGTGAGTGTGGATGGAGCTGACGCTGATGATCCACGAGTGGAGAAACAAATGTCAGGAAACTTCTCTCAGATGTCAACTTTGGTGAGTAAAATCAAACGAGTGCAATCATTTCAGTAATTCATGTATTTAATATTTGCGTGCTATTTCTTTACATGGTAACACAATTATATCCATATTCATCTATATTAGTTACTGATAGTTTAGTTAATTTCAGGATATAAATATGTTTGCCTGAAAGCATACTCTCACTAATACTATGGCATAATTTTTCGGAAGTTATTTTAACATAGTAAAATATAATGTGGTTTAACATATTACAATGTAACATAATATATTATAATCTAATGAAGTGCAATATTATAGTACCATAAAAAGTTTAAACCTTCATTTGCATTGCTCTGATTGTTTTAAATTAGATTATTTTAGATAAACTTCATCATTCCCTCTGCTTTTATGCTGACATGTAGTTTATTTAATGTACTTTTGGTGATTCAAACTGATGAAAATTTTTAATCACAATAATTGTAAAGGATGGCAAACAAATACATGTGTGAATGATTGGGAGAATTATGCTTTAGTTTAAATGTTTGCAAATGATCGTGATCAGTCACTGTCGTGTCTCCAAATAATGAAGCCTGCTGCGGTGACGTCACGCTTACTAGCTATCTATAACTTCTTTAGGTGAGCAGCAACACATTTTTCAGTAAGAACTTTTTACTTCCTCAAATCCAGCCACGCTATCACTCCTTCAACAGACCCCAATAATCAAGTACCGAGTTTTCCTCACAATCAGAAAAAGCCCATGTCACGTTGCTGAAAAACAACAGATTGATTTGCGCCCGACGATGTGTAAGGGTTTCTTGGAATCATTTTTCTCCATGTCTAAAACGTGGCTCCGTACATGTTGACCTACTTTAGCATAAATCCGCAAATGTTATACAAATTTGTGAATTGCTCACGTATCTAGCTGGTCGAATAATAGTATTTTTGTTTGGTCATTTTATTTATATATTTTTTTCTAATGTTGATAAAAAAATTTGTTGTATTTAAATGTATCTTCAAACCCCATCATGCTTACATTGAGTCCTTATTTTAATCATGTATTATTAGATGAAAACCGTTTTGTTAATAATTGTCAGCTTCGGTTTCCTCTTCTGATGCAGTAGGAAATATCAACATATTTGTATAGCTATTTCAGATAAGAGAACAGAGATATTACTGTTTTATTTAAGAACTTGCCTTGGCTTTTTCTGGAAATTATAGGGTATCAATTGTTACGAGTGACTGAATGTGACTTGATCTATCATTTTCAGAAGATAATGAAGATTATTGTATCGCTGTCCTTGGTGCTGAAAGTACCGTCATCGTGTTTAGTTATGTACTTTTTTAATTTACACAGTAATAGAGATGACATTAATAGCTTTCTCCGTTTTATTATATTTACTTTTCTTTTTTCCATTTTTTCTAACATGATTTTGGATCTTATAAATGTAGTTTTATTTGAAAAATGAGTGTGGGAGGGGAAAGTTGTTGTTTTTTTGTATCCGCGGATTTATAGTTTTATATTTGCGAAATTATAAAGTGATATATTTTTTAAATAAGCTTGTGAGAATGCAACACCTATTCAATGTTTTGAATTCATAATGTATTATATTATACTATTTTTGACGAGAAATTATTTGGACAGTATTTTTATGGTAAAAAAAATTGCTTTTTACGTTTGTGTATAAATAGCTACCATTGCACTACAGCAATGTGGACTCTGAGCGCCGCTATTGGTTCATATATGAATTGCAGTCCAACTGTCCTCGCATTATTCCTCCATTGAATTCCTCTTTCTGCTTCACTGCTGAGAAAGACGACGAAGTGACGGGTCGACATTTCTACATCACCGTGTTTACAGCAACACAACATTTTTCTCCGTTTCTTTTTTAACTAAATTGGATCCAATACTCGTTTGAAAGGATTATAAGCGCAAGAGTTTCTGGATTAACAATGAGGATAACGGATCACAGAGGACGATGGAGAGTCCTGGTTTTTATTCTTTGTCTTGCGGAGCTGCGCTCGGTGACTGGACAGGCTCGCTACTCAATACCAGAGGAGCAGGCCGAGGGATCTTTTGTTGGAAATATCGCTAAAGATCTGGGTTTGGATGTTACTAGGCTCGTGTCAGGTAAAGCTCGAATTATCATGAAGGGAGGAAGACAGTATGTAGATTTAAACCGAGACAAAGGCACGCTTGTTATTAAAGAGCGAGTCGACCGAGAAGAGCTTTGTGGAAAGACGACGCCCTGCAGCTTCAGCTTCGATGTGATTTTAGAAAATCCGATTCAGCTTCATCGAGTCACAGTGGAGATTATTGACATCAATGATAACAGTCCGACGTTTCCGCACAATGAAATTAATTTGGAAATAGTTGAAAGTGTCGCGTCAGGATCCAGGTTCTCTTTAGAGAGCGCAGATGACCCGGATGTTGGCATCAACGATATTCAAAAATACACTCTTAAACCTACAGATCATTTTAAATTGGAAATTAAAAACCAGGCTGATAGAAGAAAATTAATTGAAATCATTTTACAGAAGCCGTTAGACCGAGAGAAAGAGGAGAGTCACACGCTGGTACTGGTCGCTTCAGACGGTGGTGAGCCTCACAGATCAGGGACGGTGCGTATTCACATCACTGTGTTAGATGCTAATGATAATGCACCAGTGTGCAGCCAAAGTGTTTATAAAGCAGATGTAAGAGAAAATTCTCCTGCAGGGACGCTGGTAACAACTGTTCATGCTCATGACGCAGATTCAGGACAATATGGTGACGTCACATATTCGACCCCTCGTTTAGCAAAAGATGTAAAGAATCTTTTTGAAATTAATGTTAAAACAGGGGAAATTAAAGTAAGTGGTAACTTGGATTATGAAAAATCCAAAACGTATCAATTTAATGTTCAGGCTCGTGATCATGGAGGACAAACTGATACCTGTGAAGTTATAATTCAAATAATAGATGAGAATGACAACATCCCTACAATACAGATGATGTCACTGTCAAACACTATTCCGGAAGATTCTCCTCCAGGAACAACTTTAGCTGTTTTTAATGTCGAAGATGAAGACTCTGATGTAAATGGAAAAGTTAAATGTTCAATAAACTCTGACGTACCTTTTAAAATCGAGTCTTCATTGTCAGGCTATTACACCATAGTGACTGAAGACTTCTTAGACAGAGAAAGTATTTCTGAGTATAATCTGACCATCACCGTCTCTGACCAAGGCTCTCCACCTCTGTCCAGCCACAAACGCATCAACGTGAAAGTGTCAGACGTCAACGACTGTCCTCCTAAATTTGATCAGTCAGAATACAGTAAGATGGTTCCTGAGAACAACTCTCCAGGATTCTCTGTGTTCACTCTCAGTGCTAGTGACTCAGACTGGGGCCAGAACTCTCGAGTCTCTTATTTCTTAGAGGAGAAAGAAGTTAATGGTGTAGCAGTGTCTTCACTGGTGTCAGTCAACTCGGAGAACGGTGTTGTTCAGGCAGTGAGGTCGTTTGACTACGAGCAGATCAAGTGGTTTGAATTCAATATAACAGCTCGAGATGCTGGATCTCCTCCTCTGAGTTCTGTGGTCTCAGTCAAAATACTGATCCAGGACCAGAACGATAACCCTCCTCAGGTCCTGTATCCGGTCCAGACCGGCGGCTCTCTGTTGGCTGAAATGGTGCCTCGCTCAGCAGATGTGGGCTATCTGGTGACTAAAGTGGTGGCTGTTGATGTGGACTCTGGACAGAACGCCTGGCTCTCCTATAAACTGCAGAGAGCCACAGACAGGCCGCTGTTTGAAGTGGGCTTACAGAACGGAGAGATCAGAACTATCCGACAAGTCAGTGATAAAGATGCTGTGAAACAAAGACTGAGCGTTACAGTGGAGGACAACGGACAGCCCTCTCGTTCAGCTACAGTCATTGTTAACGTGGCGGTGGCGGACAGCTTCCCAGAAGTCATGTCAGAGTTCACTGACTTTACACAGGACAAGGAGTACAACGACAACCTGACTTTTTACTTAGTGTTGGCTTTGGCTGTAGTTTCCTTCCTCTTCATCACGTGTTTAGTGGTCATTATATCAGTGAAGATCTACAGATGGAGACAGTCTCGTGTCATGTATCACTCCAACCTCCCTGTGATTCCATATTATCCACCACGTTACTCAGACACTTTGGGGACAGGGACTCTCCAACATGTGTACAACTACGAGGTGTGCAGGACCACTGACTCCAGAAAGAGTGATATGAAGTTCATGCCACCCATGAGTGACAGTCTAGTGAGTGTGGATGGAGCTGACGCTGATGATCCACGAGTGGAGAAACAAATGTCAGGAAACTTCTCTCAGATGTCAACTTTGGTGAGTAAAATCAAACGAGTGCAATAATTTCAGTCATTTATGTATTTGCTTTTTGCGTGCTATTTCTTTACATGGTAACACAATTAAATCCATATTTATCTACATTAGTTACTGATAGTTTAGTTAATTTCAGGATATAAATATGTTTGCCAGAAAGCATACTCTCACCAATACTATAGCATACTTGTGTGCAAGTTATTTTAACATAGTAAATTATAATATGGTTTAATATATTATAACGTAACATAATATATTATAATGAAATAAAATTAAATATTACGCAATAGTATAGTACCATGGAAAGTTTAGACCTTTCTTTGCATTGCTCTGATTGTTTTAGATAAGATTAGGTTAGATAAACTTTATTGATCCCTCTGGTTTTATGCGCACATGTACTTTATTTGATTTTTTTTTTTTAGTGATTGAAACTGATGAACATTTTTCATACATTATTTAAAAACAATATTTGTACAGGATCACAAAAAAAAAGTGTGAATGATTGGGAGAACTATGTCTCAGTTTAAATGTTTGCAAATGATCGTGATCAGTCACTGTCGTGCTCCAAATAATGAAGCCTGCTGCGGTGACGTCACGCTTACTAGCTATCTATAACTCCTTTAGGTGAGCAGCAACGCATGTTTCAGCAAGAATTGTTTACTTCCTCAAAGCCAGCCTCGCTATCACTATTTCAACAGACCCAAATAATCGAGTACCGAGTGTTCTCTACAATCGCAAAAGGCCCATATCACGTTACTGAAAAACAACAGGTTGATTTGCGCCCGACGATGTGTAAGTGTTTCTCGGAATAGTTTTTCCCTATGTCTAAAACGTGGTCCCGTACATGTTGACCTACTTTAGGATAAATCCGCAAACGTTAGAAAAATTCGTGAATTGCTCACGTATCTATAAGTTCTGGTCGATTAAGAGTATTTTTGTTTCGTTATTTTATTTACATATATTTTTTTCTAATGTTGATGAAAAAATGTGTTGTATTTATATTTATCTTCAAACCACATCATGCTTACACTGAGTCCTTAGTTTGGTGATTCATTATTAGATAAAAACCGTTTTGTTAATAATTATTGTCAGACTCGGTTTCCTCTTCGGATACAGTAGGGAATATCAACATAATTGTATAACTATTTCAGATAAGTGAACAAAGATAATATTGCTTTATTTAAAAATTTGTGTTGGCTTTTTGTAGAAATTATAAGGTATCAATTGCTACGAGTGACTGTAAACGTGTGAACATGAAAGATCAAGTCACATTCAAAGTTATTTTCGCTGTCCTTGGTGCTGAAAGTCTCATCATCGTGGTTTGTTATGTACTTCTTTTTAAATACACAGTAATACAGATGAAATGAACTCGTATCTTCGTTTTATTGTATTTCTTTCTTTTTCCATTACTTTAAACATCATTTATCATCTTCTAACTATAGTTTATTTCAAAAAAGAGGTAGGCAAATTTGTTTTTCATCCACGGATTCATTGTTTAATATTTGAGAAACTATAAAGGGGTATAGTTTTTTGAATAAGCTTGGGAGAACAAAAAACGTATTCTATTTTTTAAATTTTAAACCCATTAAAATAAAGCATATTTTACGAGACATTATTCAGACGATATTTTTATCGTGAAAGTGTCTTGTTTTTTTGACGTTTGAGATTAAATATCAACTATTGCACTACAGCAATCTGGACTCTGAGCGCCGCTATTGGTTCATATATGAATTGCAGTCTAACTGTCCTCGCATTATTCCTCCATTTTATTCCTCTTTCTGCTTCACTGCTGAGAAAGACGACGAAGTGACGGGTCGACATTTCTACATCACCGTGTTTTCAGTAACACTATATTTTCCACCTTTCCTTTTTCATATTATTGGATATTATACACGATTGGACGGATTATAAGCGCAATAGTTTCTGGATTTATGATGAGGATAACGGCTCACAGAGGACGATGGAGAGTCCTGGTTTTCATTCTTTGTCTTGCGGAGCTGCGCTCGGTGACTGGACAGGCTCGCTACTCAATACCAGAGGAGCAGGCCGAGGGATCTTTTGTTGGAAATATCGCTAAAGATCTGGGTTTGGATGTGACGAGGCTCGTGTCAGGTAAAGCTCGAATTATCATGAAGGGAGGAAGACAGTATGTAGATTTAAACCGAGACAAGGGCACGCTTGTTATTAAAGAGCGAGTCGACCGAGAAGAGCTTTGTGGAAAGACGACGCCCTGCAGCTTCAGCTTCGATGTGATTTTAGAAAATCCGATTCAGCTTCATCGAGTCACAGTAGAGATTATTGACATAAATGATAACAGTCCAACTTTTCCACACAATGACATTTATTTGGAAATACTTGAAAGTGTTACGTCAGGATCCAGGTTCTCTTTAGACAGCGCAGATGACCCGGATGTTGGCATCAATGATATTCAGAAATACACTCTTAAACCTACAGATCATTTTAAATTGGAAATTCAAAATCAACCAGACGGAGGAAAAGTGATTGAAATGGTTTTACAGAAGCCGTTAGACCGAGAGAAAGAGGAGAGTCACACGCTGGTACTGGTCGCTTCAGACGGTGGTGAGCCTCACAGATCAGGGACGGTGCGTATTCACATCACTGTGTTAGATGCTAATGATAATGCACCAGTGTGCAGCCAAAGTGTTTATAAAGCTGATGTGAGAGAAAATTCTCCAGTAGGGACGCTGGTAACAACTGTTCATGCTCATGACGCAGATTCAGGACAATATGGTGACGTCACATATACATTTCCTCGTTTAGCAAAAGATGTAAAGAATCTTTTTGAAATTGATGTTAACTCTGGATATATTAAAGTAACTGGTAAGTTAGATTATGAGAAATCTAAAACTTATCAATTAAATGTTCAGTCTCGTGATCATGGAGGACAAACTGATACATGTAAAGTTATAATTCAAATAATAGATGAGAATGATAACGTCCCTACGATACAAATGATGTCACTGTCAAACACAATTCCAGAAGATTCTCCTCCAGGAACAACTGTAGCTGTTTTTAATGTGGAAGATGAAGACTCTGATGTAAATGGTAAAGTTAAATGTTCAATAAACTCTGATGTACCTTTTAAAATCGAGTCGTCATTATCAGGCTATTACACCATAGTGACCGAAGACTTCTTAGACAGAGAAAGTATTTCTGAGTATAATCTGACCATCACCGTCTCTGACCAAGGCTCTCCACCTCTGTCCAGCCACAAACACATCAACGTGAAAGTGTCAGACGTCAACGACTGTCCTCCTAAATTTGATCAGTCAGAATACAGTAAGATGGTTCCAGAGAACAACTCTCCAGGATTCTCTGTGTTCACTCTCAGTGCTAGTGACTCAGACTGGGGCCAGAACTCTCGAGTCTCTTATTTCTTAGAGGAAAAAGAAGTTAATGGTGTAGCAGTGTCTTCACTGGTGTCAGTCAACTCGGAGAACGGTGTTGTTCAGGCAGTGAGGTCGTTTGACTACGAGCAGATCAAGTGGTTTGAATTCAACATAACAGCTCGAGATGCTGGATCTCCTCCTCTGAGTTCTGTGGTCTCAGTCAAAATACTGATCCAGGACCAGAACGATAACCCTCCTCAGGTCCTGTATCCGGTCCAGACCGGCGGCTCTCTGGTGGCTGAAATGGTGCCTCGCTCAGCAGATGCGGGCTATCTGGTGACTAAAGTGGTGGCTGTTGATGTGGACTCTGGACAGAACGCCTGGCTCTCCTATAAACTGCAGAGAGCCACAGACAGGCCACTGTTTGAAGTGGGCTTACAGAACGGAGAGATCAGAACTATCCGACAAGTCAGCGATAAAGATGCTGTGAAACAAAGACTGAGCGTTACAGTGGAGGACAACGGACAGCCCTCTCGTTCAGCTACAGTCATTGTTAACGTGGTGGTGGCGGACAGCTTCCCAGAAGTCATGTCAGAGTTCACTGACTTTACACAGGACAAGGAGTACAACGACAACCTGACTTTTTACTTAGTGTTGGCTTTGGCTGTAGTTTCCTTCCTCTTCATCACGTGTTTAGTGGTCATTATATCAGTGAAGATCTACAGATGGAGACAGTCTCGCGTCATGTATCACTCCAACCTCCCTGTGATTCCATATTATCCACCACGTTACTCAGACACTTTGGGGACAGGGACTCTCCAACATGTGTACAACTACGAGGTGTGCAGGACCACTGACTCCAGAAAGAGTGATATGAAGTTCATGCCACCCATGAGTGACAGTCTAGTGAGTGTGGATGGAGCTGACGCTGATGATCCACGAGTGGAGAAACAAATGTCAGGAAACTTCTCTCAGATGTCAACTTTGGTGAGTAAAATCAAACGAGTGCAATCATTTCAGTAAATTATGTATTTACTTTTTGCGTGCTATTTCTTTACATGGTAACACAATTATATCTGTATTCATCTACATTAGTTACTGATAGTTTAGTTAATTTCAGAATATAAATATGTTTGCCAGAAAGCATACTCTCACCAATACTATAGAATACTTTTATGCAAGTATATTTTAACATAGTAAAATATAACAATGTTTAACATATTATAACGTAATATAATATATTATAATGAAATGTAGTTTAATATTACAAAATGTTTTAGTCCCATGAAAAGTTTTAACCTTTCTTTGCATTGCTCTGATTGTTTTATGTGCACATATAGTTTATTTAATCAATTTTTGGTGATTCAAACTGATGAACATTTTGCATACAATTTAAAAACACAATAATTGTATAGGATCGCAAAAAATATAATGTGTTACTGATTTGAAAATAACGTTTTAGTTTACTTGCTTACAAATGATCGTGATCAGTCACTTCCGTGTCTCCAAATAATCCAGACTTCCATGGTGACGTCAGGGTTAAAGGATATCTGTAATATCTTAATAATAATTGTCAGCTTCGGTTTCCTCTTCTGATGCTGTTGGAAATATCAACATATTTGTATTATTATTTAAAATGAGGGAACAGAAGGATTAATACTTTACTTACAAACTTGCCTTCGCCTTCTGGGGAGATGATACATTATCAATTGCTACGAGTGACTGAATGTGACTTGATCTATTATGTTCACACGTTTATAGAGATTCTTGTATCGCTGTCCTTGGTGCTGAAAGTCCCATCATCGCGTTTCATTAGGTACCTTTTTTAAATACACAGTAATACAGGAGACATAAATACATATCTTTGTTTTATTGTATTTTTTTTTCATTTTCCATTTTTTTTCAAACATTATTTTGAATCTCTTCACAATAATTTAATTCAAAAATTAGGTAGGCAAATTTGTTTTTTATCCGCGGATTCATAGTTTAATATTTGAGAAACTATAAAGGGATATTCTTTTTAAAAAAGGTTGTGAGAAAGAAAAACGTATTCCATTTTTTAAATTTCAAATCTATTTAAATAAAGCATATTTGACGAGACACTATTCAGACAATATTTGTATCGCGAAAATATATCTTGTTTTTTTAAGTTTGAGAATAAATATCTTCTTTTGCACTACAGCAATGTGGACTCTGAGCGCCGCTATTGGTTCATATATGAATTGCAGTCTAACTGTCCGCATTTTTCCTCCATTTTTATTCCTCTTTCTGCTTCACTGCTGAGAAAGACGACGAGGTGACGGGTCGACATTTCTACATCACCGTCTTCTCAGCAACACTTAATTGTTCATCTTTCCTTTTTTTGTATTATTGGATATTATACACGATTGAACGGATTATAAGCGAAATAATATCTGGATTTATGATGAGGATAACGGCTCACAGAGGACGATGGAGAGTTCTGGTTTTCATTCTTTGTCTTGCGGAGCTGCGCTCGGTGACTGGACAGGCTCGCTACTCAATACCAGAGGAGCAGGCCGAGGGATCTTTTGTTGGAAATATCGCTAAAGATCTGGGTTTGGATCTGATGAGGCTCGTGTCAGGTAAAGCTCGAATTATCACGCAGGAAGGACGACAGTATGTAGATTTAAACCGAGACAAAGGCACGCTTGTTATTAAGGAGCGAGTCGACCGAGAAGAGCTTTGTGGAAAGACGACGCCCTGCAGCTTCAGCTTCGATGTGATTTTAGAAAATCCGATTCAGCTTCATCGAGTCACAGTAGAGATTATTGACATTAATGATAACAGTCCGACGTTTACAAAGCGGGAAATTAATTTGGAAATACTTGAAAGTCTTGCGTCAGGATCCAGGTTCTCTTTGGAGAGCGCAGATGACCCGGATGTTGGCATCAATGATATTCAGAAATACACTCTTAAACCTGCAGATAACTTTCAATTAGAAATTAAAAGTCAGCCAGACGGAGCAAAATTCATTGAAATGGTTTTACAGAAGCCGTTAGACCGAGAGAAAGAGGAGAGTCACACGCTGGTACTGGTCGCTTCAGACGGTGGTGAGCCTCACAGATCAGGGACGGTGCGTATTCACATCACTGTGTTAGATGCTAATGATAATGCACCAGTGTGCAGCCAAAGTGTTTATAAAGCAGATGTAAGAGAAAACTCTCCTGCAGGGACGCTGGTAACAACTGTTCATGCTCATGACGCAGATTCGGGAATAAATGGTGACGTCACTTATTCAATTCCTCACCTAGCAAAAGATGCAAAGAATATTTTTCTAATTAATGATAAATCGGGTGAAATTAGAGTAAGTGGTAAAGTAGACTATGAAAAATCTAAAACTTATCAATTAAATGTTCAGTCTCGTGATCATGGAGGACACACAGATACATGTAAAGTAATAATTCAAATAATAGATGAGAATGACAATGTTCCTACAATACAAATGATGTCACTGTCAAACACAATTCCAGAAGATTCTCCTCCAGGAACAACTGTAGCTGTTTTTAATGTTAATGATAAGGATAGTGATGTAAATGGAAAAGTTAAATGTTCAATTAACTCTGATGTACCTTTTAAAATTGATTCGTCATTATCAGGCTATTACACCATAGTGACTGAAGACTTCTTAGACAGAGAAAGTGTTTCTGAGTATAATCTGACCATCACCGTCTCTGACCAAGGCTCTCCACCTCTGTCCAGCCACAAACACATCAACGTGAAAATGTCAGATGTCAACGACTGTCCTCCTAAATTTGATCAGTCAGAATACAGTAAGATGGTTCCAGAGAACAACTCTCCAGGATTCTCTGTGTTCACTCTCAGTGCTAGTGACTCAGACTGGGGCCAGAACTCTCGAGTCTCTTATTTCTTAGAGGAGAAAGAAGTTAATGGTGTAGCAGTGTCTTCACTGGTGTCAGTCAACTCAGAGAACGGTGTTGTTCAGGCAGTGAGGTCGTTTGACTACGAGCAGATCAAGTGGTTTGAATTCAACATAACAGCTCGAGATGCTGGATCTCCTCCTCTGAGTTCGGTGGTCTCAGTCAAAATACTGATCCAGGACCAGAACGACAACCCTCCTCAGGTCCTGTATCCGGTCCAGACCGGCGGCTCTCTGGTGGCTGAAATGGTGCCTCGCTCAGCAGATGTGGGCTATCTGGTGACTAAAGTGGTGGCTGTTGATGTGGACTCTGGACAGAACGCCTGGCTCTCCTATAAACTGCAGAGAGCCACAGACAGACCGCTGTTTGAAGTGGGCTTACAGAACGGAGAGATCAGAACTATCCGACAAGTCAGCGATAAAGATGCTGTGAAACAAAGACTGAGCGTTACAGTGGAGGACAACGGACAGCCCTCTCGTTCAGCTACAGTCATTGTTAACGTGGTGGTGGCGGACAGCTTCCCAGAAGTCATGTCAGAGTTCACTGACTTCACACAGGACAAGGAGTACAACGACAACCTGACTTTTTACTTAGTGTTGGCTTTGGCTGTAGTTTCCTTCCTCTTCATCACGTGTTTAGTGGTCATTATATCAGTGAAGATCTACAGATGGAGACAGTCTCGTGTCATGTATCACTCCAACCTCCCTGTGATTCCATATTATCCACCACGTTACTCAGACACTTTGGGGACAGGGACTCTCCAACATGTGTACAACTATGAGGTGTGCAGGACCACTGACTCCAGAAAGAGTGATATGAAGTTCATGCCACCCATGAGTGACAGTCTAGTGAGTGTGGATGGAGCTGACGCTGATGATACACCAGTGGAGAAACAAATGTCAGGAAACTTCTCTCAGATGTCAACTTTGGTGAGTAAAATCAAACGAGTGTAATTTTTTCAGCAAAATACAGATTTACCTGTTGTGTGCCCTTTACTATTTTCATAGTTAACAATTAGTGATATTTATAGAAAATACAGTGAATGATTATTAAATTGAATTATGAGCAAAGCATTGTTTTTCCTCTTATAACACAATATTTCCTCATGTTAAAATCCCACAATAAGACTCAGAATGTAGGTACACTTTTAACACAATATGCTTTAGCTTCTACAAATAACCAAATTGCTTAAAAACTACTAAGTTAAAGAATTTTAATAAAAATGTTGAGGCTACTTTTTGAATAGTCCAGAATTACTTCAACACCGTGTTTACTTCAGCACCAAGGACAGTGACTTCACTTAAACATTCAACAGTTGTTTACCTCTTTCTCTGAGATATACTGACTCTTTTTGCATTTATTTAGTTCAAGATTTATTTAAATTCGTTTAATATATTATTTATATATTTTTTTCATTATTATTTTAAACAATAGTTTCTATCAAACAATTGTATCATGAGAACGCTTTTCTTAATTCATGGCATTATTTTGACATATAAAAATCAAATGGCTGGATGGATAATTAATCTGAATACACTATTCTTGTCCGTGTACATTATTAACTAGATCATGTCGCATAACATGTGTTGGTGAACACTTTGCTGCATTTAATTCGGTATGTCCAAGTTTATTTGTGGACATGAAAGGTTTTTGTATTTTTTAACAACTTCATTCCCCGATTTTATCTAATACATATTTGAAACCCTTTTACTATTTCCACAAACGTTGATGTTCAGAGCAAATGTTTATTTAGAATAGAAGATTTAATTTAATCTATATTCAGGCTAAGTATTTCAAGTAAATACGTTTTTTGTTTCTATGATAATACAACGTGAGTGGGTCTTTGTGGGATGTAGTAATATCATGTGGACTCTTAGGGACGCTATAGACCAGGCGGTTGATGGTTGAGAGAGGAATTGTAGCAAAAACTCCTTCAGTGACTCCATCAGAACATCGACGTTACACAGAGAGAGGAGGACGTGCGGGAAACGGATTATTCCATAACGGCCGTTTTATACAAATATGAGAGTCTTTTTCGACGATTTGGACATTGGATTGTATTCTTCTTTGTGTTTTGATTTCGGATTTGAAGGATTATTTTAGTTTGGAATATAATCTGATCACGGATCGACGCTGTGAAACGAGGCGGGCAGAACAATGAATCGGCAAGTCCTGTTGTTCGTTTCTCTCCTTTCCCTCGAACCAGTGATGGGGCAGGTCAGCTACTCGATACCAGAGGAGATGTCGAGAGGATCTTTAGTGGGAAACATCGCCAAAGATTTAGGTTTAGAAATCAGACGTTTAGTGGCAGGAAAGGCAAAGATTTATACCAGGAACAGCGACAGATACGTCGAGCTGAACCGAGAGAAAGGAGTCCTCCTCGTCAAAGAGAGGATCGACAGAGAGGCGCTGTGTTCAAAGACGGAGCTTTGTGCGCTAGACTTCCAGATTATTTTAGAGAGTCCGATGGAATTTTACCGGGTTACTGTGCAGATTATTGACATAAATGATAATCCACCAGCATTCGAAATCACTGAATTTGAGTTTAAAATCAGTGAATCTACGGGGATTGGGGCGAAATTCGTGCTAGAAAAGGCAGTAGATCTTGATGAGGGAATAAATGATATCAAGAATTATGAATTAAAACCAACAGACAATTTTGTATTGAAAGTTACTAATGACGCAGATGGAAATAAAAATGTCGAGATGATTTTGCAGACGCCTCTGGACAGAGAGAAGCAGGAGCAGATATCTCTGGTGTTGACAGCTGTAGATGGAGGAGAACCACAGATGACAGGAACTATGATGATCCAGATCACTGTTCTGGACGCTAATGATAATGCTCCAGTTTTTACTCAACACATCTACAAGGCCACACTTCCTGAGAATTCTGCTAAAGGAACAGTCGTAGCTGTTGTAACTGCAACAGATGTTGATAAAGATTTAAATGCAAAAATAACATATTCAATCAAAAATATGGTAGAAAAATTGAGAAAAATATTCAAGATTAATGCAGAAAGTGGTGAGATTTCATTGATTGGTGATGTTGATTATGAAACATCAAGACAATATAAAATAGATTTACTTGCAAGTGACGAGGGAGGACTGACTGATTCTTGTAAATTAATAATCGATGTTCAGGATGTTAATGACAACAAACCTGAAATAAACATCATGTCAAAGTCAAACGTGATATCAGAAGATGCAAAACTGAACACAGTCGTGACGATGATCAATATTGAGGATCTAGATTCTGCTGAAAATGGCAAAGTCGGATGTTTTATCGGAGATAATTTACCTTTTACTTTGAAGTCATCGACTAATAATTTTTACACTTTAGTAACGGACGGAGAGTTGGACAGAGAAAGTGCGTCAGAGTACAACATCAGTGTGAGCTGCTCTGATGAAGGAGTGCCCTCCCTCTCCAGCAGCGTCACTCTCACCTTACAGATCTCTGACGTCAATGACAACCCTCCTGTCTTTGAGAGGAGCTCATATGAGGCCTACATTGTAGAAAACAACACACCAGGTCTCTCTATATTCACAGTCAGAGCCACAGACGCCGACTGGAACCAGAACGCTCGTGTTTCTTACATACTGGAGGACTCCTCTGTTAACGGAGTGTCCGTCTCCTCGTACGTGTCCGTCAGTGCTGACAGTGGAGTCGTCCATGCAGTACGCTCTTTTGACTACGAGCAGATCAAGGACTTTCAGTTCAGGGTCAAAGCTCAGGACGGAGGCTCTCCTCCTCTCAGCAGCAACGTGACTGTCAAAATACTGATCCAGGACCAGAACGACAACCCTCCTCAGGTCCTGTATCCGGTCCAGACCGGCGGCTCTCTGGTGGCTGAAATGGTGCCTCGCTCAGCAGATGTGGGCTATCTGGTGACTAAAGTGGTGGCTGTTGATGTGGACTCTGGACAGAACGCCTGGCTCTCCTACAAACTGCAGAGAGCCACAGACAGGCCGCTGTTTGAAGTGGGCTTACAGAACGGAGAGATCAGAACTATCCGACAAGTCAGCGATAAAGATGCTGTGAAACAAAGACTGAGCGTTACAGTGGAGGACAACGGACAGCCCTCTCGTTCAGCTACAGTCATTGTTAACGTGGTGGTGGCGGACAGCTTCCCAGAAGTCATGTCAGAGTTCACTGACTTTACACAGGACAAGGAGTACAACGACAACCTGACTTTTTACTTAGTGTTGGCTTTGGCTGTAGTTTCCTTCCTCTTCATCACGTGTTTAGTGGTCATTATATCAGTGAAGATCTACAGATGGAGACAGTCTCGCGTCATGTATCACTCCAACCTCCCTGTGATTCCATATTATCCACCACGTTACTCAGACACTTTGGGGACAGGGACTCTCCAGCATGTGTACAACTACGAGGTGTGCAGGACCACTGACTCCAGAAAGAGTGATATGAAGTTCATGCCACCCATGAGTGACAGTCTAGTGAGTGTGGATGGAGCTGACGCTGATGATCCACGAGTGGAGAGACAAATGTCAGGAAACTTCTCTCAGATGTCAACTTTGGTGAGTAAAATCAAACGAGTGTAATTTTTTCAGCAAAATACAGATTTACTTGTTGTGTGCCCTTTACTATTTTCATAGTTAACAATTAGTGATATTTATAGAAAATACAGTGAATGATTATTAAATTGAATTTTGAGCAAAGCATTGTTTTTCCTCTTATAACACAATATTTCCTCATGTTAAAATCCCACAATAACATTCAGAATGTAGGTACACTTTTAACACAATATGCTTTAGCTTCTACAAATAACCAAATTGCTTAAAAACTACTAAGTTAAAGAATTTTAATAAAAATGTTGAGGCTACTTTTTGAATAGTCCAGAATTACTTCAACACTGTTTACTTCAGCACCAAGGACAGTGACTTCACTTAAACATTCAACAGTTGTTTACCTCTTTCTCTCAGATCTACTGACTCTTTTTGCATTTATTTAGTTCAATATTTATTTAAATTCGTTTAATATATTATTTATATTTTTTTTTCATTATTATTTTAAACAATAATTTCTATCAAACAATTGTATCATGAGAACGCTTATCTTAATTCATGGCATTATTTTGACATATACAAATTAAATGGCTGGATGGATAATTAATCTGAATACACTATTCTTGTCCGTGTACATTATTAACTAGATCATGTTGCATAACATGTGTTGGTGAACACTTTGTTGCGTTTAATTCAGTATTTCCAAGTTTATTTGTGGACATGAAAGGTTTTTGTATTTTTTAACAACTTCATTCCCCGATTTTATCTAATACATATTTGAAACCCTTTTACTATTTCCACAAACGTTGATGTTTAGAGCAAATATTTATTTAGAATATAAGATTTTAGTTTAATCTATATTCAGGCTAAGTATTTCAAATTAATACGTTTTTTTATTTGTGTGTTAATACAACGTGAGTGGGTGTTTGTCGGTTGTAGTAATATCATGTGGACTCTTAGGGACGCTATAGACCAGGCAGTTTATGGTTTAGAGAGGAATTGTAGCAGAAACTCCTTCAGTGACTCCATCAGAACATCGACGTTACACAGAGAGAGGAGGACGTGCGGGAAACGGATTATTCCATAACGGCCGTTTTATACGAATATGAGAGTCTTTTTCGACGATTTGAACATTGGATCATATTCTTCTTTGTGTTTTGACTTCGGATTTGAAGGATTATTTTAGTTTGGAATATAATCTGATCACGGATCGACGCTGTGAAACGAGGCGGGCAGAACAATGAATCGGCAAGTCCTGTTGTTCGTTTCTCTCCTTTCCCTCGAACCAGTGATGGGGCAGGTCAGCTACTCGATACCAGAGGAGATGTCGAGAGGATCTTTAGTGGGAAACATCGCCAAAGATTTAGGTTTAGAAATCAGGCGTTTAGTGGCAGGAAAGGCAAAGATTTATACCAGGAACAGCGACAGATACGTCGAGCTGAACCGAGAGAAAGGAGTCCTCCTCGTCAAAGAGAGGATCGACAGAGAGGCGCTGTGTTCAAAGACGGAGCTTTGTGCGCTAGAATTCCAGATTATTTTGGAGGCTCCGATGGAATTTCACCGTGTTACCGTGCAGATTACCGACGTAAACGATAACCCACCACAATTTACAGAAGAGGAATTAAAATTCAAAATCAGTGAATCGGCAATACCAGGTGCGAAATTTGGTCTGGAACGTGCGTTAGATCTTGATGATGGAATTAATGATATTAAAAACTATCAATTAAAGCCGGAAGATAATTTTGCTCTAAGGATGACTAACAATTTAAATGGTGTGAAGAATGTGGAGATGATTTTGCAGAAGCCTTTAGACAGAGAGAAGCAGGAGCAGATATCTCTGGTGTTGACAGCTGTAGATGGAGGAGAACCACAGATGACAGGAACGATGATGATCCAGATCACTGTTCTGGATCATAATGATAATGCTCCTGTTTTTACTCAACATACTTACAAAGCTACTATTACTGAAAACTCTCCTAAAGGAACAGTCATCGCTGTTGTTACTGCAACAGATGCTGATAAAGATTTAAACGCTAAAATATCTTATTCGGTTAAAAATACATTAGAAAAGGTCAAGAAGTTATTTCAAGTAAATGAAGGGACTGGTGAAGTTGTATTGAGAGGAGATATTGACTTTGAAAAATCGAAACATTTTGAATTAAATTTACAAGCAACAGACGAGGGAGGACTGACTGATTCTTGTAATTTGATCATTGACGTTCAGGATGTAAATGACAACAAACCTGAAATAAACATCATGTCAAAGTCAAACGTGATATCAGAAGATGCAAAACTGAACACAGTCGTGACGATGATCAATATTGAGGATCTAGATTCTGCTGAAAATGGCAAAGTCGGATGTTTTATTGGAGATAATTTACCTTTTACTTTGAAGTCATCGACAAATAATTTTTACACTTTAGTGACAGACGGAGAGTTGGACCGAGAGAGTGCGTCAGAGTACAACATCAGTGTGAGCTGCTCTGATGAAGGAGTGCCCTCCCTCTCCAGCAGCGTCACTCTCACCTTACAGATCTCTGACGTCAATGACAACCCTCCTGTCTTTGAGAGGAGCTCATATGAGGCCTACATTGTAGAAAACAACACACCAGGTCTCTCTATATTCACAGTCAGAGCCACAGACGCCGACTGGAACCAGAACGCTCGTGTTTCTTACATACTGGAGGACTCCTCTGTTAACGGAGTGTCCGTCTCCTCGTACGTGTCCGTCAGTGCTGACAGTGGAGTCGTCCATGCAGTGCGCTCTTTTGACTACGAGCAGATCAAGGACTTTCAGTTCAGGGTCAAAGCTCAGGATGGAGGCTCTCCTCCTCTTAGCAGCAATGTGACTGTCAAAATACTGATCCAGGACCAGAATGACAACCCTCCTCAGATCCTGTATCCAGTCCAGACCAGCAGCTCTCTGGTGGCTGAAATGGTGCCTCGCTCAGCAGATGTGGGCTATCTGGTGACTAAAGTGGTGGCTGTTGATGTGGACTCTGGACAGAACGCCTGGCTCTCCTATAAACTGCAGAGAGCCACAGACAGGCCGCTGTTTGAAGTGGGCTTACAGAACGGAGAGATCAGAACTATCCGACAAGTAAGCGATAAAGATGCTGTGAAACAAAGACTGAGCGTTACAGTGGAGGACAACGGACAGCCCTCTCGTTCAGCTACAGTCATTGTTAACGTGGTGGTGGCGGACAGCTTCCCAGAAGTCATGTCAGAGTTCACTGACTTTACACAGGACAAGGAGTACAACGACAACCTGACTTTTTACTTAGTGTTGGCTTTGGCTGTAGTTTCCTTCCTCTTCATCACGTGTTTAGTGGTCATTATATCAGTGAAGATCTACAGATGGAGACAGTCTCGTGTCATGTATCACTCCAACCTCCCTGTGATTCCATATTATCCACCACGTTACTCAGACACTTTGGGGACAGGGACTCTCCAACATGTGTACAACTATGAGGTGTGCAGGACCACTGACTCCAGAAAGAGTGATATGAAGTTCATGCCACCCATGAGTGACAGTCTAGTGAGTGTGGATGGAGCTGACGCTGATGATCCACGAGTGGAGAAACAAATGTCAGGAAACTTCTCTCAGATGTCAACTTTGGTGAGTAAAATCTAGCAAGTGTAATTTTTCAGCAAAATACAGAATTACTTGTTGTGTGCTTTTTACTGTTTTGATAGTTAACAATGTGTGATATTTATATAAAACTTCTACAGTGAACAATTACTGAATTTAATTATGAATAAAACATTTTTTGCCTCTTATAACAATATTTTCTCATATTAGAATCCCAAAACAACACTCAAGATTAGGTTTTTGTTCACTTGTGTACATTGTTTTTAGCTCCTACAAATAACCAAACTTCTATATACTACAGGATACTTTTTTTTAAGAAATGTTGGGCAACATTTTCCACGGTCCCAAAACACTTCAACAACAACGAGTGAAATATATAGTTGAACTTTAAAATGTACATCTATTTTTCAGTCATTTTAAAGAGTGTCTTGTTGATTTACCTTTAATTGAATTCCCACAAATAAGCAATTTCATATAAATACTCATTTATCTTGAAGCTCTGGTCCCATGATAATGTCCTTTTTTAATGATCATTTTCATTATTTATCTATTCAATTTTTAAATTGCATTTTAAGTGAACATTATGAACAATTATCTGTTGTTTTCTCTGACTCTGTCTGATGGTCAACAAACGTTGTTAGTGAAATAGTCTGGTCCTGGTTGTGACTTCATCCTGAGTTGCTTTATTTTAAGTCAACATTGTATTCTTTATTGAAAAATGGAATTCTATATAATTATGAAAACGGATCATGCATTTTGCATGTCAACATTTTTTACACTGGAAAATGTGTCTGTGTGTGTGTATATGATTGGAAACATTGGCATCATGCATATGACGTGTTTACTTCAACAACAAGGACACTGACTTCACTTAAACAATCACCAGCTGTTAACTTCTTTGTCACAGTTATACTGACTTTTTTTTATAGTAGAAATTCATCCTATGATGTCTTTTAAGACGTTACTTTAATAATAACTTTTTATTATTATAATTCTTGTTGTTAATGCAAGTTTTTATAAAACATGTTGTTAAATATATTTTCTTAAGTCAAAATATTATTTTGAAAAATTTTTATACGATAGACACATTTATTCATTGTAAAACGATGCCATTGTTCTGGAGAAATTATTGAACTTGATCCCATCGCAATTCATTTTAGGCTAACTCTCGGCAAAGTTATATTCACGATCAGAAGTGTATTCATGGCGGTCACGAACTAATCCGTGACGCTCACGCAGGGCCAAATTTACTGAGAACCAGATGCCGGCAGTTCTAAAAATCTAATGTTCGGTTTGTTATCTTTTGCTTTACTTAATTCCATGAATGTCTTCATATTACAGGAAACATACTATCATACTCATAGGTTGTGTAAAACATATGTATTTTTTTATTTAAAACGATGATTCAGCTTCCACGTGTAGAGATGCATCACCAGTCAAACGCAACACGTGATGATTTAGGCAAAGAAATAATAGGACTAAACCAATTGAGTAACTCTTCGAGTTTTGACGGTGTTTAGTGGCATGTTCCATTGTGACGGGGGCGTTTAATGAGTAGTGATACATTTGATGTTTTGTTCTCCACGTAACGTATTTGGGTTTTGATTTCTTTTTGTGGGGTATGACCTATTGCAAACGTATTTATTTATATTATTCATTTGTGATTAGAAAGCTTATTATTTGTCAATATATTTTATGTAAATAGCGCTGTCTTTGGGTGGGCCTGGAATCTGTCTCAGGCTGTATTAGGCCTCAAGTCATCCGTTCAACAGAGAGAGGATCTCAGGTGATAACTAAGGAGACTGTACTGAGAGGATGTGTGAAGGGTTTAATCTTGAAATATATCTTTGCAGTCGGATTAATGAATACTGTGCATCATTTTTAAGTTGATCGAAAATAAAAAATAAATAAATTAAAGGAACAGTTTTTTAAATTGGTCAACTTTCTTTGGCCTCATATGTCTACTTTGCCGCTCACTGTCCTTTGAGAGTTTACATTATTTATTCATTTATCATGATAAATTCAACACTAAGTTTTCACTCTAAAATATTGTATCGCTTTTTACTGTTTTCACGTGTCACTGGGTCAACGTTGGTGCTAATAACGAACATCTATTTGTACTAGAATATTATCTAGAATTTAAAATTTAGGCTGAATATTTCAAACGACGACGTTGTTTATTTCTATTATTATAAAGATTGAGGGGGTGTTTGTAGCTTGTAGTAATATCATGTGGACTCTTAGGGACGCTGTAGACCAGGCAGTTGAAGGTTGAGAGAGGAATTGTAGCAGAAACTCCTTCAGTGACTCCATCAGAACATCGACGTTACACAGAGAGAGGAGGACGTGCGGGAAACGGATTATTTTTTAACCGCCGTTTTATACAAGAATGAGAGTCTTTTTCGACGATTTGGACATTGGATCATATTCTTCTTTGTGTTTTCACTTCGTATTTGAAGGATTATTTTAGTTTGGAATCTAATCTGATCACGGATCGACGCTGTGAAACGAGGCGGGCAGAACAATGAATCGGCAAGTCCTGTTGTTCGTTTCTCTCCTTTCCCTCGAACCAGTGATGGGGCAGGTCAGCTACTCGATACCAGAGGAGATGTCGAGAGGATCTTTAGTGGGAAACATCGCCAAAGATTTAGGTTTAGAAATCAGGCGTTTAGTGGCAGGAAAGGCAAAGATTTATACCAGGAACAGCGACAGATACGTCGAGCTGAACCGAGAGAAAGGAGTCCTCCTCGTCAAAGAGAGGATCGACAGAGAGGCGCTGTGTTCAAAGACGGAGCTTTGTGCGCTAGAATTCCAGATTATTTTAGAGAATCCGATGGAATTTTACCGGGTTACAGTGCAGATTATTGACATAAATGATAATCCACCAACATTCGAAATCACAGAATTTGAATTTAAAATCAGCGAATCTGCGGCATTAGGTGCTAAATTCGTGCTAAAAAAGGCAGTAGATCTTGATGAGGGAATTAATGATATCAAAAATTATGAATTAAAACCAACAGACAATTTTGTTTTGAAAGTTACTAATGACGCAGATGGAAATAAAAATGTGGAGATGATTTTGCAGAAGCCTTTAGACAGAGAGAAGCAGGAGCAGATATCTCTGGTGTTGACAGCTGTAGATGGAGGAGAACCACAGATGACAGGAACTATGATGATCCAGATCACTGTTCTGGATCATAATGATAATGCTCCAGTTTTTACTCAAAACATCTACAAGGCCACACTTCCTGAGAATTCTGCTAAAAGAACAGTCGTAGCTGTTGTAACTGCAACAGATGCTGATAAAGATTTAAATGCTAAAATAGCATACTCCATCACAAACATGTTGGAAAAACTCAGAAAAATATTCAAAATTGATTCAGAAAGTGGTGAGATTTCTTTAATAGGTGATGTTGATTATGAAACATCAAGACAATATAAAATAGATTTACTTGCAAGTGACGAGGGAGGACTGACTGATTCTTGTAAATTAATAATCGAAGTTCAGGATGTGAATGACAACAAACCTGAAATAAACATCATGTCAAAGTCAAACGTGATATCAGAAGATGCAAAACTGAACACAGTCGTGACGATGATCAATATTGAGGATCTAGATTCTGCTGAAAATGGCAAAGTCGGATGTTTTATCGGAGATAATTTACCTTTTACTTTGAAGTCATCGACTAATAATTTTTACACTTTAGTGACGGACGGAGAGTTGGACAGAGAGAGTGCGTCAGAGTACAACATCAGTGTGAGCTGCTCTGATGAAGGAGTGCCCTCCCTCTCCAGCAGCGTCACTCTCACCTTACAGATCTCTGACGTCAATGACAACCCTCCTGTCTTTGAGAGGAGCTCATATGAGGCCTACATTGTAGAAAACAACACACCAGGTCTCTCTATATTCACAGTCAGAGCCACAGATGCCGACTGGAACCAGAACTCTCGTGTTTCTTACATACTGGAGGACTCCTCTGTTAACGGAGTGTCCGTCTCCTCGTACGTGTCCGTCAGTGCTGACAGTGGAGTCGTCCATGCAGTGCGCTCTTTTGACTACGAGCAGATCAAGGACTTTCAATTCAGGGTCAAAGCTCAGGACGGAGGCTCTCCTCCTCTAAGCAGCAATGTGACTGTCAAAATACTGATCCAGGACCAGAACGACAACCCTCCTCAGGTCCTGTATCCGGTCCAGACCAGCAGCTCTCTGGTGGCTGAGATGGTGCCTCGCTCAGCAGATGTGGGCTATCTGGTGACTAAAGTGGTGGCTGTTGATGTGGACTCTGGACAGAACGCCTGGCTCTCCTATAAACTGCAGAGAGCCACAGACAGGCCGCTGTTTGAAGTGGGCTTACAGAACGGAGAGATCAGAACTATCCGACAAGTCAGCGATAAAGATGCTGTGAAACAAAGACTGAGCGTTACAGTGGAGGACAACGGACAGCCCTCTCGTTCAGCTACAGTCATTGTTAACGTGGCGGTGGCGGACAGCTTCCCAGAAGTCATGTCAGAGTTCACTGACTTCACACAGGACAAGGAGTACAACGACAACCTGACTTTTTATTTAGTGTTGGCTTTGGCTGTAGTTTCCTTCCTCTTCATCACGTGTTTAGTGGTCATTATATCAGTGAAGATCTACAGATGGAGACAGTCTCGTGTCATGTATCACTCCAACCTCCCTGTGATTCCATATTATCCACCACGTTACTCAGACACTTTGGGGACAGGGACTCTCCAACATGTGTACAACTACGAGGTGTGCAGGACCACTGACTCCAGAAAGAGTGATATGAAGTTCATGCCACCCATGAGTGACAGTCTAGTGAGTGTGGATGGAGCTGACGCTGATGATCCTCGAGTGGAGAAACAAATGTCAGGAAACTTCTCTCAGATGTCAACTTTGGTGAGTAAAATCAAACAAGTGTAATTTCTTCAGCAAAATACAGATTTACTTGTTGTGTGCCCTTTACTATTCAACTACTACTGAATTATGAGTACAGCATTTTCTTTTACTTTTATAACACAATATTTCCTCATGTTAAAATCCTGCAACAAAACTCGGAATTTAGGTACACATTTAACACAATATTATTTAGCTTCTACAAATAAAAAAAATGATTAAAAAAAAACTACTAAGTCAAAGAATTTTAATAAAAATGTTGAGCCTACTTTTTTAACAGTCCAGAAACACTTCAACAACGTTTTTTACTTCAGCACCAAGGACAGTCACTTCACTTAAACAATCAACAGTTGTTTATTTCTTTGTCACAGTAATACTGACTCTTTTTGCATTTATTTAGTTCAATATTTATTTAAATTCGTTTAATATATTATTTATATATAATGTTGTATTATTATTTTAAAATAATCATTTCTATCAAACAATATTATCATGAGAACGCTTTTCTTAATTCATGGCATTATTTTGACAAAAAATGAATGACTGGATAGATAATGAATCTGAATACACTATTCTTGTCCGTGACTTTAACTAGATCATGTCGCATAACATGTGTTGGTGAACACTTTGCTGCTTTTAATTCGGTATTTCCAAGTTTATTTGTGGACATCAATTTCTTTATTTTTTTTAACAACTTAATTCCCCGATTTTATCTAATAAATATTTGAAACCCTTTTACTATTTCCACAAGCATTGATGTTCAGAGCAAATATTCATTCAGAATAGAAGTTTTTAGTTGAATCTATATTCAGGCTAAGTATTTCAAATAAATACGTTTTATTTTTTTTGTGATAAAACGACGTCAGTGGGTGTTTGTTGGTTGTAGTAATATCATGTGGACTCTTAGGGACGCTATAGACCAGGCAGTTGAAGGTTGAGAGAGGAATTGTAGCAGAAACTCCTTCAGTGACTCCATCAGAACATCGACGTTACACAGAGAGAGGAGGACGTGCGGGAAACGGATTATTCCATAACAGCCGTTTTATACAAATATGAGAGTCTTTTTCGACGATTTGAACATTGGATCATATTCTTCTTTGTGTTTTGATTTCGGATTTGAAGGATTATTTTAGTTTGGAATCTAATCTGATCACGGATCGACGCTGTGAAACGAGGCGGGCAGAACAATGAATCGGCAAGTCCTGTTGTTCGTTTCTCTCCTTTCCCTCGAACCAGTGATGGGGCAGGTCAGCTACTCGATACCAGAGGAGATGTCGAGAGGATCTTTAGTGGGAAACATCGCCAAAGATTTAGGTTTAGAAATCAGGCGTTTAGTGGCAGGAAAGGCAAAGATTTATACCAGGAACAGCGACAGATACGTCGAGCTGAACCGAGAGAAAGGAGTCCTCCTCGTCAAAGAGAGGATCGACAGAGAGGCGCTGTGTTCAAAGACGGAGCTTTGTGCGCTAGAATTCCAGATTATTTTAGAGAGTCCGATGGAATTTTACCGTGTTACAGTGGAGATTATTGACATTAATGATAACCCACCACATTTTACAAAAGATGAATTAAAATTCAAAATCAGTGAATCTGCAATATCAGGTGCGAAATTTGGTCTAGAGCGTGCGGTAGATCTTGATGATGGAACTAATGATATTAAAAACTATCAATTGCAACCGGAAGATAATTTTGCACTGAGGATTAATAACAAATTAAATGGTGTCAAAAATGTGGAGATGATTTTGCAGAAGCCTTTAGACAGAGAGAAGCAGGAGCAGATATCTCTGGTGTTGACAGCTGTAGATGGAGGAGAACCACAGATGACAGGAACTATGATGATCCAGATCACTGTTCTGGATGTTAATGATAATGCACCCGTTTTTACTCAACACACGTACAAAGCTACTATTACTGAAAACTCTCCTAAAGGGACAGTTGTAGCTGTTGTTACTGCAACAGATGCTGATAAAGAATCAAATGCAATAATCATATATTCAATTACTAATATGTTAGACATGGTGGGAAAGGTATTTCAGGTAAATGAAGGGACTGGTGAAATTATTCTTAGAGGAGATGTTGACTTTGAAAAATCAAAAAAATTTGAATTAAATTTACAAGCAACAGACGAGGGAGGCCTGACTGATTCTTGTAATTTGATCATTGATGTTCAGGATGTAAATGACAACAAACCTGAAATAAACATCATGTCAAAGTCAAACGTGATATCAGAAGATGCAAAACTGAACACAGTCGTGACGATGATCAATATTGAGGATCTAGATTCTGCTGAAAATGGCAAAGTCGGATGTTTTATCAACGATAATTTACCTTTTACTTTGAAGTCATCGACCAATAATTTTTACACTTTAGTGACAGACGGAGAGTTGGACAGAGAGAGTGCGTCAGAGTACAACATCAGTGTGAGCTGCTCTGATGAAGGAGTGCCCTCCCTCTCCAGCAGCGTCACTCTCACCTTACAGATCTCTGACATCAATGACAACCCTCCTGTCTTTGAGAGGAGCTCATATGAGGCCTACATTGTAGAAAACAACACACCAGGTCTCTCTATATTCACAGTCAGAGCCACAGACTCCGACTGGAACCAGAACGCTCGTGTTTCTTACATACTGGAGGACTCCTCTGTTAACGGAGTGTCCGTCTCCTCGTACGTGTCCGTCAGTGCTGACAGTGGAGTCGTCCATGCAGTGCGCTCTTTTGACTACGAGCAGATCAAGGACTTTCAGTTCCGGGTCAAAGCACAGGACGGAGGCTCTCCTCCTCTCAGCAGCAACGTGACTGTCAAAATACTGATCCAGGACCAGAACGACAACCCTCCTCAGATCCTGTATCCGGTCCAGACCGGCGGCTCTCTGGTGGCTGAAATGGTGCCTCGCTCAGCAGATGTGGGCTATCTGGTGACTAAAGTGGTGGCTGTGGATGTGGACTCTGGACAGAACGCCTGGCTCTCCTATAAACTGCAGAGAGCCACAGACAGGCCGCTGTTTGAAGTGGGCTTACAGAACGGAGAGATCAGAACTATCCGACAAGTCAGCGATAAAGATGCTGTGAAACAAAGACTGAGCGTTACAGTGGAGGACAACGGACAGCCCTCTCGTTCAGCTACAGTCATTGTTAACGTGGTGGTGGCGGACAGCTTCCCAGAAGTCATGTCAGAGTTCACTGACTTTACACAGGACAAGGAGTACAACGACAACCTGACTTTTTACTTGGTGTTGGCTTTGGCTGTAGTTTCCTTTCTCTTCATCACGTGTTTAGTGGTCATTATATCAGTGAAGATCTACAGATGGAGACAGTCTCGCGTCATGTATCACTCCAACCTCCCTGTGATTCCATATTATCCACCACGTTACTCAGACACTTTGGGGACAGGGACTCTCCAACATGTGTACAACTACGAGGTGTGCAGGACCACTGACTCCAGAAAGAGTGATATGAAGTTCATGCCACCCATGAGTGACAGTCTAGTGAGTGTGGATGGAGCTGATGCTGATGATCCACGAGTGGAGAAACAAATGTCAGGAAACTTCTCTCAGATGTCAACTTTGGTAAGTGGAATCAAATAAGTGTAACTCGTGCCGTGAAATGTGGATTTAGTGTTGTGTGCTCTGATTTTTCAACATAGTAAACGATTAGTAATAGTTATAAAAGGAGAGGTCCTACAAAGACTGCACTCGGATACAAAGTTCATGTACACCTGTATCCAATATCTTTTAGCTTTTACACATAACCAAAATTGCTACTAACTACAGGAATAAATAACTAAAGTCATATAAATCATATACCTACCTTCACTTGGATCCCCACTTACTTACAAATGAATTGAATTGCTCATTTATCTTGAAGATCTGGTCAAATAAACTTCTTTCGTGATTATTTTAATTATTCATTTGTTTCTGTTTATGTGGATTTTGAATGGATGTAATGAACAAATAACTTTTGTTTTCTCTGACTGTTAATGATCATCATCAAACTTTGTAATTGAAATAGTCTGGTCCTATAGTGGTTGTGACTTCATCTTGACTTTCAGTATTTCAAGTCAACATTGTATTTTTTTATTAAATAGTGTAATTTAGTTTAATTCTAAAAAGAGATCATGTTTTTTGCACTACAACATTTTTGACAGAGGAAAATGCATGTCCGTGTGCATATGTTCATAGTTATTTAAAAACATTGGTATCATTCATATAAAGTGTTTACTTTAGCACCAAGGACAGTGACTTCACTCAAACAATCAACAATTGATTACTTCTTTCTCTCAGATATACTGACTCTTTTTGCTTTCATTTTGTTTCAAATGATTTGAATTCGTTTGAAATACTTTTGGAATATTTTTTTCCTATTTTTCCCTTTAATTATAATATTCATCTTTTCTTTTATTAAAACAACTTTTTTTTTTCTTAAATCATGACATTCGTTTAAAATTAGAGGGCCAGATGAATACTTAATTTGTGTACAATATTGTCCATGGGAATAATTTACGAGATTATTTGACGTAAAATGTGTTGTTTGCTCTTAACAATTGACTGAGTGAATTTCAGTTTCATTCAAGTACATTCATTTACATATTAGTTTGATCTTTTTTTAACAACTTCATCTCCAGATTTTATATCGTAAATATTTGAAAACATTTTACTATTTTCACAAAATAGTGGGTCAACATTGGTGCTCTGAGAAAATGTTTTTTTACAATAGAAAATTAGGTTGAATTTATATTTATGCAGAGTATTTCAAGTAAAGCTTTGTTTATTTGTATGATTAAATAAAAAGACGGTGTTTGTAGCTTGTAGTAATATCATGTGGACTCTTAGGGACGCTATAGACCAGGCAGTTGAAGGTTGAGAGAGGAATTGTAGCAAAAACTCCTTCAGTGACTCCATCAGAACATCGACGTTACACAGAGAGAGGAGGACGTGCAGGAAACGGATTATTCCATAACGGCCGTTTTATACAAATATGAGAGTCTTTTTCGACGATTTGGACATTGGATCATATTCTTCTTTGTGTTTTGATTTCGGATTTGAAGGATTATTTTAGTTTGTAATATAATCTGATCACGGATCGACGCTGTGAAACGAGGCGGGCAGAACAATGAATCGGCAAGTCCTGTTGTTCGTTTCTCTCCTTTCCCTCGAACCAGTGATGGGGCAGGTCAGCTACTCGATACCAGAGGAGATGTCGAGAGGATCTTTAGTGGGAAACATCGCCAAAGATTTAGGTTTAGAAATAAGACGTTTAGTGGCAGGAAAGGCAAAGATTTATACCAGGAACAGCGACAGATACGTCGAGCTGAACCGAGAGAAAGGAGTCCTCCTCGTCAAAGAGAGGATCGACAGAGAGGCGCTGTGTTCAAAGACGGAGCTTTGTGCGCTAGAATTCCAGATTATTTTAGAGAGTCCGATGGAATTTTACAGTGTTACAGTGCAGATTATTGACGTTAATGATAACCCACCGCAATTTACAGAAGAGGAATTAAAATTTAAAATCAGTGAATCTGCAATACCAGGTGCGAAATTTGGTCTCGAACGTGCGTTAGATCTTGATGATGGAATTAATGATATTAAAAACTATCAATTAAAGCCGGAAGATAATTTTGCTCTAAGGATGACTAACAATGTAAATGGTATAAAAAATGTAGAGATGATTTTGCAGAAGCCTTTGGACAGAGAGAAGGAGGAGCAGATATCTCTGGTGTTGACAGCTGTAGATGGAGGAGAACCACAGATGACAGGAACGATGATGATCCAGATCACTGTTCTGGATCATAATGATAATGCACCTGTTTTTACTCAACACACGTACAAAGCTACTATTACTGAAAACTCTCCTAAAGGAACAGTCGTAGCGGTTGTTACTGCAACAGATGCTGATAAAGATTTAAACGCTAAAATATCTTATTTGGTTAAAAATACATTAGAAAAGGTTAAGAGGTTATTTCAGGTAAATGAAGAGACTGGTGAAGTTGTATTGACGGGAGATATTGACTTTGAAAAATCAAAACATTTTGAATTAAATTTACAAGCAACAGATGAAGGAGGACTGACTGATTCTTGTAATTTGATCATTGATGTTCAGGATGTAAATGACAACAAACCTGAAATAAACATCATGTCAAAGTCAAACGTGATATCAGAGGATGCAAAACTGAACACAGTCGTGACGATGATCAATATTGAGGATCTAGATTCTGCTGAAAATGGCAAAGTTGGATGTTTTATTAAAGATAATTTACCTTTTACCTTGAAAACATCTAAAAACAATTTTTACACTTTAGTGACAGACGGAGAGTTGGACAGAGAGAGTGCGTCAGAGTACAACATCAGTGTGAGCTGCTCTGATGAAGGAGTGCCCTCCCTCTCCAGCAGCGTCACTCTCACCTTACAGATCTCTGACGTCAATGACAACCCTCCTGTCTTTGAGAGGAGCTCATATGAGGCCTACATTGTAGAAAACAACACACCAGGTCTCTCTATATTCACAGTCAGAGCCACAGACTCCGACTGGAACCAGAACGCTCGTGTTTCTTACATACTGGAGGACTCCTCTGTTAACGGAGTGTCCGTCTCCTCGTACGTGTCCGTCAGTGCTGACAGTGGAGTCGTCCATGCAGTGCGCTCTTTTGACTACGAGCAGATCAAGGACTTTCAGTTCAGGGTCAAAGCTCAGGATGGAGGCTCTCCTCCTCTCAGCAGCAACGTGACTGTCAAAATACTGATCCAGGACCAGAACGACAACCCTCCTCAGGTCCTGTATCCGGTCCAGACCGGCGGCTCTCTGGTGGCTGAAATGGTGCCTCGCTCGGCAGATGTGGGCTATCTGGTGACTAAAGTGGTGGCTGTTGATGTGGACTCTGGACAGAACGCCTGGCTCTCCTACAAACTGCAGAGAGCCACAGACAGGCCGCTGTTTGAAGTGGGCTTACAGAACGGAGAGATCAGAACTATCCGACAAGTCAGCGATAAAGATGCTGTGAAACAAAGACTGAGCGTTACAGTGGAGGACAACGGACAGCCCTCTCGTTCAGCTACAGTCATTGTTAACGTGGTGGTGGCGGACAGCTTCCCAGAAGTCATGTCAGAGTTCACTGACTTTACACAGGACAAGGAGTACAACGACAACCTGACTTTTTACTTAGTGTTGGCTTTGGCTGTAGTTTCCTTCCTCTTCATCACGTGTTTAGTGGTCATTATATCAGTGAAGATCTACAGATGGAGACATTCTCGTGTCATGTATCACTCCAACCTCCCTGTGATTCCATATTATCCACCACGTTACTCAGACACTTTGGGGACAGGGACTCTCCAACATGTGTACAACTACGAGGTGTGCAGGACCACTGACTCCAGAAAGAGTGATATGAAGTTCATGCCACCCATGAGTGACAGTCTAGTGAGTGTGGATGGAGCTGACGCTGATGATCCACGAGTGGAGAAACAAATGTCAGGAAACTTCTCTCAGATGTCAACTTTGGTAAGTGGAATCAAATAAGTATAATTAGTGCCGTGAAATGTGGATTTATTGTTGTGTGCTCTGATGTTTCAACATAGTAAACGATTAGTAATAGTTATACAAGGAGAGGTCCTACAAAGACCGCACTCGGATACAAAGTTCATGTACACCTGTATCCAATATCTTTTAGCTTTTACACATAACCAAAATTGCTAACTACAGGAATAAATAACTAAAGTCATATAAATCATATACCTACCTTTACTTGAATCCCCACTTACTTACAAATGAATTGAATTGCTCATTCATCTTGAAGATCTGGTCAAATAAACTTCTTTCGTGATTATTTGAATTATTCATTTGTTTCTGTTTATGTGGATTTTGAATGGATGTAATGAACAAATAACTTTTGTTTTCTCTGACTGTTAATGATCATCATCAAACTTTGTAAGTGAAATAGTCTGGTCCTATAGTGGTTGTGACTTCATCTTGACTTTCAGTATTTCAAGTCAAAATTATAATTTTTATTCAGTAGTGTAATTTAGTTTAATTCTAAAAAGAGATCATGTTTTTTGCACTATAACATTTTTGACAGATGAAAATGCATGTCCGTGTGCATGTGTTCATAGTTATTTAAAAACATTGGTGTCATTCATATAAAGTGTTTACTTTAGCACCAAGGACAGTGACTTCACTCAAACAATCAACAGTTGATTACTTCTTTCTCTCAGATATACTGACTCTTTTTGCTTTTGTTTTGTTCCTGAATGATTTAAATTCGTTTTAAATACTATAATACTTTACTTTTTTTTTACAATAGAAAATTAGGTAGAATCTATATTTAGGCAGAGTATTATAAGTACAACTTTATTTATTTGTATGATTAAATAAAAAGACGGTGTTTATAGCTTGTAGTAATATCATGTGGACTCTTAGGGACGCTATAGACCAGGCAGTTGAAGGTTGAGAGAGGAATTGTAGCAGAAACTCCTTCAGTGACTCCATCAGAACATCGACGTTACACAGAGAGAGGAGGACGTGCGGGAAACGGATTATTTTTAAAGGCCGTTTTATACAAATATGAGAGTCTTTTTCGACGATTTGGACATTGGATCATATTCTTCTTTGTGTTTTGACTTCGTATTTGAAGGATTATTTTAGTTTGGAATATAATCTGATCACGGATCGACGCTGTGAAACGAGGCGGGCAGAACAATGAATCGGCAAGTCCTGTTGTTCGTTTCTCTCCTTTCCCTTGAACCAGTGATGGGGCAGGTCAGCTACTCGATACCAGAGGAGATGTCGAGAGGATCTTTAGTGGGAAACATCGCCAAAGATTTAGGTTTAGAAATCAGACGTTTAGTGGCAGGAAAGGCAAAGATTTATACCAGGAACAGCGACAGATACGTCGAGCTGAACCGAGAGAAAGGAGTCCTCCTCGTCAAAGAGAGGATCGACAGAGAGGCGCTGTGTTCAAAGACGGAGCTTTGTGCGCTAGAATTCCAGATTATTTTAGAGAGTCCGATGGAATTTTACAGTGTTACAGTGCAGATTATTGACATTAATGATAATCCACCAACATTTGAAAAAGACGAGATGAAGTTTAAAATTAGCGAATCTGCAACATTAGGAGCAATATTTGTGCTGGAAAGTGCTGCAGATCTTGATGTTGAAATTAACGATATAATAAAATATGAACTAAAACCAACTGATAATTTTGGACTTAAAGTAATGAACACTAAAGGCAATAAAAATGTCGAGATGATTTTGCAGAAGCCTTTAGACAGAGAGAAGCAGGAGCAGATATCTCTGGTGTTGACAGCTGTAGATGGAGGAGAACCACAGATGACAGGAAGGATGATGATCCAGATCACTGTTCTGGATCATAATGATAATGCTCCAGTTTTCAGTCAAAAAACTTACAAGGCAGCCCTTACTGAGAATTCTCCTAAAGGGACAGTTGTGGCTGTTGTAACTGCAACAGATGTTGATAAAGATTTGAATGCAAAAATAAAATATTCAATTTCAAATACTTTAGACAAAGTTAGGAATGTTTTTGAGGTTAACGAAGAAAATGGTCAAGTGTCTTTAATTAGAATGATCGACTATGAACAATCAAAACATTTTCAAGTTAATTTACTTGCAAGTGACGAGGGAGGACTGACTGATTCTTGTAAGTTAATCATTGATGTTCAGGATGTAAATGACAACAAACCTGAAATAAACATCATGTCAAAGTCAAACGTGATATCAGAAGATGCAAAACTGAACACAGTCGTGACGATGATCAATATTGAGGATCTAGATTCTGCTGAAAATGGCAAAGTCAGATGTTTTATCGGAGATAATTTACCTTTTACCTTGAAAACCGCTAAAAATAATTTTTACACTTTAGTGACAGACGGAGAGTTGGACAGAGAGAGTGCGTCAGAGTACAACATCAGTGTGAGCTGCTCTGATGAAGGAGTGCCCTCCCTCTCCAGCAGCGTCACTCTCACCTTACAGATCTCTGACGTCAATGACAACCCTCCTGTGTTTGAGAGGAGCTCATATGAGGCCTACATTGTAGAAAACAACACACCAGGTCTCTCTATATTCACAGTCAGAGCCACAGACGCCGACTGGAACCAGAACGCTCGTGTTTCTTACATACTGGAGGACTCCTCTGTTAACGGAGTGTCCGTCTCCTCGTACGTGTCCGTCAGCGCTGATAGTGGAGTCGTCCATGCAGTGCGCTCTTTTGACTACGAGCAGATCAAGGACTTTCAGTTCAGGGTCAAAGCTCAGGATGGAGGCTCTCCTCCTCTCAGCAGCAATGTGACTGTCAAAGTACTGATCCAGGACCAGAACGACAACCCTCCTCAGGTCCTGTATCCGGTCCAGACCGGCGGCTCTCTGGTGGCTGAAATGGTGCCTCGCTCAGCAGATATGGGCTATCTGGTGACTAAAGTGGTGGCTGTTGATGTGGACTCTGGACAGAACGCCTGGCTCTCCTATAAACTGCAGAGAGCCACAGACAGGCCGCTGTTTGAAGTGGGCTTACAGAACGGAGAGATCAGAACTATCCGACAAGTCAGCGATAAAGATGCTGTGAAACAAAGACTGAGCGTTACAGTGGAGGACAACGGACAGCCCTCTCGTTCAGCTACAGTCATTGTTAACGTGGTGGTGGCAGACAGCTTCCCAGAAGTCATGTCAGAGTTCACTGACTTTACACAGGACAAGGAGTACAACAACAACCTGACTTTTTACTTAGTGTTGGCTTTGGCTGTAGTTTCCTTCCTCTTCATCACGTGTTTAGTGGTCATTATATCAGTGAAGATCTACAGATGGAGACAGTCTCGTGTCATGTATCATTCCAACCTCCCTGTAATTCCATATTATCCACCACGTTACTCAGACACTTTGGGGACAGGGACTCTCCAACATGTGTACAACTACGAGGTGTGCAGGACCACTGACTCCAGAAAGAGTGATATGAAGTTCATGCCACCCATGAGTGACAGTCTAGTGAGTGTGGATGGAGCTGACGCTGATGATCCACGAGTGGAGAAACAAATGTCAGGAAACTTCTCTCAGATGTCAACTTTGGTGAGTAAAATCTAGCAAGTGTAATTTTTTCAGCAAAATACAGATTTACTTGTTGTGTGCCCTTTACTATTCGACTACTACTGATTTATGAGTAAAGCATTTTTTTTTCCTTTTATAACACAGTATTGCCTCATGTTAAAATCCCACACCAACAATAAGAATTTAGGTACACATTTAACACAATATTATTTAGCTTAACAAACAACCAAATTGCTAAAAAACTACTAAGTCAAAGAATTTAAATAAAAATGCTGAGGCTTCTTTTTTAACAGTCCAGAAACACTTCAACAACGTTTTTACTTCAGCACCAAGGACAGTGACTTCACTTAAACAATCAACAGTTGTTTATTTCTTTGTCACAGTAATACTGACTCTTTTTGCATTTATTTATTTCAATATTTATTCAAATTCGTTTTATATATTATTTATATATAATGTTGTATTATTTTTAAATATCATTTCTATCAAACAATTTTATCACGAGAACGCTTTTCTTAATTCATGGCATTATTTTTGACATTTAAAAATGAAATGGCTGGATGGATAATGAATCTGAATACACTATTCTTGTCCGTGACTTTAACTAGATCATGTTGCATAACATGTGTTGGTGAACACTTTGCTGCGTTTAATTCGGTATTTCCAAGTTTATTTGTGGACATAAAAAGGTTGTTTTTTTAACAACTTAATTCCCCGATTTTATCTAATAAATATTTGAAACCCTTTTACTATTTCCACAAACATTGATGTTCAGAGCAAATATATATTTAGAATAGAAGAATTTAGTTTAATCTATATTCAGGCTAAGTATTTCAAATGAATACGTTTTTTTATTTGTGTGATAAAACAACGTGAGTGGGTGTTTATAGCTTGCAGTAATATCATGTGGACTCTTAGGGACGCTATAGACCAGGCAGTTGAAGGTTGAGAGAGGAATTGTAGCAAAAACTCCTTCAGTGACTCCATCAGAACATCGACGTTACACAGAGAGAGGATGACGTGCGGGAAACGGATTATTCCATAACGGCCGTTTTATACAAATATGAGAGTCTTTTTCGACGATTTCAACATTGGATCATATTCTTCTTTGTGTTTTGACTTCGGATTTGAAGGATTATTTTAGTTTGGAATATAATCTGATCACGGATCGACGCTGTGAAACGAGGCGGGCAGAACAATGAATCGGCAAGTCCTGTTGTTCGTTTCTCTCCTTTCCCTCGAACCAGTGATGGGGCAGGTCAGCTACTCGATACCAGAGGAGATGTCGAGAGGATCTTTAGTGGGAAACATCGCCAAAGATTTAGGTTTAGAAATCAGACGTTTAGTGGCAGGAAAGGCAAAGATTTATACCAGGAACAGCGACAGATACGTCGAGCTGAACCGAGAGAAAGGAGTCCTCCTCGTCAAAGAGAGGATCGACAGAGAGGCGCTGTGTTCGAAGACGGAGCTTTGTGCGCTAGAATTCCAGATTATTTTAGAGAATCCGATGGAATTTTACAGTGTTACCGTAGGAATTACTGACGTAAATGATCATCCACCCGCTTTTGAAAAAGATGAAATGAAATTTAAAATCAGTGAATCTGCAGGTCAAGGTGCAAAATTTGTTTTGAAAAAGGCGGTGGATCTTGATGCAGGACAGAATGGTATTCAACATTATGAATTGAAACCTACGGATAATTTTGCACTCAAATTACAAAATAAAGCTGATGGTAACAAAAACGTAGAGATGATTTTGCAGAAGCCTTTAGACAGAGAGAATCAGGAACAGATATCTCTGGTGTTGACAGCTGTAGATGGAGGAGAACCACAGATGACAGGAACAATGATGATCCAGATCACTGTTCTGGATCATAATGATAATGCTCCAATTTTTACACAAAGCACATACAAAGTTTCTGCTTCAGAAAACTCTCCTAAAGGAACAGTTGTGGCTGTTGTAACTGCAACAGATGCTGATGTTGACTCAAATGCTAAAATAACATATTCAATAACTAATACAATGGATGATGTTCGAAAGATTTTTGAGGTCAGAGAAGATAGCGGTGAAGTGTTTTTGATAGGTGAGATCGACTATGAACAATCTAAACATTTTGAAATAGAATTACTTGCAAGTGACGAGGGTGGACTGACTGATTCTTGTAAATTAATAATCGATGTTCAGGATGTTAATGACAACAAACCTGAAATAAACATCATGTCAAAGTCAAACGTAATATCAGAAGATGCAAAACTGAACACAGTCGTGACGATGATCAATATTGAGGATCTAGATTCTGCTGAAAATGGCAAAGTTGGATGTTTTATTAAAGATAATTTACCTTTTACCTTGAAAACCTCTAAAAACGATTTTTACACTTTAGTGACAGACGGAGAGTTGGACAGAGAGAGTGCGTCAGAGTACAACATCAGTGTGAGCTGCTCTGATGAGGGAGTGCCCTCCCTCTCCAGCAGCGTCACTCTCACCTTACAGATCTCTGACGTCAATGACAACCCTCCTGTCTTTGAGAGGAGCTCATATGAGGCCTACATTGTAGAAAACAACACACCAGGTCTCTCTATATTCACAGTCAGAGCCACAGACGCCGACTGGAACCAGAACGCTCGTGTTTCTTACATACTGGAGGACTCCTCTGTTAACGGAGTGTCCGTCTCCTCGTACGTGTCCGTCAGCGCTGACAGTGGAGTCGTCCATGCAGTGCGCTCTTTTGACTACGAGCAGATCAAGGACTTTCAGTTCAGGGTCAAAGCTCAGGACGGAGGCTCCCCTCCTCTCAGCAGCAATGTGACTGTCAAAATACTAATCCAGGACCAGAACGACAACCCTCCTCAGGTCCTGTATCCGGTCCAGACCAGCAGCTCTCTGGTGGCTGAGATGGTGCCTCGCTCAGCAGATGTGGGCTATCTGGTGACTAAAGTGGTGGCTGTAGATGTGGACTCTGGACAGAACGCCTGGCTCTCCTATAAACTGCAGAGAGCCACAGACAGGCCGCTGTTTGAAGTGGGCTTACAGAACGGAGAGATCAGAACTATCCGACAAGTCAGCGATAAAGATGCTGTGAAACAAAGACTGAGCGTTACAGTGGAGGACAACGGACAGCCCTCTCGTTCAGCTACAGTCATTGTTAACGTGGTGGTGGCGGACAGCTTCCCAGAAGTCATGTCAGAGTTCACTGACTTTACACAGGACAAGGAGTACAACGACAACCTGACTTTTTACTTAGTGTTGGCCTTGGCTGTAGTTTCCTTCCTCTTCATCACGTGTTTAGTGGTCATTATATCAGTGAAGATCTACAGATGGAGACAGTCTCGGGTCATGTATCACTCCAACCTCCCTGTGATTCCATATTATCCACCACGTTACTCAGACACTTTGGGGACAGGGACTCTCCAACATGTGTACAACTACGAGGTGTGCAGGACCACTGACTCCAGAAAGAGTGACTGTAAGTTCGGCAGAGCTGGTAGTCAGAACGTTCTGATCATGGACCCCAGTTCTACAGGGACGATGCAGCGCATGCAGAACGAAAAGAGCATCCTGGATGAACCAGACTCTCCTCTTGAGGTTAGCCCATCATTTTTAACACTGTTTTTTTTTTTTTACAGTTATTACTTTGGGTTTTCCCTTGTCTAAACGCCAGTTTCAGCACCAGGGACAACATGTATCTGTTTTCACATGTATCTATTATGCTTAAATCTTATTCATAAACATCCTGTAACCTATTCCTTTTTTCTACTAAATTTTTGCTGTATGATTTATGTAGGTCTCTGTTTAATTTTTTGGATGTGTTGTAGTTAAATTATTTGAAGCCATGGGCAGAAAGAATCAAAAATGAATGCTACCAATTTCAGGTTTACCTCCCACTCTTGAAACTCATCTGAAATTGTCAAATTTTAGTACATATTATTACCACTTATATCCACTTAAAAACAAGTTCAAATAACGTGTAACATTTTTTTAAATATCATAAATTGATTTCATTTTACTTTATATATCTACTAATGGTATTATTTTAAAGACAAGGTCTTATTCATAAACACAGACAAACTTTTATACTTTATTACAAATCTAAATGCAGAACATTGCGTGGATGTGATACTGTTCAAATTTCTTTATACATTTAAGTGCTGACTGTCTCTTCAGGAAAATAATTATTGCATAATTGAAAGGGTGTGTTATCAAAGATCACGTCATAAAAATATATATAGATTAATTTATACAAACCCTGTTACTTTTATCAGTGGTCAATTTGACAACCCCAGTATCTGACACATGTTTATAAATCAATGTGAATCTTGTGCCACAATATGTGTGCAATATTCTTTTTTTTATTATTATTCATTACAATTATCTTTTCTTTTGTTTTCCTTATGATGATAAAGAAAACTCTCTAGAATTATTTTGACCGTGCAAGATATAATCGAAGGCTCTGGGCTTGTAACAGAAAAATCGAATCATGCACAGCAGGGAGAAATGGCGTATTAAACTTGTCGTTTTGTTAACTTAAATGATACTTTCTATTTTATATTGTAATATTTATATAACTTAGCGACTATACTTGACCTTTTGATGTTTACGTTTTTTACATGCATTGCTGCAATTATTTTGTTTGGGAAACTATATTTTTTAATATGCTTTTTTTAGTGTTGCTTCTCTATTGTAGTTTCTATTTTTGGACTCACCGGGCCGCTGTTGCATTATTTGTCGAGGATGTGTGTTGTTTGGCTGCAGATATTTCTAGTCGACACATTTCAGTTGCGCAGACGTCGAACACACGGAGAGGCGATCACACAGAGCCACTCAAACGTCAAGATTTTCGTCTATTTAACGACTGGATTACTCATATCTTGGATCGTATATCTATTGTTTGCTGATGTGGATATTATTTTACGGATAAATATTCCTTTTTTTGCCGCGACTGCGGGGTCGGACCAAACAATGGAACGGCAAGTATTGCTTGTCCTCTCAATCCTCTGCCTCGATCTCGTCATCGGACAGGTCAGCTATTCTATTCCAGAGGAAATGCCAAGAGGATCTGTGATCGGTAACATAGCTGAGGATCTGGGTTTGGATGTGAGGAGGCTTAGAGCGGGGAAAGCTCGTATTTACACGGGAGACAGCGCCCAGTACATCGAGCTCAACAGAGAGAGGGGGGTCCTCCTCGTCAAAGAAAAGATTGACCGTGAGTCTCTGTGCCGACAGGACACACCGTGTGCTCTTCATTTCCAAATCACGCTGGAAAATCCGTTAGAAATGTTTCCCGTGAATGTGGAAATCACTGATGTTAACGACAATAGCCCCGTGTTTCATGAAAATGAAAGGAGGTTTGAAATCAGCGAGTCTGCCGTCATTGGATCTAAATTCATGCTCGATCAAGCGATCGACGCTGATATAGGTTTGAACGGTCTTCAGGGCTACAAGCTGAAACCCAGCGACGCGTTTATTCTTAAGCTGCACAGTCAGTCGGACGGGAGCAAAAATGTTGAAATGATTTTACAGAAATCGCTGGACAGAGAGAAGCTGGAGGATCTATCTTTAGTTTTGACGGCTGAGGATGGAGGAAATCCTCAGCTGACAGGCACTATGCAAATATATGTTACTGTTCTCGATGCAAATGACAACGCCCCTGTTTTTGGTAACCCTATATATGAAGCAAAAATCACAGAAAACTCCCCTGTCGGTACGTTTGTGACAAAAGTCAGCGCCTCAGATGCAGACAAAGGCTCGAATGGTGACGTCACATACGTCATAGGAAAAACAATGAGTGCGTTATTTCAAGTCAAAAGTGATGGTGACGTCATACTTAACGGTCCACTTGACTATGAAAAGGACAAAAAATATCGCATTAATATAGAGGCTATTGATCAGGGGGGACTTTCTGATTCTTGTAAATTGATAATTGATGTGATTGACGTGAACGACAATAGTCCAGCAATAAATATGATTTCAACCACCTCTGCAGTCCCAGAGGACTCAGACCTGAAAACTGTAATAGCCCTGATGAGCGTTAATGACCCCGACTCTGACGTCAACGGCAGAGTTCAGTGTGTAATTCGTGAAAATGTCCCGTTTCAGATCAAAGTAACTTCTAATAACTTTTATAGTGTTATGACAGATGGAGAGTTGGACAGAGAGAGTGCGTCAGAGTACAACATCAGTGTGAGCTGCTCTGATGAAGGAGTGCCCTCCCTCTCCAGCAGCGTCACTCTCACCTTACAGATCTCTGACGTCAATGACAACCCTCCTGTCTTTGAGAGGAGCTCATATGAGGCCTACATTGTAGAAAACAACACACCAGGTCTCTCTATATTCACAGTCAGAGCCACAGACGCCGACTGGAACCAGAATGCTCGTGTTTCTTACATACTGGAGGACTCCTCTGTTAACGGAGTGTCCGTCTCCTCGTACGTGTCCGTCAGCGCTGACAGTGGAGTCGTCCATGCAGTGCGCTCTTTTGACTACGAGCAGATCAAGGACTTTCAGTTCCGAGTCAAAGCTCAGGATGGAGGCTCCCCTCCTCTCAGCAGCAACGTGACTGTCAAAATACTGATCCAGGACCAGAACGACAACCCTCCTCAGGTCCTGTATCCGGTCCAGACCGGTGGCTCTCTGGTGGCTGAGATGGTGCCTCGCTCAGCAGATGTGGGCTATCTGGTGACCAAAGTGGTGGCTGTTGATGTGGACTCTGGACAGAACGCCTGGCTCTCCTATAAACTGCAGAGAGCCACAGACAGGCCACTGTTTGAAGTGGGCTTACAGAACGGAGAGATCAGAACTATCCGACAAGTCAGCGATAAAGATGCTGTGAAACAAAGACTGAGCGTTACAGTGGAGGACAACGGACAGCCCTCTCGTTCAGCTACAGTCATTGTTAACGTGGTGGTGGCGGACAGCTTCCCAGAAGTCATGTCAGAGTTCACTGACTTTACACATGACAAGGAGTACAACGACAACCTGACTTTTTACTTAGTGTTGGCTTTGGCTGTAGTTTCCTTCCTCTTCATCACGTGTTTAGTGGTCATTATATCGGTGAAGATCTACAGATGGAGACAGTCTCGCGTCATGTATCACTCCAACCTCCCTGTGATTCCATATTATCCACCACGTTACTCAGACACTTTGGGGACAGGGACTCTCCAACATGTGTACAACTACGAGGTGTGCAGGACCACTGACTCCAGAAAGAGTGACTGTAAGTTCGGCAGAGCTGGTAGTCAGAACGTTCTGATTATGGACCCCAGTTCTACAGGGACGATGCAGCGCATGCAGAGTGAAAAGAGCATCCTGGATGAACCAGACTCTCCTCTTGAGGTTAGAATGCCATTTTAACTTTATATCTATTTTTACCTTGTATTTCCTTTAACATATTGCTGTTCACATCTTCTTCATACGAAATTCAATTATTTACACACTTAATTTCAGTAATTTCGTAGATGATGTTGAGCATGAACAACATTTTTTTTTTTCTGAAATGTATTCTTAATACGGAAATTACATTAATTAAAATCTTTGTAAGTAATATCGATTTTTCTTTTTTTATCATTTATTTTTTCTGACGAGTCAAATTTTAATTAAATCGAGACTATGCACAGTAAAGTTACACAGGCTCAGCAGAGAAAGTACCTGTCTCTCAGAGTTGGTAAAATACAAGAGTTTCTATTTAGTTCTTTAAGCACATCACTAGAAGAGCTGATGAGGTAGAAGATGCAATGTGTATTTTCAAAATAGTTTAATACAACGTTTATTATATTTGACATTTGATTTTTCTAAATAAAGTCAGGAGGAATAAAATAGCAATGTTGCATTAATGTTTTAATATCTTGATAACTAATAGCTGATCATTAGTTGCAATTATACATGCTGGTCCCGCCTATTCACTATGATACATACATACATCATAGACATATAAATTCAGCTGGGAATTCTCATTTTCCGTCCCGACTAACAGCTTTTGCTCCAAAAGGAATTCCAATAACTTTTTATTCTGACTCTTGCTGATGTCAGTTTCAGCACCAAGGACAGAGATTTTCCACATCACCTCGAACACTCAAGTCACATTTAACGTTATTTTTGTATTATCTGATCGACAGATATAAAGTATTTCAAATATGTTTTACAATTTTTTCGACACTCAAATAACCAAACATTGTTTCACATTTAAAATGTGAATGTTTTTATTCTCCTAAAATGCATAAATGTATTGTTTTTCGGAGCGTTATTCCCTTAAATGCTCCCAAGGCGATCGAATTTGTTTTTCCTTTTGAGTGTGCTGCAGTGCTAGCATTTGGACTCAAGGTAGCGCTATAGCCCTGTGTTTGGTTTAAATCTGATTGTGTTGTCGTCATATCTGTATGTCTGTGCGCCGTCGAGGCGAATGTTTCTTTAGTGGAGCTCTCGGTGGATGAGAGTGTGGACGACGTGAATGCTTCTCTGCTTGAACGTTTAGTTTTATTGTCAAATATATCTTCAGCTGTTTTGCGTCTACACTGGAATTTACTGCTGGACACGGATTATATTTTGGATCTACCGTTTCCTTCGTGTTTTTCTGATCTATGAGAACAATGAGACGGCAAGTACTCTTCCTCTGCCCGCTTTTCATCTCGGCTGTGGTCGCTCACGTCAGCTACTCCATAAACGAGGAGAAACCAGTTGGTTCCTTGGTCGGAAATGTAGCAAATGATCTGAATTTGGACGTATCGAGGTTGAAGTCACGGAATGCACGTATTTATTTCGGGGATAACAGAGAATATTTCGAGCTGAATAAAGAGAGGGGCGTCCTCCTGGTGAAAGAGAGAATAGACAGAGAGGAGCTGTGTGCGCAGTCGACGCCGTGTGCGCTGCACTTCCAAATCATCCTAGAAAAACCCATCGAATTTTACAAAATAGTCGTGGAGATAATCGACATCAATGATAACCCTCCTACGTTTGAAAAAAGTGATATTAAATTCAGAATTAGCGAATCCGCGGTCATCGGATCAAAGTTTGATTTGGAAAGGGCGGTGGATTTAGACGTCGGAGAAAACGGTCTTAAATCCTATTACTTGTCCCCGACTGAAAACTTTGCTTTAAAATTACACAATCAGGCAGACGGCTCTAGAAACGTGGAGATGATTTTGAAACAGCCCCTCGACAGAGAGAAAAACGAGCATCTGTCTCTCGTTTTAACAGCCGTGGATGGAGGAGAGCCGCAAAATACCGGCACTATGCAGATTTTAATAACGGTTTTAGATGCCAATGACAATGCGCCGGTTTTCTCACAGTCTGTGTACAAGAGCTCAGTGGAGGAAAATTCAGAGAGAGGCACGATCGTGACTAAAATAAGCGCGTCAGATGCAGATCATGGACCAAACGGTAAAATAACATATTCGATAAGGAACACTTTAGATGACGTCAGGCAACTGTTTAGCGTAGATGAAATGACCGGAGACATCACATTAAGTGGGAAAGTCGACTATGAAAAGTCACGGAATTATCAAATAAATGTCCGTGCGAGTGATGAGGGGGGGCTGTCGGACAACTGTAAAGTCATAGTTGATGTTATAGATGTTAATGATAATTTCCCGGTAATAAACGTGATGTCAAAAACGAATGTAATATCAGAAGACGTAAAAAGTCAAACGGTAGTTACAATAATTAATATCCAGGATCTGGATGATGGTGAGAATGGGCAAGTAAAATGCTCTATAGATCAGAATATTCCATTTTTACTTGAGTCAACTGAGGGGAATTTCTATAGCTTAGTGACAGACGGAGAGTTGGACAGAGAGAGTGCGTCAGAGTACAACATCAGTGTGAGCTGCTCTGATGAGGGAGTGCCCTCCCTCTCCAGCAGCGTCACTCTAACCTTACAGATCTCTGACGTCAATGACAACCCTCCTGTCTTTGAGAGGAGCTCATATGAGGCCTACATTGTAGAAAACAACACACCAAGTCTCTCTATATTCACAGTCAGAGCCACAGACGCCGACTGGAACCAGAACGCTCGTGTTTCTTACATACTGGATGACTCCTCTGTTAACGGAGTGTCCGTCTCCTCGTACGTGTCCGTCAGTGCTGACAGTGGAGTCGTCCATGCAGTGCGCTCTTTTGACTACGAGCAGATCAAGGACTTCCAGTTCCGAGTCAAAGCTCAGGACGGAGGCTCCCCTCCTCTCAGCAGCAACGTGACTGTCAAAATACTGATCCAGGACCAGAACGACAACCCTCCTCAGGTCCTGTATCCGGTCCAGACCAGCAGCTCTCTGGTGGCTGAGATGGTGCCTCGCTCAGCAGATGTGGGCTATCTGGTGACTAAAGTGGTGGCTGTTGATGTGGACTCTGGACAGAACGCCTGGCTCTCCTATAAACTGCAGAGAGCCACAGACAGGCCACTGTTTGAAGTGGGCTTACAGAATGGAGAGATCAGAACTATCCGACAAGTCGGTGATAAAGATGCTGTGAAACAAAGACTGAGCGTTACAGTGGAGGACAACGGACAGCCCTCTCGTTCAGCTACAGTTATTGTTAACGTTGCGGTGGCGGACAGCTTTCCAGAAGTCATGTCAGAGTTCACTGACTTTTCACAGGACAAGGAGTACAACGACAACCTGACTTTTTACTTAGTGTTGGCTTTGGCTGTAGTTTCCTTCCTCTTCATCACGTGTTTAGTGGTCATTATATCAGTGAAGATCTACAGATGGAGACAGTCTCGCGTCATGTTTCACTCCAACCTCCCTGTGATTCCATATTATCCACCACGTTACTCAGACACTTTGGGGACAGGGACTCTCCAACATGTGTACAACTACGAGGTGTGCAGGACCACTGACTCCAGAAAGAGTGACTGTAAGTTTGGCAGAGCTGGTAGTCAGAACGTTCTGATCATGGACCCCAGTTCTACAGGGACGATGCAGCGCATGCAGAGCGAAAAGAACATCCTGGATGAACCAGACTCTCCTCTAGAGGTTAGACTTGTTTCATAATGTTTTCCAATAACGCATATGGAAATTGTCTTTTGTCTTCTTCCATTGAGGATGTATATGTTACAATCAAGACCTGTTTTACAAAAACATTCACACAAGTTGGTAAATATCAGTGGTTATTTCTCTACTGGAGGTTGAGATCTTTGTACATATACACTTTGATACATGGTTAAATATCAATCATCTGTAATGTCAACACATCGCATTTCAGCACCTTGGACAGCGGCGACGCAGACACACACACAGACACACACACACTTTCACTCACTTACTCAATCATTTACACACGCACACACACATGCACACACACTAAGCCCGCCCACACAAAATATTAGTACATAGCTGAAATATTATATTGCTTCAGTACATGTACACATGACTTGAATCATTACCTTGCTCATATTTATATTAGCAGCCGGAACTTACTTAACTTACTCATTAACAAACACATATGTACATTATATTGCTCATTAAGTTACAAAGAGTATTTTATAAATACTATTTATTAATATATGGTTAGTATTTTGTAATTTATTTGAATATTTAAAAAATGTTAAGAATGTACAGGTATTAGGTACTCTAATTATAGAAAAATAGAAGTCAAATGTATAAAAAACGAAAGTATTAACGTAATAATAAAAACCTATTCAAATCTTAATATTGTAATTTATTCATTAATATAGAAAAATAATTATCGATTAGCATTTTCGTTTTTTACTTCAGACACGAATATTGAAAAATACATTTGAACAATATGCTTACATTTTAAAATAAAGCACAGTAAAGGCAAAATATGGCTTTTACTGAATGTTTCCCAAAACTGACAGACCTTTGGAGAGAAGTATTGTTTGTTAAACATTTAATCTACTCTCATAGTCACTTTGATACGTCGCAGCATTCTTGTTTTACCTATTGTATTTATACAGTGTGTAGTTTCAGCTTGTGAACTCATCGTGACGCTGTTGACCGTCGACTTTTTGATATAGCTCATACACACACATCTCTAGTCTTGAGAAGAAGGCAGGAGGGAACAGACACACGAAGCTCGGTCGACGGTGGACAAAGACGCAAGAACGCGGACTTTAAATGTGGAATATACTCGTCATGGACTTGTGAATATCATCATCGTTCTGGATTCTATAGTCATTCATTTGTGCCGATTGGAAGGAGAGGATTACATCTTTGTTTAATTCGACGGATGCGTGACGAGGAACAATGAGACGGCAAGTGCTGTTGTTTGTGTCGGTTCTGCAGCTCGGGCTGGTGCTGGGGCAAGTCAGTTATTCGATTCCTGAGGAGATGACGAAGGGATCCGTGGTCGGGAATATCGTTAAAGATCTAGGAGTGGATGTGAAACGCTTAGTTTCTGGTAAAGCTCGGATCCACTCCGGTGAGAGTGGGGAGTTCATCCACCTCAACAAGGAGCGGGGTCTCCTCGTGGTCAAGGAGAGAATAGATCGGGAGGATATTTGCGGAGAGACGACCCCGTGCGCTTTGCACTTCCAGATCGCTCTGGAAAACCCAATAGAAATATTCCAGGTGACGGTAGAAATCATAGACATTAATGACAACGATCCCGTTTTTGAAAAGGACGCGAGGAATTTCGAGATCAGCGAGTCCGCTATTGTCGGGTCTAAATTCATGCTGGAGAACGCGATAGACGCAGATATCGGATTGAACGGCCTGCAGAGCTACACGCTGAACCCGAGCGATCACTTCAAGCTGAAACTACACAGCCAGTCTGACGGAGGTAAAAAAGTGGAAATGATTTTACAAAAGCCTCTCGATCGAGAGAAAGAGGAATCTTCCACGCTGCTGCTGACGGCTGTAGATGGGGGAGAGCCGCAGAGGTCTGGCAACATGCAGATTCACATCACAGTTTTGGACAGTAACGACAACGCCCCCGTTTTTACACAGCCCGTTTATAAAGCCAGCGTCAAAGAGAACTCGCCCTCAGGAACGCTTATTACGAAGGTGAGCGCGTCTGATGCGGACAAAGGCTCGAACGGTGACGTAAGCTACGTGATCGGAAATAGCAAGAGGGGCGTCTCAAAATTATTCCACATCACAGATGAGGGTGATTTCATCCTGTCTGGTCCTATTGACTATGAAAAGGCACAGAAGTATGAGATAGATATAGAAGCGGTGGATCGAGGAGGTCTCTCTGATTCGAGCAAAGTGATCATAGATGTGGGTGATATAAACGACAACACCCCGATTATTAAAATGATTTCTACGTCAAACTCGGTGGGAGAGGATCTGCTGTCAAACACGGTGGTGGCTGTAATGAGCGTCACTGATCCAGATTCTGGTGAAAATGGGAAAATCCACTGTACAATCGACAGGAATATTCCATTTAATGTGATGTCGACTGCTACTAATTTTTATAGTATTGTAACTGACCGGCAGTTGGACAGAGAGGTGGAATCAGAGTACAACATCAGTGTGAGCTGCTCTGATGAGGGAGTGCCCTCCCTCTCCAGCAGCGTCACTCTCACCTTACAGATCTCTGACGTCAATGACAACCCTCCTGTCTTTGAGAGGAGCTCATATGAGGCCTACATTGTAGAAAACAACACACCAGGTCTCTCTATATTCACAGTCAGAGCCACAGACGCCGACTGGAACCAGAACGCTCGTGTTTCTTACATACTGGAGGACTCCTCTGTTAACGGAGTGTCCGTCTCCTCGTACGTGTCCGTCAGCGCTGACAGTGGAGTCGTCCATGCAGTGCGCTCTTTTGACTACGAGCAGATCAAGGACTTTCAGTTCAGGGTCAAAGCTCAGGATGGAGGCTCTCCTCCTCTCAGCAGCAATGTGACTGTCAAAGTACTGATCCAGGACCAGAACGACAACCCTCCTCAGGTCCTGTATCCGGTCCAGACCGGCGGCTCTCTGGTGGCTGAAATGGTGCCTCGCTCAGCAGATGTGGGCTATCTGGTGACTAAAGTGGTGGCTGTGGATGTGGACTCTGGACAGAACGCCTGGCTCTCCTATAAACTGCAGAGAGCCACAGACAGGCCGCTGTTTGAAGTGGGCTTACAGAACGGAGAGATCAGAACTATCCGACAAGTCAGCGATAAAGATGCTGTGAAACAAAGACTGAGCGTTACAGTGGAGGACAACGGACAGCCCTCTCGTTCAGCTACAGTCATTGTTAACGTGGTGGTGGCGGACAGCTTCCCAGAAGTCATGTCAGAGTTCACTGACTTTACACAGGACAAGGAGTACAACGACAACCTGACTTTTTACTTAGTGTTGGCTTTGGCTGTAGTTTCCTTCCTCTTCATCACGTGTTTAGTGGTCATTATATCAGTGAAGATCTACAGATGGAGACAGTCTCGCGTCATGTATCACTCCAACCTCCCTGTGATTCCATATTATCCACCACGTTACTCAGACACTTTGGGGACAGGGACTCTCCAACATGTGTACAACTACGAGGTGTGCAGGACCACTGACTCCAGAAAGAGTGACTGTAAATTCGGCAGAGCTGGTAGTCAGAACGTTCTGATCATGGACCCCAGTTCTACAGGGACGATGCAGCGAATGCAGAGCGAAAAGAACATCTTGGATGAACCAGACTCTCCTCTAGAGGTTAGACTTGTTTTTGGTGATTTTAAATCTGTTTTCAATAATTTAATATTTTCAGACAACAGGTGCCTAGCAGGCATGTTCTGGTCCCCATGACTAAAAACAAATATGTTTATACGAGTAATACTTTGATTTATTTTTGTACATCTTTATCTGATCACAACCTGATTTTGTATCAGCAAATGGACTTCTAGTGTGTTTTAATGTAACATTAATCAACTAGAGTAGAAACTTCATAACATAAAATTAGTTTTTTAACAACCAAGACTTTCGGTAATACAAATATGATTTTAAATTTTACTGAGAATCAACTTTGCAGTGGAGTGTAAACTTTATGGGAGACCGACAATTAAATCAATAGTTATTGTATTTTCTTATAATGTTGTTTCGTAATTGAAAGTACAATCGTGTTCTCATACTATTAACTACATTTTTATTTATTTTAATAAATAGGTAATTTATCGTCTTAATTTAAACTTTATGTTTTTGTGTATGTGTAACAGTGTCTTTGTGTGCGTGTGTGTACTGTTGACTGATTTTGGACATTTGTAGGAGGATATATATAAACAATATAAGAATAATTTATGGACCAAACAGAATCTGAATTAAATGTTCTATTATTTTAGCAAATATAGTTGATGAACCCTGATTTATAACTAACTTGCCTCAATCATATACTTTGAGTTTCCACGTTTAGACTATGTCAGCACTCTGGAGCGGTACATGGATTTTAATCTACATTTCTTCTAAGTAGTTATCTGTTTTCAATTCTCTCGATCATGTTTTTCATGACATAACCAGACATGTCTACTTTAATCTTGTGGTTATTTTTTTTATTGTACAGTCACGTTATAAATTGCGACCTTGCATGTAATATATCAATTCGGACACTTAGTGACGCTGTTTGATCGCGTGTGAGGGAGAAATCACCGCAGACTCGTTGTATCACGTAAGATCTGTTCATTTTAAGAGAGGAAGAATCCAAACGACGGTTCAGTCTGGATTACTCGCTCTCACAGGACGGTTGTTGATTCACTGTGGTCCCTGGGATTCATTTCTACTTGGATTTTGACGCATCGTTTTGACGATTTTCCGCCTAAGAGACGTTTGTTTTATCGTAGGACGATGTCGGACAGAACAATGAGAGGAGAGGCTCTGCTGATTTACTCGCTGCTTTCTCTCAGCGTCGTGCTCGCTCAGGTCAGCTACTCCATTCCCGAGGAAATGACTAAAGGTTCGCTTGTTGGCAATATTGTTAAGGACTTTGGCTTGGATATTAAGAGACTTAAATCCGGTAAGGCTCGTATATTTACCACGGACAGTCACGAATACGTCGAGCTGAACAGGGAGAGGGGCGTCCTCCTCATCAGAGACAGAATAGACAGAGAGGCGCTTTGTGGAGAGACGACGCCGTGCGCGATACATTTTCAGATCATTTTAGAGAACCCGATGGAGTTTTACAGCGTTACAGTCGAGATCACTGACGTCAATGATAATGCGCCTTTCTTTGAAAAGCATGAAACCACCTTCCAAATAAGTGAGTCTGCGGTCAAAGGAGCAACATTTATATTAGATCAAGCAGTTGATCAAGATGTTGGTTCGAACGGTTTACAAAATTACAGACTTGAACCGACTGACAATTTCATCATTAAATTGCATGATCAGGCCGATGGGACAAAAGTGGTTGAAATGATATTGGAAAAACCTCTAGACCGAGAACAGAATGATCAGCTCTCTTTAACTCTGACGGCTGTAGACGGAGGAGAACCGCAGATGAGCGGAACAATGAAGATTTTAATTACTGTTCTAGACGCTAACGATAATGCTCCTGTTTTTAATGAAGCTATTTATAAAGCATCAATTAATGAAAATTCTGCAGTTGGTACAATTGTTTTAACGGTATCTGCAATTGACCCTGATCAGGGATTGAATGCAAAAATTACATATTCAATCCCTCGTATGTCAGATCAGGCAAAGGGAATATTTAAAGTAAACAGTGAAAGTGGAGACATAAGTCTGATTGGAAACATTGATTATGAAAAAACAAAATCATTTCAGATAAATGTCCGTGCAAGTGATCAAGGAGGACTAGTTGGTTCATGTAAAGTCATAATTGAAATAATAGACGTAAATGACAATAAACCAGACATCCATATAATGTCTAAATCAACAGTCATATCAGAAGATGCTGATCCTGGTACTGTAGTGACGATGATTAAAATACAGGACTCAGACTCTGGTGATAATGGCAAAGTTCAGTGCAACATGGATCCTAATATTCCTTTCACGATGAAGTCCACAAACAATGATTTTTACACTTTAGTGACAGACGGAGAGTTGGACAGAGAGAGTGCGTCAGAGTACAACATCAGTGTGAGCTGCTCTGATGAGGGAGTGCCCTCCCTCTCCAGCAGCGTCACTCTCACCTTACAGATCTCTGACGTCAATGACAACCCTCCTGTCTTTGAGAGGAGCTCATATGAGGCCTACATTGTAGAAAACAACACACCAGGTCTCTCTATATTCACAGTCAGAGCCACAGACGCCGACTGGAACCAGAACGCTCGTGTTTCTTACATACTGGAGGACTCCTCTGTTAACGGAGTGTCCGTCTCCTCGTACGTGTCCGTCAGTGCTGACAGTGGAGTCGTCCATGCAGTGCGCTCTTTTGACTACGAGCAGATCAAGGACTTTCAGTTCCGGGTCAAAGCTCAGGACGGAGGTTCTCCTCCTCTCAGCAGCAACGTGACTGTCAAAATACTGATCCAGGACCAGAACGACAACCCTCCTCAGGTCCTGTATCCGGTCCAGACCGGCGGCTCTCTGGTGGCTGAAATGGTGCCTCGCTCGGCAGATGTGGGCTATCTGGTGACTAAAGTGGTGGCTGTTGATGTGGACTCTGGACAGAACGCCTGGCTCTCCTATAAACTGCAGAGAGCCACAGACAGGCCGCTGTTTGAAGTGGGCTTACAGAACGGAGAGATCAGAACTATCCGACAAGTCAGCGATAAAGATGCTGTGAAACAAAGACTGAGCGTTACAGTGGAGGACAACGGACAGCCCTCTCGTTCAGCTACAGTCATTGTTAACGTGGTGGTGGCGGACAGCTTCCCAGAAGTCATGTCAGAGTTCACTGACTTTACACAGGACAAGGAGTACAACGACAACCTGACTTTTTATTTAGTGTTGGCTTTGGCTGTAGTTTCCTTCCTCTTCATCACATGTTTAGTGGTCATTATATCAGTGAAGATCTACAGATGGAGACAGTCTCGTGTCATGTATCACTCCAACCTCCCCGTGATTCCATATTATCCACCACGTTACTCAGACACTTTGGGGACAGGGACTCTCCAACATGTGTACAACTACGAGGTGTGCAGGACCACTGACTCCAGAAAGAGTGACTGTAAGTTCGGCAGAGCTGGCAGTCAGAACGTTCTGATCATGGACCCCAGTTCTACAGGGACGATGCAGCGCATGCAGAGCGAAAAGAACATCCTGGATGAACCAGACTCTCCTCTAGAGGTTGGAAATATTTGTGTTGATCTTTGAAGTAAATTTAAACTGTTGGTCCATATGATTTGAATTATGTTCCATATATTATGATTCAATGCACTATAACTATCTTGGTCAGATATTGGTGAAGCTCTTTGATACTTTTTCAGTACCTTGGAGAGCGTCGGACTCTCCAAGGTTCTGCCTTCACTGTCTCATATTTTATTCTACCGTATCTACTGTATCTTTTTTCCACATTTTTTATACTTTCCCTTCTTTACGTGTTCTTCTAATTAAAGTGTCATCTTTTATAACTTGTTCAACAGTCGTAATTTAATTCGACATTCCTTTTAACTTTAATCGTATTAAATGCTTACTTGTTTAAATCGGAATAAATCGTGAACCTGCATGTAATGTATCAATTCGGACTCTTAGTGACGCTGTTGGATCGTGTGTGAGGGAGAAATCACCGCAGACTCGTTGTATCACGTAAGATCTGTTCATTTGAAGAGAGAAAGAATCCAAACGACGGTTCAGTCTGGATTACTCGCTCTCACAGGACGGTTTTTGATTCACTGTGGTCTCTGGGATTCATTTCTACTTGGATTTTGACGCATCATCTTGACTCTTCTCCGCCTAAGAGACGTTTGTTTTATCGTAGGACGATGTCGGACAGAACAATGAGAGGAGAGGCTCTGCTGATTTACTCGCTGCTTTCTTTCAGCGTCGTGCTCGCTCAGGTCAGCTACTCCATTCCCGAGGAAATGACTAAAGGTTCGCTTGTTGGCAATATTGTTAAGGACTTTGGCTTGGATATTAAGAGACTTAAATCTGGTAAGGCTCGTATATTTACCACGGACAGTCACGAATACGTCGAGCTGAACAGGGAGAGGGGCGTCCTCCTCATCAGAGACAGAATAGACAGAGAGGCGCTTTGTGGAGAGACGACGCCGTGCGCGATACATTTTCAGATCATTTTAGAGAACCCGATCGAGTTTTACAGCGTAACCGTCGAGATCACTGACGTCAATGATAATGCTCCTTTCTTTGAAAAGCATGAAACCACGTTTAAAATAAGCGAATCTGCTGTTAAAGGAGCTAAATTTATTTTAGATCGCGCAGTTGATCACGATGTCGGTTCAAATGGTTTGCAGTCATATAGACTTGAGCCGACTGATAATTTTATTTTGAAATTACTTGATCAGGCTGATGGGAAGAAAGCTGTGGAGATGATTTTAGAAAATCCTCTCGACAGGGAAAAAAAAGAACATTTAAAATTAATTCTGACGGCGGTGGATGGAGGAGAACCGCAGATGACCGGAACAATGACCATTTTATTAACCGTTCTAGACGCTAATGATAACGCTCCTGTTTTTCTAAAGCCTATTTATAAGGCCTTTTTAAATGAGAATGCTGCAGAAGGCACAGTTGTTGTGACAGTCGGTGCGACAGATGCCGATCAAGGATCAAATGGTCAAATAACATATTCAATATCGAGTACACCAGAAAATGCAAGAGGACTTTTTGAAATGAATTCAGAGACAGGTGAAATATTTCTTAAGGGAAAAGTAGACTATGAAAAAACAAAAACATTCCAAATTGATATCCGTGCAAGTGATCAGGGTGGACTGGTTGATTCATGCAAAGTCATTATTGAAATCATAGACGTGAATGATAACAAGCCAGACATCCATATAATGTCTAAATCAACAGTCATATCAGAAGATGCTGATCCTGGTTTCGTAGTGACCATATTCAAAATACAAGACGCAGACTCTCGTGATAATGGTAAAGTTCAGTGCAACATGGATGCTAATATTCCTTTTATGATGAAGTCCACAAACAATGATTTTTACACGTTAATGACGGACGGAGAGTTGGACAGAGAGAGTGCGTCAGAGTACAACATCAGTGTGAGCTGCTCTGATGAGGGAGTGCCCTCCCTCTCCAGCAGCGTCACTCTTACCTTAAAGATATCTGACGTCAATGACAACCCTCCTGTCTTTGAGAGGAGCTCATATGAGGCCTACATTGTAGAAAACAACACACCAGGTCTCTCTATATTCACAGTCAGAGCCACAGACGCCGACTGGAACCAGAACGCTCGTGTTTCTTACATACTGGAGGACTCCTCTGTTAACGGAGTGTCCGTCTCCTCGTACGTGTCCGTCAGTGCTGACAGTGGAGTCGTCCATGCAGTGCGCTCTTTTGACTACGAGCAGATCAAGGACTTTCAGTTCAGGGTCAAAGCTCAGGACGGAGGCTCCCCTCCTCTCAGCAGCAACGTGACTGTCAAAATACTGATCCAGGACCAGAACGACAACCCTCCTCAGGTCCTGTATCCAGTCCAGACCGGCGGCTCTCTGGTGGCTGAAATGGTTCCTCGCTCAGCAGATGTGGGCTATCTGGTGACTAAAGTGGTGGCTGTGGATGTGGACTCTGGACAGAACGCCTGGCTCTCCTATAAACTGCAGAGAGCCACAGACAGGCCGCTGTTTGAAGTGGGCTTACAGAACGGAGAGATCAGAACTATCCGACAAGTCAGCGATAAAGATGCTGTGAAACAAAGACTGAGCGTTACAGTGGAGGACAACGGACAGCCCTCTCGTTCAGCTACAGTCATTGTTAACGTGGTGGTGGCGGACAGCTTCCCAGAAGTCATGTCAGAGTTCACTGACTTTACACAGGACAAGGAGTACAACGACAACCTGACTTTTTACTTAGTGTTGGCTTTGGCTGTAGTTTCCTTCCTCTTCATCACATGTTTAGTGGTCATTATATCAGTGAAGATCTACAGATGGAGACAGTCTCGCGTCATGTATCACTCCAACCTCCCTGTGATTCCATATTATCCACCACGTTACTCAGACACTTTGGGGACAGGGACTCTCCAACATGTGTACAACTACGAGGTGTGCAGGACCACTGACTCCAGAAAGAGTGACTGTAAGTTCGGCAGAGCTGGTAGTCAGAATGTTCTGATCATGGACCCCAGTTCTACAGGGACGATGCAGCGCATGCAGAGTGAAAAGAACATCCTGGATGAACCAGACTCTCCTCTAGAGGTTGGAAATATTTTTGATGATCTTTGAAGTAAATTTAAACTGTTGGTCCATATGATTTGAATTATGTTCCATATATTATGATTCAATACCCTATAACTGTTTTGGTCAGATATTGGTGAAGCGCTTTGATCCCTTTTCAGTACCTTGGAGAGCGTCTGACTCTCCAAGGTTCTGCAATCACTGTCTCATATTTTATTCTACCGTATCTACTGTATCTTTTTGCCACATTTGTATACTTTCGTTTTCCCTTCTTTACGTGTTCTTATAATTTATGTGTCATCTATTATTACTTGTTTAACAGTTGTAATTGTATTTGCCATTCCTTTTAACTTTAATCTTATTAAATGCCTACTTGTTTAAATCGGAATAAATCGTGACCCTGCATGTAATGTATCAATTCGGACTCTTAGTGACGCTGTTGGATCGTGTGTGAGGGAGAAATCACCGCAGACTCGTTGTATCACGTAAGATCTGTTCATTTGAAGAGAGAAAGAATCCAAACGACGGTTCAGTCTGGATTACTCGCTCTCACAGGACGGTTTTTGATTCACTCTGGTCTCTGGGATTCATTTCTACTTGGATTTTGACGCATCATCTTGACGATTTTCCGCCTAAGAGACGTTTGTTTTATCGTAGGACGATGTCGGACAGAACAATGAGAGGAGAGGCTCTGCTGATTTACTCGCTGCTTTCTTTCAGTGTCGTGCTCGCTCAGGTCAGCTACTCCATTCCCGAGGAAATGACTAAAGGTTCGCTTGTTGGCAATATTGTTAAGGACTTTGGCTTGGATATTAAGAGACTTAAATCTGGTAAGGCTCGTATATTTACCACGGACAGTCACGAATACGTCGAGCTGAACAGGGAGAGGGGCGTCCTCCTCATCAGAGACAGAATAGACAGAGAGGCGCTTTGTGGAGAGACGACGCCGTGCGCGATACATTTTCAGATCATTTTAGAGAACCCGATGGAGTTTTACAGCGTAACAGTCGAGATCACTGACGTCAATGATAATGCTCCTTTCTTTGAAAAGCATGAAGCCACATTTAAAATAAGCGAATCTACCGCAAAAGGAGCAACATTTATACTACAACAGGCCGTTGATCTTGACGTCGGTTCGAACGGTTTACAAAATTACAGACTGGAACCGACTAACAATTTCGTCATTAAATTGCATGATCAGGCTGATGGGACAAAAGTGGTGGAAATGATATTGGAAAAACCTCTAGACCGAGAACAGAATGATCAGCTCTCTTTAACTCTGACGGCTGTAGACGGAGGAGAACCGCAGATGAGCGGAACAATGAAGATTTTAATTACTGTTCTAGACGCAAACGATAATGCTCCTGTTTTTATTGAAACTATTTACAAAGCATCAATAAATGAGAATTCTGCAGTTGGTACAATTGTTTTAACAGTAACTGCAGTTGACCCTGATCAGGGGTTTAATGCAAAGATAACATATTCTATTTCCCGCATGTCTGATCAGGCAAGAGGTATATTTGAAGTCGAGAGTGAGAGTGGAGATATACGTTTGACTGGAAACATTGATTATGAAAAAACTAAATCATTTCAAATAAATGTCCTCGCAAGTGATGAAGGAGGACTAGTAGATTCATGTAAAGTCATAATTGAATTAATAGACATGAATGATAACAAACCAGACATCCATATAATGTCTAAATCAACCGTCATATTAGAAGATGCTGATCCTGGTACTGTAGTGACAATGATCAAAATACAGGATGCAGACTCTGGTGATAATGGCAAAGTTCAGTGCAACATGGATCCTAATATTCCTTTCACAATGAAGACCACAAACAATGATTTTTACACTCTTGTGACGGACGGAGAGTTGGATAGAGAGAGTGCGTCAGAGTACAACATCAGTGTGAGCTGCTCTGATGAAGGAGTGCCCTCCCTCTCCAGCAGCGTCACTCTCACCTTACAAATCTCTGACGTCAATGACAACCCTCCTGTCTTTGAGAGGAGCTCATATGAGGCCTACATTGTGGAAAACAACACACCAGGTCTCTCTATATTCACAGTCAGAGCCACAGACGCCGACTGGAACCAGAACGCTCGTGTTTCTTACATACTGGAGGACTCCTCTGTTAACGGAGTGTCCGTCTCCTCGTACGTGTCCGTTAGTGCTGACAGTGGAGTCGTCCATGCAGTGCGCTCTTTTGACTTCGAGCAGATCAAGGACTTTCAGTTCAGGGTCAAAGCTCAGGACGGAGGCTCTCCTCCTCTCAGCAGCAACGTGACTGTCAAAGTATTGATCCAGGACCAGAACGACAACCCTCCTCAGGTCCTGTATCCGGTCCAGACTGGCAGCTCTCTGGTGGCTGAGATGGTGCCTCGCTCCGCAGATGTGGGCTATCTGGTGACTAAAGTGGTGGCTGTTGATGTGGACTCTGGACAGAACGCCTGGCTCTCCTATAAACTGCAGAGAGCCACAGACAGGCCGCTGTTTGAAGTGGGCTTACAGAACGGAGAGATCAGAACTATCCGACAAGTCAGCGATAAAGATGCTGTGAAACAAAGACTGAGCGTTACAGTGGAGGACAACGGACAGCCCTCTCGTTCAGCTACAGTCATTGTTAACGTGGTGGTGGCGGACAGCTTCCCAGAAGTCATGTCAGAGTTCACTGACTTTACACAGGACAAGGAGTACAACGACAACCTGACTTTTTACTTAGTGTTGGCTTTGGCTGTAGTTTCCTTCCTCTTCATCACGTGTTTAGTGGTCATTATATCAGTGAAGATCTACAGATGGAGACAGTCTCGCGTCATGTATCACTCCAACCTCCCTGTGATTCCATATTATCCACCACGTTACTCAGACACTTTGGGGACAGGGACTCTCCAACATGTGTACAACTACGAGGTGTGCAGGACCACTGACTCCAGAAAGAGTGACTGTAAGTTCGGCAGAGCTGGTAGTCAGAACGTTCTGATCATGGACCCCAGTTCTACAGGAACAATGCAGCGCATGCAGAGCGAAAAGAACATCCTGGATGAGCCAGACTCTCCTCTAGAGGTTGGAAATATTTTTGTTGATCTTTGAAGTACATTTATACTGTCGGTCCATATGATTTCAATTATGTTCCATATATTAGGGTTCAATGCACTATAACTGTTTTGGTCAGATATTGGTGAAGCGCTTTGATCCCTTTTCAGTACCTTGGAGAGCGACTGACTCTCCAAGGTTCTGCAATCACTGTCTCATATTTTATTCTACCATATCTACTGTATCTTTTGCCATATTTTTATACTTTCGTTTTCCCTTCTTTACGTGTTCTTCTAATTGATGTGTCATCTATTATTACTTCTTTAACAGTTGTCATTTTATTTGCCATTCCTTTTAACATTAATCTTGTTAAATGCTTACTTGTTTAAATCGGAATAAATCGTGACCTTGCATGTAATGTATCAATTCGGACTCTTAGTGACGCTGTTGGATCGTGTGTGAGGGAGAAATTTCCGCAGACAAGTTGTATCACGTAAGATCTGTTCATTTTAAGAGAGAAAGAATCCAAACGACGGTTTAGTCTGGATTACTCGCTCTCACAGGACGGTTGTTGATTCACTCTGGGCTCTTGGATTCATATCTACTTGGATTTTGACGCATCATCTTGACTCTTCTCCGTCTAAGAGACGTTTGTTTTATCGTAGGACGATGTCGGACAGAACAATGAGAGGAGAGGCTCTGCTGATTTACTCGCTGCTTTCTCTCAGCGTCGTGCTCGCTCAGGTCAGCTACTCCATTCCCGAGGAAATGACTAAAGGTTCGCTTGTTGGCAATATTGTTAAGGACTTTGGCTTGGATATTAAGAGACTTAAATCTGGTAAGGCTCGTATATTTACCACGGACAGTCACGAATACATCGAGCTGAACAGGGAGAGGGGCGTCCTCCTCATCAGAGACAGAATAGACAGAGAGGCGCTTTGTGGAGAGACGACGCCGTGCGCGATACATTTTCAGATCATTTTAGAGAACCCGATGGAATTTTACAGCGTTACAGTCGAGATCACTGACGTCAATGATAATGCTCCTTTCTTTGAAAAGCATGAAACCACATTTAAAATAAGCGAATCTGCTGTCAAAGGAGCTAAATTTATTTTAGATCGCGCAGTTGATCACGATGTCGGTTCAAATGGTTTGCAGTCATATAGACTTGAGCCGACTGATAATTTTATTTTGAAATTACTTGATCAGGCTGATGGGAAGAAAGCTGTGGAGATGATTTTAGAAAATCCGCTCGACAGGGAAAAGAAAGAACATTTAAAATTAATTCTGACGGCGGTGGATGGAGGAGAACCGCAGATGACCGGAACAATGACCATTTTATTAACCGTTCTAGACGCTAATGATAACGCTCCTGTTTTTCTAAAGCCTATTTATAAGGCCTTTTTAAATGAGAATGCTGCAGAAGGCACAGTTGTTGTGCGAGTCAGTGCGACAGACGCTGATCAAGGATCAAATGGTCAAATAACGTATTCAATATCAAGTACACCAGAAAATGCAAGAGGACTTTTTGAAATGAATTCAGAGACGGGTGAAATATTTCTTAAGGGAAAAGTAGACTATGAAAAAACAAAAACATTCCAAATTGATATCCGTGCAAGTGATCAGGGTGGACTGGTTGATTCATGCAAAGTCATTATTGAAATAATAGACGTTAATGATAACAAGCCAGACATCCATATAATGTCTAAATCAACAGTCATATCAGAAGATGCTGATCCTGGTACTGTAGTGACGATGTTCAAAATACAGGATGCAGACTTTGGTGATAATGGTAAAGTTCAGTGCAACATGGATGCTAATATTCCTTTCACGATGAAGTCGACAAACAATGATTTTTACACTTTAGTGACAGACGGAGAGTTGGACAGAGAGAGTGCGTCAGAGTACAACATCAGTGTGAGCTGCTCTGATGAAGGAGTGCCCTCCCTCTCCAGCAGCGTCACTCTCACCTTACAGATCTCTGACGTCAATGACAACCCTCCTGTCTTTGAGAGGAGCTCATATGAGGCCTACATTGTAGAAAACAACACACCAGGTCTCTCTATATTCACAGTCAGAGCCACAGACGCCGACTGGAACCAGAACGCTCGTGTTTCTTACATACTGGAGGACTCCTCTGTTAACGGAGTGTCCGTCTCCTCGTACGTGTCCGTCAGTGCTGACAGTGGAGTCGTCCATGCAGTGCGCTCTTTTGACTACGAGCAGATCAAGGACTTTCAGTTCCGGGTCAAAGCTCAGGACGGAGGTTCTCCTCCTCTCAGCAGCAACGTGACTGTCAAAATATTGATCCAGGACCAGAACGACAACCCTCCTCAGGTCCTGTATCCGGTCCAGACCGGCGGCTCTCTGGTGGCTGAGATGGTGCCTCGCTCAGCAGATGTGGGCTATCTGGTGACTAAAGTGGTGGCTGTTGATGTGGACTCTGGACAGAATGCCTGGCTCTCCTATAAACTCCAGAGAGCCACAGACAGGCCGCTGTTTGAAGTGGGCTTACAGAACGGAGAGATCAGAACTATCCGACAAGTCAGCGATAAAGATGCTGTGAAACAAAGACTGAGCGTTACAGTGGAGGACAACGGACAGCCCTCTCGTTCAGCTACAGTCATTGTTAACGTGGTGGTGGCGGACAGTTTCCCAGAAGTCATGTCAGAGTTCACTGACTTTACACAGGACAAGGAGTACAACGACAACCTGACTTTTTACTTAGTGTTGGCTTTGGCTGTAGTTTCCTTCCTCTTCATCACGTGTTTAGTGGTCATTATATCAGTGAAGATCTACAGATGGAGACAGTCTCGCGTCATGTATCACTCCAACCTCCCTGTGATTCCATATTATCCACCACGTTACTCAGACACTTTGGGGACAGGGACTCTCCAACATGTGTACAACTACGAGGTGTGCAGGACCACTGACTCCAGAAAGAGTGACTGTAAGTTCGGCAGAGCTGGTAGTCAGAACGTTCTGATCATGGACCCCAGTTCTACAGGGACGATGCAGCGCATGCAGAGCGAAAAGAACATCCTGGATGAACCAGACTCTCCTCTAGAGGTTAGACTTGTATGGTGATTTCTAAATGTAATTCTTAACTGTTTTTCCATAGGTTTAGAATTATTGTCCTTATATTGGCGTTCAATGTACTATAACAATCTTTGTTACATTTTGGTAAAGCGCTTTGATTCTTTTTCAGTACATTGGAGAGCGTCTGACTCTGCAAGATCCTGCAATTGCATTCTAGTATTTAATTTCACAATATTTCAACGTTTATTTTATGTTTTGTAGTCCCTTTTTTACTTATATATTGTTCTCCGATTTAAGTTCATATAGCATTACTTGTTTAACAGTCACCATTTAATTCGCTATTACTTTTAACATTAATCTTTTTAAAAGGTAACCTGTTTAAGAAACTATTTTAAATCGTGACCCTGCATGTAATGTATGAATTCGGACTCTTAGTGACGCTGTTGGATCGTGTGTGAGGGAGAAATTTCCGCAGACAAGTTGTATCACGTAAGATCTGTTCATTTTAAGAGAGAAAGAATCCAAACGACGGTTCAGTCTGGATTACTCGCTCTCACAGGACGGTTGTTGATTCACTCTGGGCTCTTGGATTGATATCTACTTGGATTTTGACGCATCATCTTGACTCTTTTCCGCCTAAGAGACGTTTGTTTTATCGTAGGACGATGTCGGACAGAACAATGAGAGGAGAGGCTCTGCTGATTTACTCGCTGCTTTCTTTCAGCGTCGTGCTCGCTCAGGTCAGCTACTCCATTCCCGAGGAAATGACTAAAGGTTCGCTTGTTGGCAATATTGTTAAGGACTTTGGCTTGGATATTAAGAGACTTAAATCTGGTAAGGCTCGTATATTTACCACGGACAGTCACGAATACATCGAGCTGAACAGGGAGAGGGGCGTCCTCCTCATCAGAGACAGAATAGACAGAGAGGCGCTTTGTGGAGAGACGACGCCGTGCGCGATACATTTTCAGATTATTTTAGAGAACCCGATGGAGTTTTACAGCGTAACAGTCGAGATCACTGACGTCAATGATAATGCTCCTTTCTTTAAGAAAAGTGAGCTCAAATTTCGGATTAGTGAATCGACTGTCAAAGGTGCAAAATTTATGTTAGATCGCGCAGTTGATCACGATGTAGGTTCTAATAGTTTACAGTCATATAGACTTGAGCCGACTGATCATTTTGCCGTTAAAATGCATGATCAGGCTGATGGAACCAAGACTGTCGAGATGATGTTAGAAAAACCTCTAGACAGGGAACAAAAGGAACATTTATCTTTAATTTTGACAGCAATTGACGGAGGAGAACCACAGATGAGCGGAACAATGCAGATTCAAATAACTGTTCTTGACGTAAATGATAATACTCCAGTATTTACTCAAGACATTTATAAAGCAACTCTAAATGAAAACGCTCAAGTAGGTACAGTTATTGCGAAAGTCTCCGCAACAGACTCAGACCAGGGATCTAATGCAAAAATAACGTATTCATTATCCAGTTTGTCAGATGAGGCTATGAGAGTGTTTGAAGTCAATGAGGAAACAGGAGAAATAAGTCTTAAAGGGAAGGTAGATTATGAAAAAACCCGAACGTTCCAGATAGATGTGGGTGCAAGTGATGAAGGAGGACTAGTTGGTTCATGCAAAGTTGTTATCGAAATTTTCGATGTAAATGATAATAAACCACACATACACATAATGTCTAAATCAACCGTCATTTCAGAAGATTCTCAACCTGGTACTGTAGTGACGATGATCAAAATACAGGATGCAGACTCTGGTGATAATGGCAAAGTTCAGTGCAACATGGATGCTAATATTCCTTTTACAATGAAGTCGACAAATAATGATTTTTACACTTTAGTGACAGACGGAGAGTTGGACCGAGAGAGTGCGTCAGAGTACAACATCAGTGTGAGCTGCTCTGATGAAGGAGTGCCCTCCCTCTCCAGCAGCGTCACTCTCACCTTACAGATCTCTGACGTCAATGACAACCCTCCTGTCTTTGAGAGGAGCTCATATGAGGCCTACATTGTGGAAAACAACACACCAGGTCTCTCTATATTCACAGTCAGAGCCACAGACGCCGACTGGAACCAGAACGCTCGTGTTTCTTACATACTGGAGGACTCCTCTGTTAACGGAGTGTCCGTCTCCTCGTACGTGTCCGTCAGCGCTGACAGTGGAGTCGTCCATGCAGTGCGCTCTTTTGACTACGAGCAGATCAAGGACTTTCATTTCCGGGTCAAAGCTCAGGACGGAGGCTCCCCTCCTCTCAGCAGCAACGTAACTGTCCAAGTACTGATCAAGGACCAGAACGACAACCCTCCTCAGGTCCTGTATCCGGTCCAGACCGGCGGCTCTCTAGTGGCTGAGATGGTGCCTCGCTCAGCAGATGTGGGCTATCTGGTGACTAAAGTGGTGGCTGTGGATGTGGACTCTGGACAGAACGCCTGGCTCTCCTATAAACTGCAGAGAGCCACAGACAGGCCGCTGTTTGAAGTGGGCTTACAGAACGGAGAGATCAGAACTATCCGACAAGTAAGCGATAAAGATGCTGTGAAACAAAGACTGAGCGTTACAGTGGAGGACAACGGACAGCCCTCTCGTTCAGCTACAGTCATTGTTAACGTGGTGGTGGCGGACAGCTTCCCAGAAGTCATGTCAGAGTTCACTGACTTCACACAGGACAAGGAGTACAACGACAACCTGACTTTTTACTTGGTGTTGGCTTTGGCTGTAGTTTCCTTCCTTTTCATCACGTGTTTAGTGGTCATTATATCAGTGAAGATCTACAGATGGAGACAGTCTCGCGTCATGTATCACTCCAACCTCCCTGTGATTCCATATTATCCACCACGTTACTCAGACACTTTGGGGACAGGGACTCTCCAACATGTGTACAACTACGAGGTGTGCAGGACCACTGACTCCAGAAAGAGTGACTGTAAGTTCGGCAGAGCTGGTAGTCAGAACGTTCTGATCATGGACCCCAGTTCTACAGGGACGATGCAGCGAATGCAGAGCGAAAAGAACATCTTGGATGAACCAGACTCTCCTCTAGAGGTTAGAAATTGTTCATCCCAGTCTGTTACTCAGTAAAAACTCCTCTTTCAGCACCCTGGACAGAGACACATATCTCACTTGCTGCATTGGTCCATGTTTTGTATTTCTTTGAAACTTTTTTAAACTATCTTTGACCCCATTGTTGGTGTGTATCTTACATACCTGTTTTAACGTGTATTATTCAACTATTTTATATAAATATATATTCAGCATATATGAGTTTTTATTTCACATTTTCTTCTTGAAATATATATTTTTTATGTCGCACCTAGATACCTTCATTTATTTACTCACTATTTAACTTTAATAATCTGCAATATACTCTTACAACTCTAAGTGACGCTGTTGGCCAATTTGAGGAAATTGAAACGCTTTTTTTTTTTTAGAGCAGAGCTCTTCTTCTTTCACCGCCGTAATTCTCCCCCTTTAGTCATACAAAGACACGCCACGTATCCGCAGAGGAGTACCTTATATTCGGATCGATTCAGCCTCAAAATCATTTGGATACTTTTTTTATTTTTGCTATAATGGATAATCGAAGTTTATCCTATTGGAAACTGCTTTTTTTATGCGTCTGCGTCGACTTTAATCTCGGTCAGGTCCGTTATTCTATACCGGAGGAAATGGCAGTCGGAACCAATGTCGGGAATATAATGCAAGATTTGGGTTTGGATGTTAAACGGCTGAAAAGCGGACAGGCGAGGGTGTTTACCGAGGATAACAGTGAGTACATAGGTCTCAATGTCGATAGAGGGTCGCTTTTTATCAAACAACGATTGGATAGGGAGGAACGCTGCGGACAAACGTCTCCCTGCTCTTTGCATTTCCAAATTATACTGAATAATCCGATGGAGCTGCACAGAGTCGATGTGGAAATACTTGATATCAATGATAATGTTCCTATGTTTGGCAAAAAACAGATCAATTTTGAAATAAGTGAACTGGCAGTGAAAGGAGCTCGATTTTCTCTCGATAGTGCAATAGATACAGACGTCGGTTTAAATTCACTTCAAACCTATAAACTAACACCCACCGATCATTTTAAATTGAACATGTTGTCTCGTCATGATGGGACTAAATATGCTGAAATGGTTTTGGATCTTCAACTGGACCGAGAAAATCAGAAAGAACACAAATTAATTTTGACAGCTTATGATGGAGGAGACCCTCCTAAGTCCAGCTCGATCAAAATAAACATCATTGTTCTCGACGCGAACGACAATGCGCCAGCGTTCAGCCAGTCTCTCTATCGAGTCACTGTGGCTGAAAACACTCTTAAAGGAACAGTTGTTTTAAAAGTAGGTGCGACTGATGCTGATGAGGGGACGAACGGACATGTAGTGTATTCAATCCCTCAGAATATTGACATTAAAACCCCAATTTTCGATATAGATGTGCAAACGGGAGCGCTGACTGTCGTTGGCGACTTGAATTATGAACGAGTGAAACGTTATGAGTTCGATGTCGAAGCCACAGACAAAGGAGGGTTGAGTGACACATGTAAGGTGTTGATAGAGGTGGTTGACGTGAATGATAACGCCCCTGTCATCAGCATCATTTCTCTGTCCAATCCCATCCCTGAGAATTCCCCCCCTGACACTGTAATTGCCATGATCAACGTCAAAGACTTAGACTCCGGTAAAAACGGTCAAGTTAGATGTTCTATAAACCCGGATTTACCCTTCAAAATAAAGTCCTCTTCGATCAACTTCTACACTTTGGTATCTGAGGATGTATTGGATCGTGAAACTGTGCCAGAGTATAACATCACAATATCAGCGGTCGATGAAGGATCCCCCCCTTTTTCCTCCAACAAGACTATCAATTTAAAAATATCTGATGTAAATGATAATGCCCCAGAGTTCTCCAAAACATTTTTAACTGCCTATATCACAGAGAATAACTCACCTGGGTCATCTCTCCTGTCAGTCAAAGCTACAGATTCAGACTCGGGTAATAACGCACGCATTTCTTATTTCCTGGAAGATGACCAATTAAATGGGATGTTAGCTTCCGTCTATTTTTCAGTGAATGCAGAGAGCGGGGAGATCATTACTGCACGTTCCTTTGACTATGAGCAGACAAAAGAGTTTCAGATAAGAGTCAAAGCTCAGGACGGAGGCTCTCCTCCTCTCAGCAGCAATGTGACTGTCAAAATACTGATCCAGGACCAGAACGACAACCCTCCTCAGGTCCTGTATCCGGTCCAGACCGGCGGCTCTCTGGTGGCTGAGATGGTGCCTCGCTCAGCAGATGCGGGCTATCTGGTGACTAAAGTGGTGGCTGTTGATGTGGACTCTGGACAGAACGCCTGGCTCTCCTATAAACTGCAGCGAGCCACAGACAGGCCGCTGTTTGAAGTGGGCTTACAGAACGGAGAGATCAGAACTATCCGACAAGTCAGCGATAAAGATGCTGTGAAACAAAGACTGAGCGTTACAGTGGAGGACAACGGACAGCCCTCTCGTTCAGCTACAGTCATTGTTAACGTGGTGGTGGCGGACAGCTTCCCAGAAGTCATGTCAGAGTTCACTGACTTTACACAGGACAAGGAGTACAACGACAACCTGACTTTTTACTTAGTGTTGGCTTTGGCTGTAGTTTCCTTCCTCTTCATCACGTGTTTAGTGGTCATTATATCAGTGAAGATCTACAGATGGAGACGCGAACGCTTATTTTTGAAGGCCGGGGGGAATCTCCCTGTCATTCCGTATTATCCGCCACTTTATGCAGAGGTAGGAGGGACTGGAACGTTGAAGCCAGCCTATAGTTACGACGCGTACAGTACAACGGACTCTCGGAGAAGTGATGTGAAGTTTGGTCAACCCTTCAGTCACAGTACTTTGAGTGTTGATCGCCACAGGACAGTGCCAAGACAAAAGTCTGAACCCGAGTCTTCTCTCACAGAGGTGAGGTCCAGTCATGTTTTTATCTTACTTGCTTATGGTTTTTTTTAACAAGCCTTCATTTGTGCTGATCTCTTTTTTTCAGAAGGACAAAGTATATGAACTATATTCCCATTAGAATGCTGAATGGTTGAATTTAACATTTAATTCTGAATTTATTCAAATTGTATTGTTTTTTCTAAAAGAATAATAATAAAATTATGGAGTTTTGTATTTAATTAAATTCAATTGTTAAAAGAAAAAACATTAAAAGTAAAACTATTTGAATTCAATTGTTTGAATAAATCAATGCTTAACATTTTTTTTAAACATGAAATGTTATTTTCCAACCATTCAATTTCACTGTATGGCATTGATATACTCACATAATTAAGCAACAAAACTCATTTAAATTAGTTTACCAATCAATAATAATCAATAATATTGAAAAGTAAGACTCCAACACCAAGGACAACAAAAAGATGATACTTTCATAAATAAAATATACAATTTGTGTTGAAATCTCAATCAAACGTTCATTGATAACATATATGTATTTTTAAAGACCTTTGTGCAGCTTCTTTGTAATCTAATGGTGTGAAAAAAACGATCAAGGTTTCATTCCTGACATGGATTTACCTCCCACATCTACACAGAGCCAGTGTGGTGTGCTACTTTTCACTGACCTACTTCCCCTCATCACATGGTGCAGTTATCCCGAACAGACACCAGTAAACTGCAGAGGGGAACCGTGGTGATCAGGGTGATCGTATTGACGTGCAGGTTTAATGTGTGAGAGGAGAAAAAGAGGTGCCTGTGTCGGGTCTGGCTTGGGGAGACGTGGAGGGAAGAAAGAGGAGTGATGGAGATGAGGGCAGAGGAAGCGGGGGAGGGGAGGAGGCACGTGGTTACCAGCACAATCTCCTTCCTGTGCAGCCTCCGTGTTGCTGTTTTTTTTGCACGACAGCCATTTTGATCCGCAGCACTCTTTGTCTGACAAAAATAAAATAAAATAGAGTTCGGTGTGTCTTAATGTTGTGTGACATAAGACTCATTTTTGATATTTGTATATATTCTTTGTGTAAAATAACAATGACAGATGTGGGTTTCAGTGTGTGTATTACGTAACAGCTGACTGACACTGGATTATTTGATTGATTCAAAAGAACCAGGCATGGGTTATGATGCTCACAAAGATGTGGAAATGAATCAGCTTCACGCCCTGTGGCTGTGAGTGACGTCACACGTGTTTGAGATGCACTAGTGCAGATGAACACAGTGGGCTGTGGCTGTTGTTATAATTAGAGTTGTGTAGCACTGTGAGGTTTGTGTCTTGTGTTGTGTGTTTTATTTTATATATTTCAGTCATCAAGAAGGTGCAAGTTAAGTGTGTGTGTGATAATTGTTTGGTTTGATAATATCTGTTGAGGTGGAAGATTCATTTTTAAAGTTTTTTTATACGTTATTATTATAGTCAAACTATTTATTGAGCAGTATGATGTAATCAGGTGAATGTGTCATACTCCTCCTCCCTTTATAAACATTATTTTAACTCCAAACTCTTCTCTCTATTATTTTTCTTTTATTTATATAACTTTATTTATTTATTTCACTGTATTTTATTTATTATTAACTAAAAGTTCGACCAGGCTGCAGAGTACAAGAAGGAAAATTGGGTTTTGTTATTCTATACTTATTTTATTTATTTCCTGTCTGTTGATAATTCTGAAGTCTGTTCAGAATTACATCTTCTCTGTTTTTCCATGACCTACTTGAAGTTGTCACGTTTCTATTTTTGGATCGTGCACAAAGCCCTCAACATCATCTTGTGTTCACAGCTGACGGCAATTTTTTTTTTCCAAATTCTATTTTGTTGTTCTTATTGTCCAGTCAGTCAGATGTGTGTGTTGCTCTCATGCTTGAGCAGTTTGACAAGCAGCTGTGAGTCAGTGAGTGTTCCTGTAGGGCTCATGATCATCAAGTTTGTCTGTTGTCCTGTTGTTGTTTGTGTTGCTTATATCCTTCTGTTAAACGTAAAATAAGAAAATCCTGTTTCCAGGCTGCAGCATCCATGAGCAGATGGTTGAACAGGTCACAATGTTGAATCTGAACATGTATTTTAATATCAGAATACTTCTTTTCATAAGTCCTTAAAGATGTTTGTGTGCACGTCTTGATGTCTTCAGTAGATCTCGGATTACCAAAAGGGATTATCCAAAAACCTCACTGTAAAATGGAGCACTGCCAACTTGTTTACACGTGCATTAACAAAATCTTAAATGTCTTTTTTTAATCATAAAATGGATCATGTGACATAATAATTGTCATTTTGAGTGTGTCAGGCTTGATTTATTAGATCTTTTACGGGTGATTTTGTCCTCAGTAAAATCAGAAAAGAGCTGCGATGCTCTCATTCTGTGTCTCCAACTTCCACTAGCCTCCTGATATTATTTTCTGCATCACTCCCCTCCCCCTCTCCAGCTGCACCATTCTGCAGCAGAGAAGGAGAGGAAGAGAAGGACATGAAGAAAGCAAGTGTGGCCAGAATATTCAATGTTTTTGTTCCCTCACGAGGGTGAGAGTTATTTTAGTGTATAGCATTGTTTCAATGTCAACTAGCAAACATGTTTTTGATGTTAGTTTCCAGGTTTTTTGTAATCTAATCTGTTTTATAAATATAATAATACAATATATATATATATATATGTTTTTTTTAATGTCACAATAGCTTAAGTGTAAACATGGTCATTTTATCTTTTACATATCATCCCTGTTTCTCTTCTCTGCCACCATTATCAGCCCTGCATCAGGGTGGGATGCAAGCAGGAGGTTAGATGTGTTACCATAGCAACAAGCTGAGTCACAGGCAGGACTGTACCACTCCTGCTCAGCTATGGGGAACCAGGGGCAGAGATGAGCCCAGGGATGTGGATGGATCCCTATTGATGATATGGAAGAGAAGATTTAAAACACCCCTCGTAGGAACAAAGAGGTGCTGCATCCTCTCATTCGGGGTGGTGAGGAGACTGAGGGGGAACGGAGGAGGGGAGGGGGGATCATGGCTGCCTTTTACATGTTTTGATCGGTTTATTTTGTGGTCATGAAAACCAAACGGTGTTGTAAAAAATAAATCCTGTCTTCACGCTGGATCATGTGTTAAATCTCAGCACGGGTGGAGGTCTGTGGTCAACCACAGACGGTCGTGATCCACAGTTTTAATATTCAGTCCACACTCGTGCAATAAAACCCACATTCTCTCAGGGTTTGTTTGACAAAAGGCAGCAAAGCACATCAGCGCTTTTCTCCGCACTGGTCAGTGAGCACAGACTCATTAATAAGACATGTTTGGCCATCGCCTCCAGGCCCTCTGCTGTTGAATCTGGGTAGTTACATTTAACGGAGATTTTTCATGGTAAATGACCCAATTTCTTTTGAACGTTATATAATATAATTGAATAGATGTTTGTTTATTTATTCGTTATTAATTATATTTAATAAAAATAAAAAAAAAGTATAATATTACCAGGCATGATAACTTTATATTATATTTTATTTTGCTTTTACACCTGAAATCAGTTATTGATGTGTTTTTTGTTTTATCTATTTATACAATTATAGAAAACGTATATCCTTTTATGTTTATGGTCTAATAAATGAATAAAAACATACACAACACAACACATACATTCATATCACTCTTTTTATAACCATTTTAAAATGTTTTATTTGTGTGTTACAAGGTGAGTATGTCTGTTTCTTCCCACCATAAATACAGAAGCTGTAATTGGACAACTGGACTAACTATTATTATTATTTTCTTGTTTTTCTCTTTCATGTCTGCTCCTGCCTCCTGCTGCTTTTTGTGCCTTCTCCTCCTCCTCCTCCTCGTGTCTAATCCTGCTGACAATATAAGGTAAGAAAAAGTTTTGATTCAACACATATCTAAACATCACATTTACCACAAAAACACTGAGCATGACAGACATTATCTTAGGGGGGAAAAATACCGCCTGTACACAATACAGTAAACTTATTTAGTAATTTACACGCATGTCATTGATACTTGAACATACATTTGTTGGATTAGCTTCATTATATCAAATATTAAGGTACAATTGTTCACCAAACTAGCTTGTCAATTACTTTGATAATGCCCTTGGTCTTGCCTTGGTAAAGTTGTTTTGAATGAGGCTAATTGAAATAGTCCTTTGATCTAACTGGCTTATCCGGTTTAAGGAAAGCCTTATCAGGGAGAACTAACTTCCACGGGTGGACAGGGAGATTGAACATTGAAGCATTTATTTCTATCTTCAGTTTTCAGTCTATATTATGAGTGTGTAAGATCCTGTTCAATTTATTTCTAAAGTGACCAAAAGTTTATTTTAATGACCTTATTTATCAGAGGACAAGAAGCAGATCACATGAATTCCTTGTGTAGAGCAATAGTTGTTTCTAACTCACGCTGAGAGCAGCTCAGTGGTTTTCTTCACTTTAATATCCACACATGATTTTCACTTTTTATCGAGTTTGCTACATAAAATGAATTAAGGTCACAATGTCTAAAATACAAACATAGGTGAACATTGACAATTTCCTTCATACCTTCATACAAATAATTGAATTCAAAATGAATTCAATATGTAATCTAACTCTTTGGATTAAATAAATGAGTTTGTTTTACAGTAAATGAATTAATACAATTCGATGGAAAACGTTGGCATTTTAAATTCATTTATTTTAAAGTGAGATTTAATGAAATTAATGCACAAAAGATCGTACTCGAGCGTTCATCAGTGGAGAGTGATCTGCTCGGTGCTGAGGAGAGTGTTGGATGCGGAGCTCCATCATTCTGAAGCAGCATCACTCGGCCTCCTGTGAGGAGCTGTCCTCTCTCGTGGTGCTGAAACCAGAATCCTCAGCTCTCCCCCTCCCTTCTGCAGAGCTGCTCCTCTGCACGGCTCTCTGTCCATCCACTGCGTGCGTGAGCTTGTGTGCGTGTATGCATGTGTGCGTGTGTTTGTTTGTAAAAAAAAAAAAACTGTTTTATTATTTTTTTTTAATAATAATGAATACATTTTAATAATACATGTGTTGTATTATTAATCACAATATAAAATATCGGCGATAGTTATGGTTACAATAAATGTGCATTTTTATTATCGAATATTGTGAATGAATACTTAATGTGTTCATGAATATTGGTCCAAATCTGGCGCAAAGTTTCGTTTCCTTCCTGCAATAGCGGCACTTGGCCGCCTGTGTGGCGCTGTCCGCTCCTGTGGTGCTGAATATGAGCCTTCACGTCCCTCCTCCCTTCCTTCACTGATGCTCTGCTGCGTGTGTCTCTCTCTCTTTCCGAGATGAAGTAGAACAACATCATCATCCTTTTACATATATATATACTTGTTGTATTTGGGTTATTTATTTTTTTTACCCAAGATTGTAGTTCACCGTTTTATATATGATTGTAAATTAATTGTAGGTTTTCAGTGGATGATGATGGTCTTGTATATATATCCTAAATATCGTAGATCATTATTGAGAAAAATAAAACGTAGTCATCTTTTCTCCTGATTTGCTTTTATTACTTATTAAAGATATATTTTTTGAGAATCATCTCATTCCTGCAATACCGTCACTTGACCGCCTGTGAGGCGCTGTCCACACATGTGGTGCTGAACACAGAGTCCTACGCACCGCTCCTCCCTTTACTGTTTCTGAGCCTCTTCGTGTCTCACTATTTAAGTATTTAATTAATTTAAGTTAGGATTTCTGTTATATTTATATTATTCAGATCCAATAGTTTTTATTATTTCACCTGATAATTATCAAATACAGTTTGTTGTCCACTTCAGTGCTTCTGAAATGTTTCCATCTGCAACGTCCGCCTCGTAAAAATCTTTAAAATGTATATATATTTATTTTATCAGTTATTGTGTAGGAAGGATAAATCCTTGCCACTGACTTGTCTTCAAATATGTATTCACTGTTGTCTTTAAATATGTTTATTCAGAAATAACTGCAATCATTTCTTATTACCAATAATTTTCTGAAACGAAAATAAAATGAAAGAACTCGCATTATGTAAGCACTATATTTGTCAGAGGGGAGGAGGGAGAGAAAGAGAAAAAGGACAAGAACAAGCCTTCGAGCCTCTCTGCTCTAATCTGCTCGCCCCCTCCCTCCCGTTGCTCCACAGACCTTCATACGGGTACTTCAGCTCACTGCCGAGGGAGCCATGCAGGCGCGTTAAGAAGCTGCATGATTACATGAAGCTGCAATTCTCTCACATCGCCACTGGACGGCAATAAAGTGCCTTGGCAGCTGCAGCAGGAGCGCACACGCAATAAACAAATGATTTTAAAGAAATACATTGAAAAAAAAAACGTTACGTATTTATTATTTTCATTTTATTGTTTATGCAATATTACATTTATATATATACAAATCCGATTTGAATTATGGTTCACGTTTTGTTTTAAATATTTTCTTTATTTTCTTTATTATAATGAATTAGTACATTATTGAAAACGACAGAAACTCATCCATGAGAACGAATGCTTGTATTGTGATTGGTTTACTGGACACATCAGTGGATGAGTCTCTGCATACCCTCAGCCAATCACAGAGAGACATGTACAAAGAGATCTACTCTCTCTCTCTCTCGCTCGCCGCACAGCTTCATCGTTTATGCGCTCATACAGTTCACGAGAGGAGAGGGGCTTCACGCACAAAGCATGCTCGCGTTTTCTTCACATACGGACGCATCAACGGACTATATACGCTATTTTCACACATCGTCTGGGAGGCGTTTGGAATGAAACGATATGGGATTTATGGAAAGAGGAATGATGCGGACAAGGTTGTGGCAGGTGCTGCTGTGGTGGTATCACTTCTCTCTTTTGTGGAATACAATAGACGGACAGACTCGCTACAGCATCCCGGAGGAGCTGAAACAAGGCTCTGTGGTAGGAAATCTAGCTAAAGATCTCGGTCTTGCTCTCTCCGAACTGCATAGACGTAAGCTGCGAATAACGTCGGAGGCTGGAAAGCAGTATTTCAGGGTGGATCTGGGGAAAGGAGAGCTGCTGGTGACCGACAGAATCGACAGAGAGGAGCTCTGTGCACAAAGACCGTCGTGCGTGTTGCCCTTAGAGCTCGTTATAGACAATCCTTTACGGCTTTATAGAGTCGAAATTGAAATTCTGGACACTAATGACAACTCTCCAAGTTTTCCAACGAAGGAAAATGTTGTTAAAATTGCAGAACTTGCTACTCCAGGAGCGCGATATCCTTTACAAAACGCACATGATCCGGACGTTGGCTCTAATTCTGTTCGAACCTATTTAATAAGCAAAAACGAATATTTTAAAATAACTGTAAAAATCCATACAGATGGAACAAAGATCCCAGAATTAGTGCTTGAAAAATCCCTCGATAGAGAAAAACTGCCCGTGCATAATCTTATTCTTACTGCTGTTGACGGCGGAGATCCGGTGCGTTCAGGGACGTCTGAAATCAGAGTGATAGTTCTAGACAATAACGATAACGCCCCACAGTTCGAAAAACAGTTATATGAAGCAAATGTAAGTGAAAACGCAACACCAGGAATACAAATAGTGCAAGTTAAAGCGACAGATGCAGATGAAGGACTTAATGGTGAAGTTGAATATTTTTTTGCAGATCGAACTTCTGATTTGATTTTGTCATTATTTGACATTGAGTCTTCAACTGGTGCTGTTGTGATAAAAGGTAAATTAGACCACGAAAAAAGCCCCACACATAGGTTCGACATCAGTGCTAAAGACAAAGGTAATCCAGAAATGGAGGGTCGTTGTACTGTGGAAATTAAGATAAAAGATATTAATGATAATACACCGGAAATTATAGTCACGTCTTTAACTTCACAAGTGCCAGAAGATTCTGCTGTTGGAACTGTGATAGCGTTGATCAGCGCTAAAGACCCAGATTCAGGTGAAAATGGAAAAGTTACTCTTAGTTTGCCTCCTAAAAGCCCATTCAGAATAATCCCATCTGTGTCGAATCATTACTCACTAGTGACAAACGGACCTCTAGATAGAGAAAACAAAAATCAGTACAATGTCAAAATAAAGGCTCAAGATTCCGGCAAACCCCCTTTATCAAGTGAGAAAAATATTGTGGTTGATCTGCTGGATGTAAATGACAACCCACCCATCTTCTCTTTACCTTCTTATGTGGTTTATATTAAAGAAAATCAAGCTCCTGGAATAATTATTTGTTCTGTGTCGGCAAGTGACTCTGACTCTGGTGAGAACTCTAAAGTCTCTTACTCTATTCTGGACTCTAAAGTTCAGGACGTGTCGGTCTCGTCTTACGTCTACATCAACTCAGATAACGGCAGCATCTACAGCATGCACTCGTTTGACTACGAGAAGCTGAAGGTGTTTCAGATTCAGGTCCAGGCAAAGGATCAGGGCTCTCCGTCTCTCAGCAGCAACACCAGCGTCCATGTGTTCATCCTGGACCAGAACGACAACGCCCCCTCTGTCATCTACCCGTCCTCCGCCGCCCTGGGCTCCCTCTCTCATCAGAGGATGCCCCGCTCCGCTAAAGCGGGTCACCTGGTTACCAAGGTGACGGCCGTGGACGCCGACTCGGGTCATAACGCCTGGATCTCCTACAAAGTGGCGGAGGCCACAGACGCCTCTCTGTTCACGGTCAACCAGTACACAGGGGAGGTGAGGACTAAACGCTCCGTGTCCGAGCACGACGACTCCTCTCAGAGACTCCTCATAGAGATCAGAGATGATGGGGAACCGGTCCAGTCCGCCAGCGTCACCGTGTCCATCCTGCTGGAGGACGGTCTGCACGAGCCCATCTTGGACCTGAGACACAAAATATCCGAGCCCAGTAAGAAAAGCGACAGACTGGCTCTTTATCTGATCCTGTCTCTGGCCTCGGTGTCCGTGCTGTCTCTGGTGACTTTTCTCATCTTAGCGGTCAAATGCATGAGGAGCAGCAGAAGCAGCGGCGCCTGCTGCATGAGACACTCAGACTGTGACGATTACAAGAACCCCAACAGAAACCTGCAGCTCCAGCTCAACACTGATGGACCTATAAAGTACGTGGAGGTCCTGGGAGGAGACATGATGTCTCAGAGTCAGTCCTTCAGGTCCTGCATGTCTCCCATGTCAGAGTACAGTGACTTCACCTTGATCAAACCCAGCAGCACCACCGACTTTAAGGAGGTGATCAGTGTCCTGGATGCGTCTTTACCAGACAGTACCTGGACCTTTGAGAGTCAGCAGGTGAGCAGAAACTAGTTTGATTTTATTTGGGTGATAATTCTGATATAATTTTGTCTTCTTTGTTGATGTTCTTGTTTGAAATGCAATTAACCTATGCATACACACTTTCATTTCCGTTTCATTTTTATTATATACAGTATACACAAGGTGAATATAAAGATGAATACTGTGCAGTATACAATTTCAAAGGTCATTCTAAGATGTGGAAACAATGCAAAAAATGTTTACTACTTGCTTAAAATTATTTATTTTATTACTTATGATAATAATTGCAACAACAAGAAAAAGAATAATAACAATATATGTGATTTAGTTATTTTTACATACGATATTTTAACTTGTTGTTACAAAAATTATATATCTATGTACCTTTTTAATGTCTTTTTATTAATACTAAATATCCATTTCAATATTTACACTCAAATGTCCCGAATTTTGCCAGGTTTTTGTTTTACTAAACTTTTTTAGCTTTACATATTAAAAGAACAATCTGCATTATATGTAAAAGCACTCACACACTTGGGTCTCACCAAGTCGTGTGTACGACACACAAATTGTCCATTATACCTTGTTATTCTTACTTATTACATTTCACATTTAATTGTAGTTATTTCCACATACTTCAGATAAATTAAATATTTATTTAAAACTATTTTGATCAATGTTATCGTTTTTTCTGTAAATAAGAACATTTAAAAATACGCTTAATTAAACGTGATGCCTCCTCTTTGTTTTTACTCGTGATATCAGCAGAAGATTTTCCGGTTGCACATAACCTGATTTATTTGTGTCAATTTCACTTAAGTGTTCTATCATATCAGCTTTGGACAAACAATACGTTTCAGATGTTGTGAAAATATATATCAGTTATCACGTGGTGTTTTAAAAAGTGTAGCTCATCGGATTTGATGCCTGATCATTTTCATTACTATTGTGATGCCATCTTATCACGGGTCTCTTTAGGAGAAATTAACATTTGATTCAACGGTCTGTTGTGGTGGTGATGATGATGAGAGGCAGACAGAGGAGCTGCTGCATCTCTGGGCGAGGATTCGTCCTGCTCTCATTGGACAGAGGAGGGTGACGCTGTGATCCAATAGGATTCCGAACTGTACAAAGAAATCCACTCCCTGCCCCCATGTTGAGCCTGATCGCTGCAACATTTCCAGCGAGAGGAGCTTCGGGAGAGAAGAAACGACTGCGATGTCGATTTACGCGTTTAAACTCCTCCATCCGTGGTCATGTGCAGTATTTTCGGACTATTTCTTAACTGGAAAATCGCTGGAATAACGTTTTGTGGCATGTTACCGCCGTCAACATCGAGTGGAATAATTATTTTATAACGGAGTGAGGATGACAAAGACAATAGGACGAGGAGGCAGGAGATGTGGTGCGGTGTGGTGGATTTATTTCTTTCTGCTGTGGACTACGACGCGAGGGCAGACTCGCTACAGCATCCCGGAGGAGCTGAAGCAAGGCTCTGTCGTGGGGAATATTGCCAAAGATCTGGGTTTTGGACTGTCGGAGATTTTTAATCGCAAGCTTCATGTCGCGGCTGAGGCTGGAAAGCAGTATTTCAGCGTGGACGCGGGGAAGGGAGAGCTGCTGGTGAATGACAGGATCGACAGAGAGGCTCTGTGCGGACAAAGCGGGAGCTGTGTTCTCCCTCTGCAGGTCGTTATTGAAGATCCGTTACAGCTTTTCCGCGTCGAAGTAGAAATAATAGACATTAATGACAACTCGCCGAAATTCCCGTCAAACGAAATCACGTTAGAAATTGCGGAGTTGACGCTGGTGGGAGCTCGTTTTCCACTTGAGAGCGCGATCGACCCTGACGTGGGTGTTAACTCTTTAAAATCGTACACTCTTAGTAAAGACGAGTGTTTTAACATCAGGGTAAAAGAGGTGGCGGGGGGGAGGAAAGTCCCGGAATTAGTTTTAGCAAAACCGTTAGACAGAGAGAAGAAATCAGCTCACAGTCTGCTATTAACGGCTCTTGACGGAGGAAGTCCTGTCAGATCAGGCACTTCTCAAATTTCAATCAAAGTTCTTGACATCAATGACAACAATCCAACATTTGAAAAAGCGCTATATAAAGTTTCAGTACCTGAAGATTCCGCAGAGGGCGCAGTAATAGCGCAAACAAAGGCGGCAGATATGGACGAGGGTCAGAACGGAGAGATAGAATATTTATTCGGCGCGCACACACCTGAGAACATCCTTTCGCTTTTCACTATAAATAATAATTCAGGAACAATATCTTTAAAAGGGAAATTAGATTTTGAAACAGCAGCTAATTATGAAATCGACGTCACTGCTAAAGACAAAGGCAACCCGAGGATGGAGGGTCATTGTTCTGTGCATGTGGATGTGCTGGATGTGAACGACAACGCTCCAGAAATTATCCTCACATCTCACCCAAAACCTGTGCGTGAGGACTCAGCAAATAATACTGTAGTCGCTCTCCTCAGTGCCAGAGATATTGACTCTGGTGATAATGGTAAAGTTACGCTTCGGATCTCTAAGAAATCACCTTTTGCACTAAAACCCTCGTTTTCACAGAATTACGCGCTTGTTACGAACGGAGCTTTAGATCGAGAGAAAATCTCTGAGTATAATATTGAGATCACAGCTACTGACTCTGGTTCTCCTCCACTGTCCAGCAAGAAAACTGTGCAGGTCAGCCTCAGTGACGTGAATGATAATCCTCCTGTGTTCTCTCAGTCCTCCTATAACGTGTATTTGAAGGAGAACGGAGTACCAGGATCTATCCTGTACTCAGTTTCTGCTTCTGACCTGGACTCTGGCGAGAACTCTAAAATCTCTTACTCTATTCTGGACTCAAAAGTTCAGGACGTGTCGGTCTCGTCTTACGTCTACATCAACTCAGATAACGGCAGCATCTACAGCATGCACTCGTTTGACTACGAGAAGCTGAAGGTGTTTCAGATTCAGGTCCAGGCAAAGGATCAGGGCTCTCCATCTCTCAGCAGCAACACCAGCGTCCATGTGTTCATCCTGGACCAGAACGACAACGCCCCCTCGGTCATCTACCCGTCCTCCGCCGCCCTGGGCTCCCTCTCTCATCAGAGGATGCCCCGCTCCGCTAAAGCGGGTCACCTGGTTACCAAGGTGACGGCCGTGGACGCCGACTCGGGTCATAACGCCTGGATCTCCTACAAAGTGGCGGAGGCCACAGACGCCTCTCTGTTCACGGTCAACCAGTACACAGGGGAGGTGAGGACTAAACGCTCCGTGTCCGAGCACGACGACTCCTCTCAGAGACTCCTCATAGAGATCAGAGATGATGGGGAACCGGTCCAGTCCGCCAGCATCACCGTGTCCATCCTGCTGGAGGACGGTCTGCACGAGCCCATCTTGGACCTGAGACACAAAATATCCGAGCCCAGTAAGAAAAGCGACAGACTGGCTCTTTATCTGATCCTGTCTCTGGCCTCGGTGTCCGTGCTGTCTCTGGTGACTTTTCTCATCTTAGCGGTCAAATGCATGAGGAGCAGCAGAAGCAGCGGCGCCTGCTGCATGAGACACTCAGACTGTGACGATTACAAGAACCCCAACAGAAACCTGCAGCTCCAGCTGAACACTGATGGACCTATAAAGTATGTGGAGGTCCTGGGAGGAGACATGATGTCTCAGAGTCAGTCCTTCAGGTCCTGCATGTCTCCCATGTCAGAGTACAGTGACTTCACCTTGATCAAACCCAGCAGCACCACCGACTTTAAGGAGGTGATCAGTGTCCTGGATGCGTCTTTACCAGACAGTACCTGGACCTTTGAGAGTCAGCAGGTGAGCAAATACTAATTTCACTTTATATATTTGGACATAATTCTGATACCGTTTTGTCTTCTTTATTGGTGATGAAGCTCGGCCATGTAACTTTTTTTGCAGTTCAATTTCTAAAAATAGTCTTAAGAATAACAAGAAGAACTTAGTTGCACAATTGTTGTAATTATTTTAAAATATATATAAATTGGTTTCAATTTTAGATATCAATATATACAAATTACAGTTAAATACTGCAGCGTATACAGTAAAAACGGTCATTCTAAGACGTGAAAAAAACTTTATTTTTATTATTGTCATTAGTCTTGCTCGTGTGTCCGCCCCTTCAATATATCTGCGTCTGTTATTTCTTCTTGAAGAACCGTAGCTGATAAATAAATGTTATCCTAAAAATGTAGAATATATATTTTTGATGTTGTACTTATTTTTCACAATAATTACAATATATCATTTAACAAAAAAGTATATACATAAATATGTAATGTTGCGTTTTCTTTTTAGAGTAAAGCTCTTTTAATAAGCCCCTTCAAAGTGGTGGGGTCAGTTTCAGCACCACATCTTTGGACAGCTCCGTGCTGTCCACCCTTACCCACTCTTGTTGAATTTGTCTTTGTTTTTACATTTTAAAAATATATATAATTTCCTGCCTAATGAATATTTAAAATATCTATTTGTAACGTTTACATTTTGTTTTATAACTGAATTAATTGTTGTTGTTTTTATTATTGATTACTGGTCAGTAGTATTTAATTGTTGTCGATGATGGTCCATCGTTTGAGCTAAACGGCTGCTGTCTCTTTAAATCCTCGGCTCACCCTCTTATTGGCTGCCATGCCTGCTCGCTCTGCACCAATGGTGTGCACTACAGTACAAAGAGATCCATCCCCTCCTCTCGCTGCAGAAGCGGGTGATCTTCTTATTTCATTTCGCGCAGCAAGCTGGAGAGCATCATCTCATCGCCACTGAACGAATCTGGATATTTGGATTATTAACTCGAGACATGGAAAAGAATAAACCGCGTTTCACTGACGGAAAGGAAGCTTCTTCTTGTTGGATATTTATTTGCCTTTCTTCGATGGGAAACATGGAGTTATAGCGGATAAGGGATGACAAAGAGAATGGGTCAGGGAGTGAGGAGATGGCTGCCGCTGTGGTGCTGCTTCCTCTTGTGGAGGACGACTCGTGGACAGACTCGGTACAGCATCCCCGAGGAGCTCAAACCGGGTTATGTGGTAGGAAACCTTGCCAAAGATCTGGCTCTGGGACTGACAGAGATGCACGAGCGCAAGCTGCGGGTCGCATCCGATGCCCAGTATTTCAGCGTGGACGCGGGGAAGGGAGAGCTGCTGGTGAATGACAGGATAGACAGAGAGACTCTGTGTGGTCGCAGCAGCAGCTGCGTGCTGCCGTTACAGGTCGTACTTGAAAACCCGCTCAGTTTGCATCGAATAGAGGTGGAAATAAAAGATATAAACGACCATTCCCCGAGGTTTAATACGGAAGAATTATCTTTAAAAATCGCGGAATCGGCTGCAGTCGGGACGCGGTTTTCTTTAGAGAGTGCTGACGATTTAGACGTTGGACGTAATGATGTTAAATCATACACGCTGTCCAAGAACGAGTGTTTTACGTTAAAAATGAGGGAAGTCGAGGATGGAAAAATGATCCCCGATTTAGTTTTGGAAAAGCCTCTGGATCGCGAAAAAACGGCGTTTTATCAATTAACACTGACGGCGTTAGACGGAGGAAACCCGGTCATGTCCGGTACTGCTCAGATATTAATCACAGTTCTGGATAATAACGACAATTTCCCTGTATTTGATAAAAACACATATCGAGTTTCCTTGACGGAAAACTCGCCTCGTGGTACGTTTTTAACTCAAATAAAAGCAACAGATGCAGATGAAGGACCAAACGGGGATGTAGAATTCTCCTTTGGGTCAAGAACTCCGCCTGCTATACTATCATTGTTTGATATCAACTCTTCAACCGGTGAAGTAAATTTAAAAGGTGATTTAGATTATGAAAAACAACCGACGTACAAGATCGAAGTGACGGCAAAAGACAAGGGAGCTCCTGTGATGGAGAGTCATTGTCGGCTGCAGATAGATGTTGTTGACGTCAACGATAACGCTCCAGAAATCATCCTCACCTCCGAACCACAGCCGGTTCGGGAGGATTCACCGAGCGGATCAGTTGTTGCTTTGTTAAACACACGTGACGCAGACTCTGGAAACAATAGCAGAGTTACACTGCAGCTGCGCAAAGGTTCTCCTTTTACGCTACAAGCGTCATTTTCTAATAATTACGCGTTAGTCACAAGTGGACGTTTAGACCGAGAACGTTTTTCTGATTATAATATTGAGATCACAGCTACTGACTCTGGTTCTCCTCCACTGTCCAGTAAGAAAACGATCCCAGTCACCGTGACTGACGTGAATGATAATCCTCCTGTCTTCTCTCAGTCCTCCTATAACGTGTATTTAAAAGAGAACGGAGTACCAGGATCTATCCTGTACTCAGTTTCTGCTTCTGACCTGGACTCTGGGGAGAACTCTAAAATATCTTACTCTATTCTGGACTCTAAAGTTCAGGACGTGTCGGTCTCGTCTTACGTCTACATCAACTCAGATAACGGCAGCATCTACAGCATGCACTCGTTTGACTACGAGAAGCTGAAGGTGTTTCAGATTCAGGTCCAGGCAAAGGATCAGGGCTCTCCGTCTCTCAGCAGCAACACCAGCGTCCATGTGTTCATCCTGGACCAGAACGACAACGCCCCCTCTGTCATCTACCCGTCCTCCGCCGCCCTGGGCTCCATCTCTCATCAGAGGATGCCCCGCTCCGCTAAAGCGGGTCACCTGGTTACCAAGGTGACGGCCGTGGACGCCGACTCGGGTCATAACGCTTGGATCTCCTACAAAGTGGCGGAGGCCACAGACGCCTCTCTGTTCACGGTCAACCAGTACACAGGGGAGGTGAGGACTAAACGCTCCGTGTCCGAGCACGACGACTCCTCTCAGAGACTCCTCATAGAGATCAGAGATGATGGGGAACCGGTCCAGTCCGCCAGCGTCACCGTGTCCATCCTGCTGGAGGACGGTCTGCACGAGCCCATCTTGGACCTGAGACACAAAATATCCGAGCCCAGTAAGAAAAGCGACAGACTGGCTCTTTATCTGATCCTGTCTCTGGCCTCGGTGTCCGTGCTGTCTCTGGTGACTTTTCTCATCTTAGCGGTCAAATGCATGAGGAGCAGCAGAAGCAGCGGCGCCTGCTGCATGAGACACTCAGACTGTGACGATTACAAGAACCCCAACAGAAACCTGCAGCTCCAGCTCAACACTGATGGACCTATAAAGTACGTGGAGGTCCTGGGAGGAGACATGATGTCTCAGAGTCAGTCCTTCAGGTCCTGCATGTCTCCCATGTCAGAGTACAGTGACTTCACCTTGATCAAACCCAGCAGCACCACCGACTTTAAGGAGGTGATAAGTGTCCTGGATGCGTCTTTACCAGACAGTACCTGGACCTTTGAGAGTCAGCAGGTGAGCAGAAACTAGTTTGGATTATTTTTGGTCATCATTTTGATACCGTTTTGTTTTCTTCCTTGGTGATGTGATGAACTACACTTAACTTTCTTAATACTTCTTAACATTTAACATTCTTAAGAATAACATGCAGAACTTATACTGCATCATTTTTTATATTATCTTGAAACTCATGTAATTTACTTTGAATTTTAGGTTCACATATATAACAGTATTTACCGATAAATACTTCATTTCATAAAAAATAAAATAAAATTGATTCTAAGATGTGAAAAAAGGTTATTATATTTAGTCTTTAAGTCTCTCTTCAAGTGTGTGTTTCTTTGTTCTCTCCTGCTATTTCATCTTGGAGAACTGTAGCTAATTGTCTAAATACTTAAATACATTTTTTTTAACTGTTGTACTTATTTTTCACGATAATTACAAACCAATATATTTTTGACAAAAATCGGCATTGTTTCGTTTTCTTTTTACACTTAAGCTCTTTTTATAAGCCCCCTTCAAATTGGCGGGGTCATTTTCAGCACCACAGCATTGGACAGCTCCATACTGTCCACCCCATCCCTCTCTTGTTGAATTTTCTATCTTTAAACGTTTAAAAATATATAATTTCCTGCCAAATGATTGTTTAAAATATATACATTAGTAGCGTTTATTTTTGTTTTATTACTGAATTGTTGTTGTTTTTATTTTTGATTAGTGGTCAGTAGTATTTAATAATTGTTGTCTGTGATGGTCCACTATTCGACATAAACGGCTGCTGTCTCTTTAAATCCTCGGCTCACCCTCTTATTGGCTGCCATGCCTGCTCGCTCTGCACCAATAGTGTGCACTACAGTACAAAGAGATCCATCCCCTCCTCTCGCTGCAGAAGCGGGTGATCTTCTTATTTCATTTCGCGCAGCAAGCTGGAGAGCATCATCTCATCGCCACTGAACGAATCTGGATATTTGGATTATTAACTCGAGACATGGAAAAGAATAAACCGCGTTTCACTGACGGAAAGGAAGCTTCTTCTTGTTGGATATTTATTTGCCTTTCTTCGATGGGAAACATGGAGTTATAGCGGATAAGGGATGACAAAGAGAATGGGTCAGGGAGTGAGGAGATGGCTGCCGCTGTGGTGCTGCTTCCTTTTGTGGAGGACGACTCGTGGACAGACTCGGTACAGCATCCCCGAGGAGCTCAAACCGGGTTATGTGGTAGGAAACCTTGCCAAAGATCTGGCTCTGGGACTGACAGAGATGCACGAGCGCAAGCTGCGGGTCGCATCCGATGCCCAGTATTTCAGCGTGGACGCGGGGAAGGGAGAGCTGCTGGTGAATGACAGGATAGACAGAGAGACTCTGTGTGGTCGCAGCAGCAGCTGCGTGCTGCCGTTACAGGTCGTACTTGAAAACCCGCTCAGTTTGCATCGAATAGAGGTGGAAATAAAAGATATAAACGACCATTCGCCGAGGTTTAATACTGAGGAATTATCTTTAAAAATCGCGGAATCGGCTGCAGTCGGGACGCGGTTTTCTTTAGAGAGTGCTGACGATTTAGACGTTGGACGTAATGATGTTAAATCATACACGCTGTCCAAGAACGAGTGTTTTACGTTAAAAATGAGGGAAGTCGAGGATGGAAAAATGATCCCCGATTTAGTTTTAGAAAAGCCTCTGGATCGCGAAAAAACGGCGTTTTATCAATTAACACTGACGGCGTTAGACGGAGGAAACCCGGTCATGTCCGGTACTGCTCAGATATTAATCACAGTTCTTGACATCAACGACAATTTTCCTGTATTTGATAAAAGCACATATCGAGTTTCCTTGACGGAAAACTCGCCGCGTGGTACGTTTTTAACTCATTTTAAAGCAACAGATGCAGATGAAGGACCAAACGGGGATGTAGAATTCTCCTTTGGGTCAAGAACTCCGCCTGCTATATTATCATTGTTTGATATCAACTCTTCAACCGGTGAAGTTAATTTAAAAGGTGATTTAGATTATGAAAAACAACCGACGTACAAGATCGAAGTGACGGCAAAAGACAAGGGAGCTCCTGTGATGGAGAGTCATTGTCGGCTGCAGATAGACGTTGTTGATGTCAACGATAACGCTCCAGATATCATCCTCACCTCCGAACCACAGCCGGTTCGGGAGGATTCACCGAGCGGATCAGTTGTTGCTTTGTTAAACACACGTGACGCAGACTCTGGAAACAATAGCAGAGTTACACTGCAGCTGCGCAAAGGTTCTCCTTTTACGCTACAAGCGTCATTTTCTAATAATTACGCGTTAGTCACAAGTGGACGTTTAGACCGAGAACGTTTTTCTGATTATAATATTGAGATCACAGCTACTGACTCTGGTTCTCCTCCACTGTCCAGTAAGAAAACGATCCTAGTCACCGTCACTGACGTGAATGATAATCCTCCTGTGTTCTCTCAGTCCTCCTATAACGTGTATTTGAAAGAGAACGGAGTACCAGGATCTATCCTGTACTCAGTTTCTGCTTCTGACCTGGACTCTGGGGAGAACTCTAAAATCTCTTACTCTATTCTGGACTCAAAAGTTCAGGACGTGTCGGTCTCGTCTTACGTCTACATCAACTCAGATAACGGCAGCATCTACAGCATGCACTCGTTTGACTACGAGAAGCTGAAGGTGTTTCAGATTCAGGTCCAGGCAAAGGATCAGGGCTCTCCGTCTCTCAGCAGCAACACCAGCGTCCATGTGTTCATCCTGGACCAGAACGACAACGCCCCCTCTGTCATCTACCCGTCCTCCGCCGCCCTGGGCTCCCTCTCTCATCAGAGGATGCCTCGCTCCGCTAAAGCGGGTCACCTGGTTACCAAGGTGACGGCCGTGGACGCCGACTCGGGTCATAACGCCTGGATCTCCTACAAAGTGGCGGAGGCCACAGACGCCTCTCTGTTCACGGTCAACCAGTACACAGGGGAGGTGAGGACTAAACGCTCCGTGTCCGAGCACGACGACTCCTCTCAGAGACTCCTCATAGAGATCAGAGATGATGGGGAACCGGTCCAGTCCGCCAGCGTCACCGTGTCCATCCTGCTGGAGGACGGTCTGCACGAGCCCATCTTGGACCTGAGACACAAAATATCCGAGCCCAGTAAGAAAAGCGACAGACTGGCTCTTTATCTGATCCTGTCTCTGGCCTCGGTGTCCGTGCTGTCTCTGGTGACTTTTCTCATCTTAGCGGTCAAATGCATGAGGAGCAGCAGAAGCAGTGGCGCCTGCTGCATGAGACACTCAGACTGTGACGATTACAAGAACCCCAACAGAAACCTGCAGCTCCAGCTCAACACTGATGGACCTATAAAGTATGTGGAGGTCCTGGGAGGAGACATGATGTCTCAGAGTCAGTCCTTCAGGTCCTGCATGTCTCCCATGTCAGAGTACAGTGACTTCACCTTGATCAAACCCAGCAGCACCACTGACTTTAAGGAGGTGATCAGTGTCCTGGATGCGTCTTTACCAGACAGTACCTGGACCTTTGAGAGTCAGCAGGTGAGCAGAAACTAGTTTGTATTAGAATTTATATATTTTTGGCCATAAAGATATAGGTTTGTCTATTCCGTTGATGTTCTTTTGACAACATGTCACATAGGCTTAGCAACATAGCCTTCCTTTTTCAATTGAATGTTATAAAAAATTCCCAATATAATTTAGTTAGATTTTTAAGTACGTACATATTTAAAGATAATTGCAGTATATATTTAAAATAGCAATTCTAAGATGTGATATAAAATGCCAAAAACATTATTTTTATTTCTTCTGATATTATTTGGGGTATTCTTTAACTATGTTAGTCTTTTCCGTTTGTATGTCACGCACCTGGAACTTTGAGAGTCAGCACTTGAACAGAAACTCGTTGGATTTTTTTCAGCCATATGCCTGATTTGGTTTTTACTTTTTCGTGTATGTTCTTTGAACTATAATTCACCTTATGATCATCCTCATAGTTTTTTTTATTATTATTATGTTCAGTATTACAAACATATTTCCTAAAGAATAACGAGCAGAACCTTAATTTCCTAATTATTTTTATTATAAACAATAATTTAATTTCATTATATAAGAGATAAATAAAGGAAGATAAATGCGTAACACACATTATTATTATTATTATGTGTATCATTAATATCGTTTATTGTTAAAATTAATATTCGGGACATTGATATAAACTATCATAGTCTGTCCCTTAATATTTCTTTGTTCTTTTATATTGAGGAACTGTAAGTGATGAATAAGGATGGGTTTGAAACTTGAAATATAGTTTTAGAAACGTAGTTCATTAATAGCGAATTATTTTTAAGTAACAATATATCGTATTTTGCAGCTGTATTTATATTACTTACAATGATTGCGCACTAATATTATTTTACAAAATATATATTTATATATTGTTATTAATTCGTTTTCTTTTTAGATTAAAGCACTTTAATAAGTCTGTTAAATGTGGTTCGCACAGTTTCAGCACCTCAGCAGTAGAAGGCATACGAACTATCCCGCGACCCCGTCTTACTGTATTTTTCTACGTATTTATATATATATTTTTAAATACATATTTCTGCCAGATTAATACTAAAAATATATTTGCTATTATTTGTTTGTGTTTTATAAATGTATTTTGTTATGTTGTCTATCAAAGGGCAGTTATATTTAATATTTCTGTTGTCTCTCGTGATGGTTGATCATTTTACACAAATGGCTGCTGTGTCTTTAAATATCTGGCACACCCTGCTCCTATTGGCTCTGTGAATGAACGATAGACCAATGAAAGCTCGAGCTGTACAAAGAGATCTGCTGGCTCCTCTGCAGCTTCAGCAGCATTAACTCTCCCATTCGAACGTGAGATGGCTTCTTTGTCAACACCTCCGTTTCGCCATGTTATTTCCTGATCGTGGTTAAGGATTACGTTTTCACGGAGATGGATGACGGATATTTTCTAGCGAATCTTGACGCGAGTCTCTCCTAACGGCTCGAGGATGACAAAGGGAGGTGGATTTAAAATCTGGAGATGGAAGGCGCTTTGGTGGCATCATTTCTTCCTCCTGTGGACTTCGATCCACGGGCAGACTCGATACAGCATTCTCGAGGAACTAACACCGGGATCCGTGGTGGGAAATATTGCCAAAGATCTGGGTCTGGGGCTGGCCGAGGTCGTGGAGCGTAAATTACGCGTCGCCTCCGACGCCGGGGTGCAGCACTTCAGCGTGGACGCGGGGAAGGGAGAGCTGCTGGTGAACGACAGGATCGACAGAGAGACTCTGTGCGGACAAAGCAGCAGCTGCGTCCTTCCTCTGCAGGTTGTGGTGGACAAACCGCTACAGATGCATCGAGTGCAGGTGGAAATCCAGGACATTAACGACAACTCTCCCGTGTTCCCGTCGCAAGATATTATTTTAAACATTTCCGAGTCGACGTCGGCGGGCGCGCGGTTCTCGCTGGAGGCCGCACAAGATCTCGATTTTGGCGTGAACTCGGTGAGATCTTACAGTTTAAGTAAAGATGATTTCTTCGCGTTAAAGGTGAAAGATATGGCCGGTGGACGTAAAGTCCCTGAGCTGATTCTTTCCAAGTCCCTCGATAGGGAGACAAAAGCGCGACATCAGCTTCAACTCACTGCTCTGGACGGAGGAAATCCGGTTAAATCTGGTACTGCTCGAATTATAATAAACGTTTTTGACATTAATGATAATTTCCCCGTTTTTGATAATCACATGTACAAGGTTTCAATAAGCGAAAATAGCGCAAAAGGTTCGTCTATTTTGACTCTTGCGGCTAAAGATATCGACGAGGGCCCGAACGGCGAGTTAGAATATTTATTCGGAACACACACACCAGATTCCGTTTCTTCCGTTTTTAAAATTGATCCTCAATCTGGCGAAATAATTCTCGTGGGAAAGTTAGATTTTGAAACGAACGAAAACTACGAGATTGACATTACGGCTAAAGACAAAGGAACTCCGAGGATGGAGGGACACTGCACGGTCCAAATTGACGTGTTAGATGTGAACGACAATGCTCCGGATATATTCCTGACTTCCCCACCGAACCCTGTCCCTGAGAATTCACCCAAGGGCACAGTAGTAGCTCTGATCAACGTCCGAGACCTCGACTCAGGTGAGAACGGAAAAGTAGTTTTAAAACTACCGAAAGATTTACCTTTCGAATTAAAACACTCGTTTTCCGACAGTTACACGCTCGTTACCAGTGGAGCTCTGGACCGAGAGAGGGTCGCAGTTTATAATATTGAAATAACAGGGACTGATCTAGGGAGCCCTTCTTTATCGTCTAGAAAATCAATTCATGTCACCGTCACTGACGTGAATGATAATCCTCCTGTGTTCTCTCAGTCCTCCTATAACGTCTATTTAAAAGAGAACGGAGTACCAGGATCTATCCTGTACTCAGTTTCTGCTTCTGACCTGGACTCTGGGGAGAACTCTAAAATCTCTTACTCTATTCTGGACTCTAAAGTTCAGGACGTGTCGGTCTCGTCTTACGTCTACATCAACTCAGATAACGGCAGCATCTACAGCATGCACTCGTTTGACTACGAGAAGCTGAAGGTGTTTCAGATTCAGGTCCAGGCAAAGGATCAGGGCTCTCCGTCTCTCAGCAGCAACACCAGCGTCCATGTGTTCATCCTGGACCAGAACGACAACGCCCCCTCTGTCATCTACCCGTCCTCCGCCGCCCTGGGCTCCCTCTCTCATCAGAGGATGCCCCGCTCCGCTAAAGCGGGTCACCTGGTTACCAAGGTGACGGCCGTGGACGCCGACTCGGGTCATAACGCCTGGATCTCCTACAAAGTGGCGGAGGCCACAGACGCCTCTCTGTTCACGGTCAACCAGTACACAGGGGAGGTGAGGACTAAACGCTCCGTGTCCGAGCATGACGACTCCTCTCAGAGACTCCTCATAGAGATCAGAGATGATGGGGAACCGGTCCAGTCCGCCAGCGTCACCGTGTCCATCCTGCTGGAGGACGGTCTGCACGAGCCCATCTTGGACCTGAGACACAAAATATCTGAGCCCAGTAAGAAAAGCGACAGACTGGCTCTTTATCTGATGCTGTCTCTGGCCTCGGTGTCCGTGCTGTCTCTGGTGACTTTTCTCATCTTAGCGGTCAAATGCATGAGGAGCAGCAGAAGCAGCGGCGCCTGCTGCATGAGACACTCAGACTGTGACGATTACAAGAACCCCAACAGAAACCTGCAGCTCCAGCTCAACACTGATGGACCTATAAAGTACGTGGAGGTCCTGGGAGGAGACATGATGTCTCAGAGTCAGTCCTTCAGGTCCTGCATGTCTCCCATGTCAGAGTACAGTGACTTCACCTTGATCAAACCCAGCAGCACCACCGACTTTAAGGAGGTGATCAGTGTCCTGGATGCGTCTTTACCAGACAGTACCTGGACCTTTGAGAGTCAGCAGGTGAGCAGATCGAAATGTTGAGTTGTCGTGCGTCAGTGTTGAACCTGCAGAGCTCATTTTATTGAGGCAGAAGTGGTGCTGCTATTTGGAACACTTGTAACATTTTAAAGCAATATAGTTGTAATAAAACACACACACACACACACACACACACACACACACACACACACACACACACACACACACATAACACGCACGCAGACCGTAACACCTACACACACAATAACATGTTATAAAACACTATATGTGGTGCAAGTGCAAGATACTTTATTTTGAATGTGACGTGCTAATTTTGTATCGAAACACGAGTTAACACGCCTGTGTACCTATAGTTTTTCTGTACCTATGAGATAAATATTTTATTATGAACCACGAAATAATGAGTTGAATTTGATTTCAAACTAAATACTTTCACAGCATTTCAAGACTTGAAATGCAATAAAATGTTGGGTTTTATTTGAGCAATTAATCGTTTAAAAGCTGTCGTCTTGAGATATTCCAGAAGGTGTTTTATTTCAGAATCAGAAATTCTATTGTCAGTGTTGTCAACACAACATAGGAATTTCTGTGGTGTCAGTACAGAATAAAGTGAGAAATAACACAGAAAATAAACAATAGAAAAAACAGAACCAAGCTTCAAGGCATTTTAACATTTTAAATATCTCGATAAATTAATTACCTTGATAATTATCCACAAATGTCTTAAGATACAGCACTTGGACCTGTAATGGTTACAAGAGGAACAGAAATAATATAAAAGATGTTGGCCAAGTAAAATCTTAATTCATAAAATACCAATAAAATGATATAAACTGCATATCTAATTTAATGTAATGTGACGTATATTTCAGCACACATTTAATGTTCATATTTTGTGGGGTGCGATCAAAGTTGTAATAATAATAATATTGTTCAGTGTTGTATTTAACTTATTTGAAGGCTTGTAGTACTGTGTGTATGCTTTGGTGTGTGTGAGTGTTTGTGTGTGTTGTGAAAACGTATTTAAACTTTTCAGTATATAAATAATAATGGTGTAATATATTTAAAGGTACATATGAAATACATGCGGTAAAATATTGGTTTATTTATGTTTTTAATGAAGGAAAACAAAACGATTATTCTCATTTCAACACAGAGGGGGAGAGAGAGTGTGTTTCTCTGAGCTGCTCTGAGTTGGAGCTGAAGCTCAGAATTGCTTCTCTCTGATTGGTCGCCGAGCTGTCCTCTGCGAGCCAATCACACGCAGAACTGTACAAAGAGATCTCATGCTTCCCCCCTCATCCTCTCTCCTCCTCATAGCGCTCAGGTCTCACATCTGACGAGGACATGCGCGATCACGAAGCCACTCGGATTATTAGTGGTTAATTGTTCGTCTATTTAGGATCTTCTCGGATGTTTCTCTCGATGGGGTGATCAGCAGGACCATGTACTGAGGATTAGTTCGAGCTAAAATGCCTTCTAATGGATCAGAGATGACAAAGAGGACCGGGTGCCGAGACTGGAGATGGATGCTGCTCTGGTGGCATCATTTCTTCCTCCTGTGGACCACAGCGGATTCACAGACTCGGTACAGCATTCCGGAGGAGCTAAAACAAGGATCCGTGGTGGGATATTTGGCCAAAGATTTAGGACTAGGAATATCTGAACTGTTTGATCGCAAACTGCGCGTCGCGGCGGAGGCTGGGGAGCAGCACTTCAGCGTGGACGTGGAGAAGGGAGAGCTGCTGGTGAACGACAGGATCGACAGAGAGACTCTGTGCGGACAAAGCAGCAGCTGCGTTCTCCCGCTGCAGGTTATAACCGAGAATCCGCTCCAGTTGCACCGCATCGAAGTCGAAATCAAAGACATAAACGACAATTCTCCGACGTTTAAAACGGAGCAAAGACAATTAAAAATCGCAGAATCCACCGCGACGGGGACAAAAATACCGCTAGACGCCGCGCAGGATTTAGATGTGGGTTTAAATTCAGTCAAGTCTTATACTCTCAGTAAAAACGAGTGTTTTAGTTTAAAAATCAAAGAGTTATCGGGCGACAGACGAGTCCCGGAGTTGGTGCTCGAAAAATCGCTCGATAGAGAAAAACAAAGCGTGCATCGCTTATTGTTAACGGCTCTGGACGGAGGAAATCCGGCCAGAACCGGTACTACCAGTATTATAATAACCGTACTTGATATAAATGATAATATCCCCGTTTTTAAAAGCCCGATTTACAACGCGACTGTGTATGAAAATAGCGCCGTAGGTGCGTTAGTAGTCAAAGTGGAAGCGACAGACGCGGACGAGGGAGTGAACGGAGAAATTCAATATTCGTTCGGAGAAGACACGCCTCTTTCTTTGTTGTCTGTTTTCCGGTTAAACTCCGTCTCCGGTGAGATGACGTTAGTTGGGCCGTTAGATTATGAGAGAGGTGCTGTGCACGACATTTCCATCACTGCGAAGGACAAAGGGGTTCCAGAGATGGAGGGCCACTGTCGTGTGCAGGTGCATGTTGTTGATGTAAACGACAATCCTCCGGAGATCGTGCTCACTTCAAACCCGAACCCGATACCTGAGGACGCACCTAAAGGCACCGTGGTGGCGCTGATCGCTGCTAAAGACTTAGATTCCGGTGATAACGGGAAAGTGACATTACAGCTGTTAAACAGTCCTTTATTCAGATTAAAACCCTCGTTTTCAAACAATTATGCACTTGTTACTAACGGAGTTTTGGATCGAGAAAAGTTTCATGAGTATAATATTGAGATCACAGCTACTGACTCTGGTTCTCCTCCACTGTCCAGTAAGAAAACGATCCCAGTCACCGTCACTGACGTGAATGATAATCCTCCTGTGTTCTCTCAGTCCTCCTATAACGTCTATTTGAAAGAGAACGGAGTACCAGGATCTATCCTGTACTCAGTTTCTGCTTCTGACCTGGACTCTGGGGAGAACTCTAAAATCTCTTACTCTATTCTGGACTCTAAAGTTCAGGACGTGTCGGTCTCGTCTTACGTCTACATCAACTCAGATAACGGCAGCATCTACAGCATGCACTCGTTTGACTACGAGAAGCTGAAGGTGTTTCAGATTCAGGTCCAGGCAAAGGATCAGGGCTCTCCGTCTCTCAGCAGCAACAGCAGCGTCCATGTGTTCATCCTGGACCAGAACGACAACGCCCCCTCTGTCATCTACCCGTCCTCCGCCGCCCTGGGCTCCCTCTCTCATCAGAGGATGCCCCGCTCCGCCAAAGCGGGTCACCTGGTTACCAAGGTGACGGCCGTGGACGCCGACTCGGGTCATAACGCCTGGATCTCCTACAAAGTGGCGGAGGCCACAGACGCCTCTCTGTTCACGGTCAACCAGTACACAGGGGAGGTGAGGACTAAACGCTCCGTGTCCGAGCACGACGACTCCTCTCAGAGACTCCTCATAGAGATCAGAGATGATGGAGAACCGGTCCAGTCCGCCAGCGTCACCGTGTCCATCCTGCTGGAGGACGGTCTGCACGAGCCCATCTTGGACCTGAGACACAAAATATCCGAGCCCAGTAAGAAAAGCGACAGACTGGCTCTTTATCTGATGCTGTCTCTGGCCTCGGTGTCCGTGCTGTCTCTGGTGACTTTTCTCATCTTAGCGGTCAAATGCATGAGGAGCAGCAGAAGCAGCGGCGCCTGCTGCATGAGACACTCAGACTGTGACGATTACAAGAACCCCAACAGAAACCTGCAGCTCCAGCTCAACACTGATGGACCTATAAAGTATGTGGAGGTCCTGGGAGGAGACATGATGTCTCAGAGTCAGTCCTTCAGGTCCTGCATGTCTCCCATGTCAGAGTACAGTGACTTCACCTTGATCAAACCCAGCAGCACCACCGACTTTAAGGAGGTGATCAGTGTCCTGGATGCTTCTTTACCGGACAGTACCTGGACCTTTGAGAGTCAGCAGGTGAGCAGGAAATGAGTCATTTATATGATCGGTTATATTTAGAAAGAAATATTTTCTTTTATTGAAACATATCTTGATTAAAAAAGTAACGTTGGTTAACTTCACAAATTATTATTAGTATTATTAAATGATTACTATTATTAAAATTTGAATTGTTATTTTAAATAAAAAGAATGTAGTCACCTTAACTCCAGTTACAAATTAAATTCTTATCCATACTAAGTAATTTATTTTTATTCGCAAAACTACTCTTCAAAACGTAACACCCTGGATTGTATCACAAATATTGTCTAATGCAAGCTTTTATTTATTTTGTTTGAGGCTTTCAGAAAAACAAAGACATAATACATACGTATATATTTGCATAATACATCTTACGTGCTTCAAACTTTACTTTTAATTTTACAAAACATGACGATAAATCCTACATTAGTGATGTCAACGAACGTCAAGTGTTTGGACACAGTTTCAGCACCACAGCGGTGGACAGCGACTTTGCGGCCTGTGCGACCAGTGTGTGAGCAGAAGAGGGATTTCGTTCATTTGAAGGCCTTTTTTAAATTAAATAAAGAATAGAAAGGTTTGATAATAAAGGCTTAAATTATTGGATTATTTTTAAAGAATTCCAAAGTACAATAACAAGGTGATTCGTGTAAAATTGAGCTTTGCTTTCTATTTCGTTTTTTTGTTTATTTCGTTTTTTAAATTCCGAATGTGAACTATTTAACATTTTATGCAAAATATACTTTAATTAATGACTATTTAAACTCATATTTAGTAGTTTTCTCGTCTATGATGATCTTGCAGACGTGTGTGTGTGTGTGTGTGTGTCAGTGCAGCTTATTCCCTCTCATTGGATGAACATGATGGAGTCTGTAGACCAATAGCAGCGAGAACTGTACAAAGAGATCCACTCCTCCTCCTCCCCACCTCATTCTCACGGCAACAGAGCTCGAAGGATGGACGAGGAGAAGCTAAATGTCTCTTTTCGTTACAGACTTGCGTCTTATTTTATTTTGAATTTAGGCGATGAGAAGTTCTTATTTTAGCAGTCCACGTCGCGCGTTCGGAGTATGGATTTCTATCTCGTGTGCGCTCTTTATTTGGATTAACAATGGCTCATTTGACTGACTCGGGGATGACAAAGAGGACCGGGTGTCGAGGCTGGAGATGGCAGACGCTTTGGTGGCATTATTTCTTCTTTTTGTGGAGTACGGTCGACGCGCAGACTCGTTACAGCATCCCGGAGGAGCTAAAGCAAGGATCCGTGGTGGGGAATATTGCCAAAGATTTGGGTCTAGGGCTGACGGAGATTTTTGACCGTAAATTGCAAGTCGCATCCGACGCCGGGGAGCGGTACTTCAGCGTGGACGTGGCGAAGGGAGAGCTGCTGGTGGATGAGAGGATAGACAGAGAGGCTCTGTGTGGTCGCAGCAGCAGCTGCGTTCTTCCCCTGCAAGTGGTCGTCGAAGACCCGCTGCAGTTGCATCGAATCGAGATAGAAATAAGAGACATTAATGACAACTCGCCGAGTTTCGTTTCTAGAGAAATATTATTAAATATAGCGGAGTCTGCCGCCGTCGGTACGCGATTTCCTCTGGAGAGCGCGGATGATCCCGACGTTGGTAGCAACTCTATCAAGTCGTATTCTCTCAGTAAAAACGAGTGCTTTTCCCTTAAATTAAAAGAGATTGAGGGAGGAAACACCATTCCCGAACTTTTTCTGGAAAAACCTCTTGATAGAGAGAAAAATGCCGTTCACAAAATACTACTTACAGCGGTAGATGGTGGAAATCCAGCGCGATCTGGAACATCACAGATAATCATTAATGTACTAGATAGTAATGACAATATCCCAGTGTTTGAAAATAATCTTTATAAAGTAGCACTGAGCGAAAATTCACTCAAAGGAGCGCTTGTTGTTAAAGTAAAGGCCACAGACGCAGACGAAGGTTTAAACGGGGAAATTGAATATTCATTTGCATCTCGAACCCCCGAATCTGTTTTATCAATTTTTAATATTAATGGTCTAACAGGTGAAATCACACTTAGGGGACAGTTAGACTACGAAACCACAAAGACTTATGACGTCGATGTGACAGCTAAAGACAAAGGCAGCCCAGTAATGGAGGGTCACTGCCGCGTAAAAATTGATATTACTGACTTCAATGATAACGCACCGGACATTGTTCTTAAATCTCAACCAAAACCGGTTCGGGAAGACGCGCCGAGCGGCACCGTCGTGGCCCTCATCAGTGCGCGAGATCTGGACTCGGGTGACAACGGGAAAGTGACGTTAGAACTGAGAGAAGGATCTCCTTTTAACCTGAAACCGTCTTTTTCCAATAACTACGCTCTGATCACCAGCGGCGCGTTAGACAGAGAGAAGTGCTGGAATTATAATATTGAGATCACAGCTACTGACTCTGGTTCTCCTCCACTGTCCAGTAAGAAAACGATCCCAGTCACCGTCACTGACGTGAATGATAATCCTCCTGTGTTCTCTCAGTCCTCCTACAACGTCTATTTGAAAGAGAACGGAGTACCAGGATCTATCCTGTACTCAGTTTCTGCTTCTGACCTGGACTCTGGGGAGAACTCTAAAATCTCTTACTCTATTCTGGACTCTAAAGTTCAGGACGTGTCGGTCTCGTCTTACGTCTACATCAACTCAGATAACGGCAGCATCTACAGCATGCACTCGTTTGACTACGAGAAGCTGAAGGTGTTTCAGATTCAGGTCCAGGCAAAGGATCAGGGCTCTCCGTCTCTCAGCAGCAACACCAGCGTCCATGTGTTCATCCTGGACCAGAACGACAACGCCCCCTCGGTCATCTACCCGTCCTCCGCCGCCCTGGGCTCCCTCTCTCATCAGAGGATGCCCCGCTCCGCTAAAGCGGGTCACCTGGTTACCAAGGTGACGGCCGTGGACGCCGACTCGGGTCATAACGCCTGGATCTCCTACAAAGTGGCGGAGGCCACAGACGCTTCTCTGTTCACGGTCAACCAGTACACAGGGGAGGTGAGGACTAAACGCTCCGTGTCCGAGCACGACGACTCCTCTCAGAGACTCCTCATAGAGATCAGAGATGATGGGGAACCGGTCCAGTCCGCCAGCGTCACCGTGTCCATCCTGCTGGAGGACGGTCTGCACGAGCCCATCTTGGACCTGAGACACAAAATATCCGAGCCCAGTAAGAAAAGCGACAGACTGGCTCTTTATCTGATGCTGTCTCTGGCCTCGGTGTCCGTGCTGTCTCTGGTGACTTTTCTCATCTTAGCGGTCAAATGCATGAGGAGCAGCAGAAGCAGCGGCGCCTGCTGCATGAGACACTCAGACTGTGACGATTACAAGAACCCCAACAGAAACCTGCAGCTCCAGCTCAACACTGATGGACCTATAAAGTATGTGGAGGTCCTGGGAGGAGACATGATGTCTCAGAGTCAGTCCTTCAGGTCCTGCATGTCTCCCATGTCAGAGTACAGTGACTTCACCTTGATCAAACCCAGCAGCACCACCGACTTTAAGGAGGTGATCAGTGTCCTGGATGCGTCTTTACCAGACAGTACCTGGACCTTTGAGAGTCAGCAGGTGAGCAGACCGAGATGTTGAGTTGTTGTGCGTCAGTGTTGAACCTGCAGAGCTGCTTTTATTTGAGGAAGAAGAGGTGCTGCTTTTAGAACACTTGTAACATTTTAAAGCAATATATTCGTAATCAAACACACACATACACGCATAACACAGACACACACATGCATAACACACACACGCACACACACGCATAACACAGACACAAACACGCATGACACAGACACACACACACACACACACACATAACACACACAGACCGTAACACCTACACACACCAACACACACACACACAATGTTATAAAACACTATATGTGGTGCAAGTGCGAAATAGTTTATTTTGAATGTGACCTACGATTTTTGATGCCTCCATTTTTGTCCATTGGATGATAACTATTTTTCCTGGTGTTACTTTAATTTAAGGTGACCTGTAAATGAATGCTTCAATTTTTTACGGGGTTCTTTTAATATTGTTGTCCATTTATCTAAATTGATTTAATAAACAATAAAACGTATGAAAGCATAAATCAAATATCCTTAAATACACTCTTCTTCATTAAAGTATTTAAGCAGTTCACAAAACACAAAATAAATACATAAAAGTATAAAAGTTTGTTGGACAAAAAAAATTCATAAAGGTTAGTCGACTGTACAATAACTACAATGATAATACAATCAGGAGCAACAAGTTTATATAATAAATGCACTAGTGGGAACTTTTGGAAACATTGCCCTCTTGTGGGTACAAGTTGCACATTTAAATAAAATGCAAAACTTTTATTAAGTTGTATTTTTGTAGTTTCGCCTTAATAAAAGTAGTTAATTATGTTATGTAAATCGTTTTTTTTTAAGTAGTTTTAATTCTCTTTATTCTGTTGGCTTTTGTCTTCTATTTGGGGACTTGTCTGTGTGTGTATAAATGTGTGTGTGTAGGGGTGTGTGTGTGTGAGGGAGAAAGTTGAGTCACTGAGAAGTTCGCCCTGAGTGTCGGCTCTCTCTTCCAATGAGGGGCCGGCTCCGGGGCCTCACTCCGCCCACGAGGGGAGTGAGGCGGAGAGGGGCCACGGCAGAGTCTCCGTCCGGGGAGCGAAGTACTTTTCCGTCTCATTTTCCCCCAACGCGGCGGACATGATCGCGTCAAAACATCCAATCGCTCTCTTCCTGAAGCGGACATGCGTGTCAAGTTTGGACGAGTTTGGAGTTCGGACGAGATAATGGCGACGTGACGCCAAGAGGAGAGAAAACTTTTCCAAACTCTCCGGTTCCTCTGCGCACAATGGAGTCTGGCCAGACGAGGCGCCGCGGAGGAGGGAGGCATCTGCCCGGACTCTGCTTCTTCTATCTGCTCTCCTGCGCGTCCGCTCAGCTCAGCTACACCGTGTCAGAGGAGCTCACCCCGGGATCTATCGTGGGGAACATCGCCAAGGATCTGGATCTGAGCCTCCAGCGGATCGTCCAGCGGCGGCTGCGGGTCGTGTCCGAGTCCAGCACGCAGTACTTCGAGGTGAAGCAAAGCACCGGAGATTTGATGATCAAACAAAGGATCGACCGGGAGCAGCAGTGCGAGTCCAGCTCGGAGTGTTCGCTTCATCTTCAGATCCTCATGGACGACCCTCTGGAGATCCAGCGCGTCCTGGTGAACATCGTGGACGTGAACGACAACGCTCCTCAGTTCTCCACCAGCCTGATCTCTCTGGACATCTCAGAAGCGGCAGCTCCGGGTACTCGCTTTCGATTGGAAAGCGCACACGATCCAGATGTGGGTACGAACTCTTTACGCACTTACCACTTGGCCACGAATGACTTTTTCACGCTGAACGTGGAAGCCAAGAGTGATGGGAGTCGGTTCCCAGAGCTGGTGGTGAACAAGGCTCTGGACCGAGAATCTCAGGACTCGTTTGAACTGCTGCTGACCGCTGTGGACGGGGGTCAGCCGGAGAAGTCGGGCACTTCTCTCCTGACCATTAAAGTCCTCGATGTCAATGACAATGCACCACTATTTGATGAACCTGTTGCCAAAATCAGCCTGTTGGAAAACGTTGCACTTGGCACTTTAGTAACACAATTGAATGCAACAGACAGCGACTCTGGTCGTAATGGAGAAGTGTCCTACATTTTCAGTAAATACACTCCGGACCGGATCGTGAAACTCTTCAGTATTGACTCCAAAAATGGTGAAATCCGAGTGAAAGGGGACGTGGATTATGAAAAGTCGTCCTCCTATCACATCACGGTGCAGGCCAGGGACGCCGGCTCGCCCGCGATGGAAGGCTCCTGCAACGTCGTCATCGAGGTCGTGGACGTCAACGACAACGTCCCCGAGGTCAGTCTGACGTCACTGACCAGCCCCATCAGCGAGGACTCCAAACCGGGCACGGCCATCGCTCTGATCAGTGCCCGGGACCTGGACTCGGGGAAGAACGGCGAGTTGACGTTAACTATTCAACCGGGTCTGCCGTTTAAGCTGAACTCGGCCGTCGGTACTCATTACAGTCTGACCACGTCCGGCAAACTGGACCGTGAGTCTTCCCCGGAGTACACGGTGGTCATCAGGGCCGCCGACGCTGGCTCTCCTTCGCTAACCTCACACATATCTTTCGTGGTAAAACTGTCTGACGTCAACGACAACGCTCCCGTCTTCTCACAACCGTCCTACTCGGTGGACATCCCAGAGAACAACGCTCCGAGTTCCCCCATCGCTGTCGTGTCGGCCAGCGACCCGGACCAGGGCGACAACGCTCGGATCAGCTACTTGATTCTTCCCACCATGATCCAGGGGTCTCCGGTGTCTTCCTACGTCTACATAAACCCGGAGAGCGGGCAGATCTACAGCATGCGGTCCCTGGACCACGAGCAGCTGAATGCTTTCAAGATTGACGTTCAGGCCCGGGATGCCGGGTCTCCCCCCAGGACTGCTAACGTCACGGTGCATGTCTTCGTGGGGGATTTGAATGACAATACACCCTCGATTGTTCACCCGGTCATTCCGATAGATGCGGGGCTGGAGCTCTCTGTTCCCCCATCTGCCGGGTCAGGGTTCCTCATAAACAAGCTGGTGGGTTTGGATGCGGACAGCGGGCACAACGCTTGGTTGTTCTACTCCATCGCCCCGGGACCGAATGCCGGCATGTTCCGGATCGGGGCTCACACCGGGGAGCTCAGAACCGCCCGGAAGTGGACGGAGGAGGAAGAGGGTTCCACGTATAGCATCCTGGTCGTCGTCCAGGACAACGGCGATCCTCCGAAGTCCACTTCGGTGAACATCTCCGTGACCGTGGAGGAGAAGGACGCGGTCAAGGACGCGCCGGCGGTTCCTCGCCACACGCCCTTCTACCGCAGCACGGGGATGTCGGACATCTCCTTTTACCTCATCATCTCGTTGGCCTGCGTGTCGGCGGTGTCCTTCATCACCTTCGTCGTCCTGATGGTTCGCTGCCTGAGGCACCGGGACTCTGGGTTCGGGGACTCGGAATGCTGTTGCTATGGCAGCCACAGGACCAGTCGCTACCATCAGAGGCCCAGCAAGGACATGCACCTGCAGCTCAACACCGACGGACCCATACGCTACATGGAGGTCGTGGGGGGCCCCCAGGACCCGCACACGCGCACCTACCGCCCTTGCTACTCCACGCTGTCCAGCAGAAGCGACTTTGTGTTCATGAAGACGCCCATGCTGGGCGACAACAGCACGCTCAGCACCACGCTCAGCAGGAAGCACCTTATGAACTCAGCCGAGGTGAGGGGATGCTTTGATGAGAGTGCCTGTGATGTAACGGGGCTCCTGCGGTTTGAGGGTCATCAATGACGAGTATCCAAACTAAAAATAATCTGGGTTATTCTACGGAACTGGTCCATTTATTTTACAACACGACAAAAAGCTTATTTAAGAGAAATAAAACGTTCAATTTAACTGTTGTAAATGACATAATACACATTTTAATACCATTATAAATATAAATCTACACTTTAAAATTAAAAAAACTGTCCAATTTATGAGTTTCCCGATGGTATCACGTAGATAAGCCGCTCGCATCCATTCAAAATAATTTAAAAACATGTATTTTTAATTATTAAAACTATGCCTTTGATATTATTCTTTATGTTTAAAAACTCTCAATACAGTCACATTTTATTACCATGCCTTAGTTTACATGCCTCTCTGTAACTCTTACACATCCTGGATCTTACGAAGACACTGTTTCTTTTCCAACTGTTCAAACTGTATGTTATACTTACTAGCTTAGCAAGTTGCTAGCATTGCTGGCTTTAGTCATGTGTCATGTCTGTTTTATATTATTATATATTGGAGATTAAAATCTAAATAACATAACTTTCCATTTAAATTACACATTTATAATCTTGAGTATATAATTCAGGGTCTTTTCTTTTACAAGATTAATTCATCTGCTGAATGAAAATAACTTTTAAAAGGATAATATTTATCAAGATTTAACGCCTGAGGTGGGATTTTCTTTTCACAGGTTTTATGTCTGTACATAATATACATTTCCAAAAGGTTGTGTGGAAGACCCTTCAGAACCATTTAGAAGTATCTCCAGTCATCATTAACTAAGTAAATATCACTTATAAACTTGTTTAGTCAAAGATAAAGTTCATACTTTCAACTGTTCAATGGTTCAGTCCAGACCCAGGCCAAGGCAGGAACCCCTGATAGCAGATGGATGGGAGGAAACCGAGTCCAGAGTGTTGAGAACAGAGGAGAAAAAGAATGTTTAGAAAAGCTAAAATAGAGGTTGGAGGGGCGAAGCAGTGGCTAAAAAACAGGAATTCATCTGGGTCACTTGGCTTGACCCCCAACTTCCTGTTACCCTTTGAACTCCTCATGATTTGTTCCAGCACATGACGCAGGCGGTTTCTGAACATTTGGGACAATTTGTGCAAAAGTCCTTTTTAAAGGCTGTTTTTTTATTTTATTGATTCTCATCTGAAGCCTTTTATTTTATTTTCCTTGGTGGCTCATGGTGAGGCTAAAGTAGGTCGTCTGGTCGGTCGACAGGGAACCATCTGTCGCTGCTCCAGTGACACGTGTGCAGCGAGGACGGAATGAAAGAGATAGTGGAAGAGATAGAAGTCTTTGACTCGCACACGTGTGCCGCAGCCTCGCATGGCCCTTGGAAAAGCTGCTTTAGGAAGTGTGTGAGATTGTGATTCACGCATAATTATTCCCCCACTTTTTACGTAACCACGGCAACACCCTGTGGGCTGTTGTGCATTATCGACCGTCACTTCTTATCTAGAACACTTTGTTGGCGACTCGCTCCACTGGGTGGAAGATCGAGTGTTGTTTGGCTCCTCAACCTTTGTCACAACATGTACTCTTTGTTTCTGAGTATCAGAGGCGATTAAAGAAGTCATGTTAAATATTTTTGACACGATTGTTCAAGTAAAAGTAACAGTTTAGTGGAAAAACTTTCACTGTGCGTCAAGAGTTTTGAGTTTTCTGCTTAAAAATAGTCATTAATATTATACGTGAGAATTACTCAGCATTTTTTTTAGGTTTGTTTGTTTATATTTTAGTTAAATTTGCATTAAATAGCTACTTTTAGTTTCATAATTCAACCATTTAATCATCATCTGTTGTTTTTTTTTACCAAACAAAGAAAGTATGGAACACATCACACACATCGACATCATGTGTTTTGTGTTAATAATTCTTTCCACTGACACAGAATATTGAAACAACGTGACAGTTGATGTCTTCAGGGGTTTCTTGCTACAGTGGCAGTTTATTTCCTGTAATCCTAACAACACACGTAAATATTAGCGGTTTGTGTTTAAGGAAGTGTTTTTACGTTTTGGTTTTGTTGGGAGAAAATTTGGTTTCAGCAAACAAACTAGTGTGAGGTGATGTTTAAAACAAACATCCCTTCACGTTTCAAATCAAATAACCAATATTTAAAGGGTAAATTAACTAACTGTTACAAATATATCAAGTTGCTGCTACATATTCATGGTTTTAATTCACATTTAAAAAGAAAAGTAGTTTCATGGTTTTAAATAAACCTCAAAAAGTATTAGGAGTCGAAATATATTTATCTTGTACATCATGTTAACCTAAACTATCCATGTCCTTCCCTTTATCCCACAAGCCTGCAGTCAGTTTCGACCTTGGCAAAGACAAACCTATGTCTCTGTGTGTGTGTGTGTGTGTGTGTGAGTGTGTGTGTGTGTGTGTGTGAGATGAGAGCGAGTCACACAGCTGGAATGTCGGGCCTCTTTATCCATGTTTGGCTCCAGTTTGGAGTTTCTCTCTCGCTGACAAATCTCAGATAAACTTTGGTGCCCACGTTCGATTGTTCATTCACAGAAGTCGAGTCGAGGAAATTCATATTTGTATTCTCAGCCCACTCACGGCTGAGAATACAAGAGGAGGACAAGAGCTTTTTATTCAAGACGTGTGTGTGTCTGTGTCTGTGTGAGGAGGTTTCTCGTTGTTCAGCATCACGACCTCTGGTTTACGAGCCTCTCTGGACCCGAGACTTGTTTAATTCCTGGTTAAAAGGACAGGGTTTTGAGGGGTGAAGAATTAACTTCAATTAATTAGTAATAAAGAACTCATACATTTATTAAACATGTAATTTTGGATTCATTCGTTGTCATTTTATCATAAGTTCTATATATTAAAGGTCTAGCTCAAGTGATTGTTGGTTCAAAACTAGCTTCTGTTACTTTCTTATTTATCTAGAGCTTGTCAAAACACCCCCAAGTCTCATGATGAAGTTGTTGACAAGATATACAGTCACTTAATTTGTTCAGCTCTTAAGCTGTGTCTGTCATGCTCAACACACACACACACACACACACACATCACATGTATCCTACACACACACACTGATGCAGTAAAACGTGTATTTCATGCTGCTTTTCTTTCTGTTCTCCCTGCAGCAAAAGCCCCCCAACAACGACTGGCGCTTCACCCAGGGACAGAGACCCGGACCCAGCGGGTGAGTATCTCACACACACACACGACACACGACGGGCTGATGAAGAACAGGAGGAAGGTGAGGCGGACGGATCTGCCTGTTTACATGCAGCTTTATAAAATGGCTGCCGCAGCTCTCCCCCCCTCCCCCTCCTGTTCTTCTCACCGAGCCTGTGCGGCATCACTCAGTACCAGTGATGAGGGAGCGGGGGGAGGGGAAGGATGGGGGGGGAGGCGGGGGGTCCGGTATTTATCTTATCATTTCCTTTCATCTGAACGACAGCAGTGACGTGTCGATTGTTTTTGTTGTTTTTTTATACGTGTGTTTTGTTTTCTGCTGGTTGATCCAGTTCAGGCGTCGAGTTTAAGTTTAAGGTGCGAATGGTTTCTGTCCCTTTTTGTGTTTCTCATGATCGTCGCACAACACAGTCGAAGCTCCTCACTTACTTAGAGCTGCCCAGCGAGAGTCAAACATGATTCTTTCTTCCCTAACATGTAGCGTTTATCAAGGGAAACAATTACTATTATTGTTATTATTATGTTATTACTAGGGACAATGATGGCAGCGGTTCTGTAACCAAAAAGCAACACAGATTTTGAGATTCTTCTCAATGAAAATCTTTATTTAACGTTTGTAAAAAATACATGAATGTGGCTCCAACTCCAGGTAGAACATCACCTGACTTGCTATTTAGCAGAAATTTCTGTTTACTTCCTGTTTGTGCGACGACGTGATTGGCTAAATATATAAAGCCAAACAGGAAGTAGAATGGACCCGATCTTTCCGTTGCTGTCGAACAGGTCGTGTTCTTAACGGAAGCCGAGATGCATCATATTCTCAAAGTTTGTATTGTTGTTTGTAGGAAAACATTTTCAAAACATAAGTTTAAAGTTTGATTTTAAAAATTAAAATAATATTTTTTAAATATTTATTTTACACAATTAAGCCCCAAAATAACGCTGACAGAAAGAGAGACGATGTATATTATTTCATCAAAATACAGTCAAAGCTACATTGTCAAAAATGTTTTGCCTGCTTAACATGCAATGTTTAGCTACCAAAGCCATTTTAAGATTCAAGATTCATAGTCTTTATTGTTATTTAATGTCAAAGTCAGATTGTGTTGTCAGTGTTGTAAACACAAGACAGGATTGAATTTATGTTCATGACAGGTTAACATAAACATAGTGAGATTAATAACAAGATAACAGATAATGAAACAAAATAAGATGGGTAAAATAAAAAATAATATATTAATTCGATTAGGAAATATTCATGATCCGGACAGAAAATACAAGATAAAGAATATTTTAACAATTCCAGCATTTAAAATAAAGTAGACAAGATTTATATTCTTTCACTTTCCTTAGTGTACATTTTTAAAATGCCAGAAGTCTTAACAAATCTCATTATCTTACATTTTAAATGCTGTACTATGGCAATAAAGACTTTATTCTTGAATCAAAAGAGTCGTCTTGGCTCCAGTACCAGACAGAACCGAAGCACTGGCAAAGCGATGATGATCCAACACTATATATATATATATATATATATATATATATATATATATATATATATATATATATATATATATATATATATATATATATATATTTGAAGGTTTAACAGAATCAAATCAGCCTCAGAATGAAATACTTCACCACTTAGCATTAGCATACATGCTAACAACTTCTATAGCAACCTCAAATTCCACTTGTAGAAACATCTCAACTGACTCCTTTCCTTCTCATACTAACAAAAAAAAACTTTTGGAAAATAGAAAAAAAAAATACTAAACTGATTCTTTACAAATTGTATAACCTGTTGTGTTTTTAGTCCCCACATGCCGTACGGTACACACATACGATGGACGCCGAAGAGTGGGACAAGGTACTAATTTAGTCGTAGACTCTGTGGTCACCTCCTGCGCTCGGTAGCTGCCCGGCGGTCACCGACTGCTTGGTGTCGGCTGGTCCCGCCAGCTACGGAGTCCGGGGGCGTCGCCAGTAGGTAGAGGATGACTGCTGATGTGCTGTGTGTAGTTGTACCTAACCCATAGCTTCTGTTAATCTCCCTGAAAGTTTGATGGGGTTTGTTGATCCATGTGCTTTAGAGGCCACAATGCCTGCTGTGGCGTAGACGGGACTGTGACATCTCTGTGTGTTTCGTAGCTACTGCCTTGTACATCCGACCGACCGATCCGAGTCCGGCTTCTCTGTGTCGTTATCATGTCATTAGCGGCTGAAAGTCTTATCGTCTCGCTTCTTCATCGTGACCTGAAAGAAAAGAAGCTTGAGATATATAAGGGGGGGGGGGCGTCCTGTGTTCGCAGCAGAGGAAAGACTCACCATCCTGTTGTGGTTCCACCGCTTCTGGACGACGGTGTTTGACCGCAGGAAGTGATAACGTCGACCACAGGATGTGCTTAACACAACCGCAGCCAGGATAAGAGCGCAGACAGGATTTAACTTTAACGTTTTTTTTTATTTATCTCTACTCGAGCCTCGCTCTCCCTCCTTCACCGTCTGGCTCTGGATCCGAAGAACCGAAGCCAGTTTGGCATCGTAAGATAATCAAAGATACATTTCCAACCAGAGACAGATTGCGAGGAAAATATTTAGTTTTGGATCGAAACCTTTAGACCGAGCTGGTCGAAAGGTTCCAATCGAATAAAAAACGGTATTTACTTTAGTTAAAATATATTCTGTTTTGATGAAATTCAATAAAAAATAATTGAATTTGGGAAAATAAAGCAGAACCAAAATGGTTTGACATGATATTTTTGATCATTTTATAGTAATTAAAGTACTATAATTTACCTGAAACTTAACATAAGTACATTTTCCAGGCTATAAATTTAAGAAAAAAAGAGAAAATGTAACATTTCATTTTTCTTTCAAACCACAGGTGTTGCTCTACTACTTAGTGAAAAATAGTAACAATGGAATAAGAAAAGATAAGAACTTCAATGTCGATATTTTCATTTAAACGTTTCATTTTTCTTTATCAGAATAATGTGTCTCTATCTTTAAATTGCTTCAGCGCCAGCTATTCCTTCTACTGCTTTCAGACAACATTGTTTTTTTATTATGATTTATTAAGCTGACACAGTACTTAAGTAAGTAATATTTATATAGTACTTTTCTAGACCAGGGTCACAAAGCGCTTAAACAATCAAACAAATACACAGTTAAAATATATAATTTAAAGATCAAGATAACACGAGACAAACACAGGAGTCCGAGAATCAAGCAGCCAGTGAAGAGATTTAAGGATCGGATAAATGTGAGTTCTTCTATGAGAGCAAAACAAAACAAAGTACAGTATTTCAACAAAATTGCACGGAAGTCATAGTAGGATAACAGTTAATAATAAGTACTTTGAAAGAAAAGGTTCATGAAAAAAATCTATAGAATTTTCATAACTTCTTCTTGTAGAAATTCTGGTTTAAAACCTAGTTTTTGAGGATATTTTAAAGCGACCGATCGTCCAGATTCGTTCTTTGATACGCGACTCCGTGAGCACGTAGATGAACAGAATCAACCGCAGGAATCTCCGCTTTGTTCCCCACATGCAAATAGTCCACTTTGACTAAGCGAGGCTTTGAAGGTGGAGTTTGCACAGATGGAAAAGATCAACTTTCCCCGCCTGACTCTGCAGACAAGCATTTCCTTCGAAGCTCCGATCCAAGAGCGTCATTCCCGAGTGAATGCAGTGGAGATCAATGTGTTTTTCCCCCTGTTTTATCGGATCACTTGAACACGCTTGCTACTGTGTGTCGGTGTGCGGACACATTTGTCCCTTAACAAGAGTGTGTGTTTGTTTGAGACACACCCTGTTTTTTGTGTGTGTATTACATACCCTCCTTGTTTTCCCAGCCAGTTCTCCTCAGGCCGTGTTTCACTGTCAGCTGCTTTGCCTCATCAACGCTCACGTCTGCGATGAGCCGCCATGTTCTCACGCCGGCTCTCTCTCGCTCTCTCTCTCTCTCTCCAGGGCTGCCGGAGGACCTGAGGTTGCCATGGGAACCGGCCCCTGGCCCCAACCCCCAACCGAGGCTGAGCAACTCCAAGCTCTGATGGCCGCCGCCAACGGTGAGTCTCGCACCGCCTCGCAGGTCTGACGCGTGTTCGGGGTGCGTGGGTTGAAGTCGCACAAATATTTACAAACATATCTTCCTCGTGCATTTCCTCGCCAACCTCAGATCGTTACGTTTGAAGCAAGATCTACGACTAGAGAGTAAAACTGTACAGTTTCACCACATAAAATGTTGTTTGTGGGAGGTGAAGAGGAGAGTGTGGGTACGGTGGAACGTCATAAAGATGCTCTTTGGAAACAGAAGGTTTGGACGTTGAGGGTTGTGGAGAAAATACAAAAAAAGGTTTGAAAAAAGTAACAAATAGCTGTAAAGTGGATTAAAACTAACTGAATTTAGGCACTTTAAAATTCACAATTTAATAGCATTAAACTAAATAAGAATAACATAAAAATGCTAACAATTGGAGCTAGCTGTGTTAGCTATGTTAGCTAAAACAAAAGCTTAGCATTTATGATACATTTAATTCATTGAAAGTGTGAAATCCCAACAGATTCATCAGAATATAATTGACAGTTTCAATGACACTATATTAGAGAAAAGAAACGAGCATCGTTGCATAGGAAACGATTCCTTTTAACAGGCAGAAACCTTGAGCAGAACCAGACTCGAGTGTGAAAAGCCTCTTGCTGTCGAGTAGCAAGAGTTGAAGGAGCTCAGGTTATGAAGGACAAGATCAGAACTATCACGAGGGAAGGTGGGAAGTCAGTGGACATAGTAAGTTAATGGAGGTTTGTCACCTCATGTCATTAACCCCGGAAGTCTACCCTTCCAAGGGACTCGTTGTACAAACAAAGCGGGGCATGATTGCAGCTGGCTAGAGGAGGAGTGAAGCCATTATTATTGTCACAATGGACTCTCGTAACCTCTCGTTCGCCCAGATTTCAGAGCTAGTTTATAAAGTAATACGTTCAAAACATGGTCATGATGAGGAACTAACTGCATCTTGGAGAATCAGGAGACTTTTCACATGAGCTGTCCTTCAAGTCCATATTTTAAACAAGTTACTTTCATCTACGTTCATCTATTTATGTATAAAAAAGAGTTTCAGCGTGAAACAAATCCATATAAAGTTCAATTATTCGACCCGTTGTTTCCGAGTAAACACGAGGTGACCGAAGCCAACATGCACTTGTTTGCCTCCAGGTTTGAAAACCAAACAAATCTGTGTTTAATTCAATAACATGTCGGCGTTCCATGTGTCTACTGTAAACTCGCGCTCGCGTCTTCTGTTGAATCGTAAGCAGACGGCGAGCTGGTCCGGCGAAGCAACCCGACACCCACGCTCTCGCTCAGACTCTTTTTGCTCAAGAAATAAAGTTTATTCACACGTTCAGTTCATCATACGAGCGGTGACGTCCAGGTCCAGATCACTGCTGTGTTTACTCCTCAGTGAACTCAGTATTTTCCACTGTTATTGTCACTTTGACACGTCAATGTTTGTCTCTGCGAAAACAGACCAGAATGTTTCCTATGTCGCAAGAAAGAAGGACAGAAAGTCTCGGATTTTAAGAGAGAAAAACTCTGGTTAATTTACTGGAAGCGCAGCGAGGACGTCACCATTGTGTTTATATATACTGTGGCAGAGGGGAGGCTGGGGGAGGGAGGATGGGGGAGGGAGCATCTGTGGCTCTGCAATGCAGGGGCTGAGAGAGAGAGAGAGAGTCGAGAGCCGAGCGTCATGCGCACTCGGCATGATGGGAGAAACGAAATGGAGGGACTCTGAGTCATAGGAATGTTACACATGTTTTTTAATAGTCGTGTAATGTTGGAGAGACGTCGTCCGCTCGAGCACAGAGAGGGTTTCGAACCGCATACCAAAGCGTAAGAGTCGCTCGCAGGGTCGGACTAGAATAGTTTCACAAGCCCCCGCAGAGAGACCAGTTTCCCAGTTGCTCGGTTGGATCTTAGTGTGTGTGTCGGGTCCAGGTCAGAGCAGGAGGAGGAAGAACGAGGCCCCGGAGCCACATGTGACTTAGCCCTGAAACTATGACATTTTGATTCATGTTCTTTTCTATGGTGTTATTTTACTGAAATAAAAAACGTTCATTGAATTAAATAAAAACATATTTTCACTCTATATAATATGATTAAGGAAAGGCCTTTTTTTGTTTTAATTTAAAGTATTTGGACGTTTTTAAAAGGAAATAATTTAATTTCTAACTTTAATTTAAAGCCTTTTAATGTCTTTAAGTTTGTGAATCAAAGTATTTTATTTATTTATTCATAACTTTCATTTAAAGTATTTCAAAGTTTTGGTTTGTTCTTTAATTAAATAATATATATATTTTTCAAACTCTATTTGAAGTGTTTTATATGTTTTTTAATCAAAGTATTAAATCGTTTATTTATAACCTTAATTTAAACTTTTTTTGAATGAAAGTTTTTTCATTTTTGTTAATGACTATAAGGTATTTTTAAAATTTTTTTTTGTAGTTTTAACATCTTGTTCTCTTTAAGAAGAGTTTAGGAATATTATGTCTGCATGTTATAACAATGTATGATGAAATAATTAAACAAATATTACCATAACTTGCAGATATAACTATTATTTTTCATCTAAAGAGTTATTTTTACCCACAAAAACTCGAAAATTCTGTAAAAGATTGAATTTATTTGCACCTGTATTCTACTTTATTTCGTCGTTGTCGCTAACTATTTTCATTCTCTCCTCCCCTTCCTCCTCCTCTTCCTCTTCCATCCCGCTCCACCCCTCTTCCCGCCAGAAGTGAGCGAGGCCACGGGCACCCTGGGACCCGGCACGATGGGCCTGAGCACCCGCTACAGCCCCCAGTTCACCCTGCAGCACGTGCCGGACTACCGGCAGAACGTCTACATCCCGGGCAGCACCGCCACGCTCACCTCCAACCCCCAGCAGCAGCAGCAGCAGCAGCAGCTGCAGCAGCAGCAGCAGCAGCAGCAGCAGCAGGCCACGGCCCAGCAGGCCGCCCAGCAGGCTCTGCCCCCGCCCCAGAACCCCGGCCAGCCCGAGCCCCCCAAGGCCGCCCAGACGCCGGCCTCCAAGAAGAAGTCCACCAAGAAGGAGAAGAAGTAGACCCGGGGGTCTTGAACCCTCCCACACACCCGGCCGGTCCCGTATCTCTCCAGGCGTCTGATCACATGGACAAACTTGACGGTTCTTTAAACTTTGAAGACCCTTAGAAAAATCTGAATGTGTGTCGGTGTTGTCGTGCTGAAGGTCCAGTACCAATGTGTGGGTAGATATATCCGTGGGCAGGGTGTGGGGGGGGGGGTCTTATTTTTTGGCAGAAATCAATAGATTCATTGTAAGTAACCATGCTGGTATAAGTGACGTGAGTCCACATGTAAATGGAAAGTTCGGATATTTTAAACTTATGGCTTAAATCCCCCCGTCCCCCCCGGCCCCCCGGCGTAGGATCAGCGGAGGCTGATCTCGACAGGTGTTACCAACTCTTCTGCATGTTTAAGGATCATAGTTTTAGAGAAGGAAAGCTATGCATCGCTACCACGAGGAGGTTTCTATCAATCAACCCCTCCCTCCCCACACGTAGCATTTACTCGACACTTATCGATATTTGTAAGAGCATGAGCTTGTAGGAGTGCAGCTGCAGAGCACACCTTTTGACTCCCCTCCAGATGTGCCCCCCAAACCCCCCCAAACACACACACACACACGCCAAAACCTTGAGCCATGTTTGTATCCGGAGATTCCGAGATCCTAGAGCTGAAACTTCTCGACAGTTTTATTTTTTTTTCTCTCGTCTTCTTGGAGACTCGCATAGAGGCGTCGTCTGTGTTGAGACGACACGGAGTCCATACTTGTCGGGACCCCCGGGGTCCCGGGGCGGAAGTGAAGGGGTTCAGTTTGCTTGTGGTTCTACCCACTGAATGTACAGAGGAAGCAGGATTGAGGACGCCCCCCCCCCCCCCACCACGTGTTGTAGACCGAGAGCCACTCGACAGAACAGCTACACTGTCCCGCTCACCTCCTCTCTGCACGAGGCCCCCCCCCTTGACCCCCCTGACGCCCCCTTAACCCCTTGTAAATAGACAAAAAGTTGTTGGTATGAGCCAGTAGTTTGTACAGAAGGGACCATGACCAACGTTTCCAGTCCCTCTCCACAAGCTGTGGCCTACTACTGGAATGTGTTGCATTTTGTTTTACAAGAAAAAAAAACTCCGATTTAAAAAACCTCAAAAAAAAACAACTCAATTATCAATGAAACTGCGATGTTTGTGTTGCAATGTAGTAACTAAGCACCATGAAAGCCGACTAACACTTCAGTGTAAATAAACCAGTAAAGGAGACTTTAGCGGGAGGCACACTTCTAGACTAGTTAACTCGTGATACGTGATGCAAATATTTTTGTGTTCATTTCCTCTCTCTCTCTATCTCTTTCTCTCTCTCTTTCTCTCTATCGTTTATCACCCTTGTAAGAGACACGAAACGAAAAAAGAAAAAAGAAAAAAAGAAATAGTTCTATCCTTCTGTAACCTCAATGTTCTTTTGCGGTGGTTTTATCTCGTGCATTTGTGAACGAATGCCTTTCATTCTCTTTCTGTCCAGCAAATGATTATAAATATTATATATGTGTGAGTCCGTCCGTTGCTGAATTAACTCTATCCTGCTGTGTTATCTTTCTTATCAAATGCTTATCCCCCCCTCCCCCCCACGCTATACCCTTGTGTTACTCTCTTATTTTTATGCTAATATTTATATTGCTGTTTTATTTTCTCTTGGACACTGACATTTCAAATAAAAAGGATTATGAAATCATTCACTTGTTTCTGTGTTCTTTGCTTCAATATGAGTCGATTAAAATTAGAATAATGACTCGCCTTCAGTGAATATAAACACAAAAAAAGAGATTTCGAACAAGATACTGGTCCCATTATTTCATCAGTTTAGTTGAAGATAAAGTAGTTTATTATCAAGTTATTTCAAATCAGTTTATCAGTTTAAGAGTGAATTGAATACTTGAGATCCAAGCTTTTGTCTTTGATTTATTCTGAATATTATATTCTAAATATTATACTACACTAACTACAAATATAAACTATAGTACTGTTATGTAAATATATATATATATATAATAATAATAAAATATTCTTTACTAAGTTTTCTGTTTTGTCTTTCAACAGATTTTTACTTTCTTTTGAAAATTAAACTAATGAAAGTGAGAAGTGTTTTTCACAATTATTTTTGTGTATATATGTGTATATGTTAGGTTAAAATGTATAAATAAAATGACATTTTACAATTACAGTATTACTATCTTCATCACTAATTTATAAAATCTATTTGAAGCTGCTGTAGAAGTCTTTTGCTGATGAAATATAATCCAAGAGGTACAAAAGTGACTCAACTGGACTGTGTAGAGTTCTAAGAAGTAAGAAAGCTAGTAATGGTTATTCGTTGATCTTTCTAGACCAGGGTCACAAAGCACTTTAACAATGAAAAACAATACACAGTTAAAATATATAGTTTAAAAGATAAAGACACATAAGACAAACACTTTGGGTCTCAGATAATCAAGCACAAGTTAAGGTATCTTAAGATGTTTCTTGAAGGAGTCAGTAGATCATCAAACACAGATGTTTCTTGAAGGAGTCAGTAGATCATCAAACACAGATGTTTCTTGAAGGAGTCAGTAGATCATCAAACACAGATGTTTCTTGAAGGAGTCAGTAGATCATCAAACACAGATGTTTCTTGAAGGAGTCAGTAGATCATCAAACACAGATGTTTCTTGAAGGAGTCAGTAGATCATCAAACACAGATGGTTCTTGAAGGAGTCAGTAGATCATCAAACACAGATGTTTCTTGAAGGAGTCAGTAGATCATCAAACACAGATGTTTGTTGAAGGAGTCAGTAGATCATCAAACACAGATGTTTCTTGAAGGAGTCAGTAGATCATCAAACACAGATTTTTCTTGAAGGAGTCAGTAGATCATCAAACACAGATGTTTCTTGAAGGAGTCAGTAGATCATCAAACACAGATGTTTCCTGAAGGAGTCAGTAGATCATCAAACACAGATGTTTCTTGAAGGAGTCAGTAGATCATCAAACACAGATGGTTCTTGAAGGAGTCAGTAGATCATCAAACACAGATGTTTCTTGAAGGAGTCAGTAGATCATCAAACACAGATGTTTGTTGAAGGAGTCAGTAGATCATCAAACACAGATGTTTCTTGAAGGAGTCAGTAGATCATCAAACACAGATGTTTCTTGAAGGAGTCAGTAGATCATCAAACACAGATGTTTCTTGAAGGAGTCAGTAGATCATCAAACACAGATGTTTCCTGAAGGAGTCAGTAGATCATCAAACACAGATGTTTCTTGAAGGAGTCAGTAGATCATCAAACACATAGATGGTTCCAAAGCTTAGGAGCAACAGTCTGGAAGGATTTCTCTCCTCTGGTCCTGAAGTTCAGGAACCATCAGTAGATTCTGATCCACAGACCTCAGAGCCCGAGCTGGGGTGTAAGTCTGGATCAGATCACTGATGGAAGGTCTGACCATGAATAGATCTGAAAGTAAGAACCAGAATTTTAAAATGATCCTGAAAGAAACTGACAGCCAGTGAAGAGTTTTAAGGATCGGAGAAATGTGAGTTCTTCTACTAGAGCGGTTTAGACACCAAAATAAACTGTTACAAAAGTTTAAATGACACAAGCACATAGATTATAAGATCAAGAACGTGTTGTGACATCATTTCAACTCTCATCCGAGAAGCTTCAGTTGGAACTTCTTTATGCATGAAGACGCAGAATTATAAGTGGAGTCAAAAATGTTTGCCTGGCCAAAAATAAGTTATTATTATATTTCAAATCACCAGTTTATTACGTAACAAGTCGCATTCTAATGTAGATGTTGATCAGTGAAATCATGAGCTTCAAAAATAAATGATTTAAAAATCTTTAAATCTGTTAAAACTACAGTTAGATGAATATCTGTGCAGCACATTGTTCAAAACTAGATCGTTGTGTTATCTCAGGGTCAAGATGACCCGAAGACCTGAAAACATATGTGTCAACCTAGGGGTTTAACATCCATGTACAGTGAGTTGAGTTAAAGGAAGAGCATCCAGTGTCGAAAAAGGACCTAAAAGGTTCGAGACGCAGAAGAAAGAACTCTTACTGACGCTGATCATAAAAAAAAAACGGCTTCAATTTTCTCAACAGCACAAAGAAAGAAGGTCATGTGTTCGATCCCATTAACAGAAGCGTGAAGTTGTGATTTTCCTTGGTGTACTTTCCATGTCCTCGGGTGAAAACCCATCAATGTGTTTCATTGTCCGAAGTTTTTTATCACAAAAACGATTTCACTTCAGGGTTGATCTTCAAATGTTATAATAAAGTAATGTGAGTAAATGTTCCTCATCTAATGAGCTAAAAACAGAGAAAAAAATAAATGTGTTTTTGTGGATGTTGATGTGTCCGTTAGCAAAAATATCTCATAAAGTAACAAACAGATTTCAATGATACGTAGTTTTCGTTTTCTACTGGGTTGTGCGAGTGTGTCGAGTTGGTCACTATGAGCTCAGTTGAATGTTTATGGTACTAAACAAAAGTAGGTCAGGGATAGTGGACGAAAAGTACATCATGGTTGAGATGCTTGGTACACATCTTTTCTAAAATCCCAATGAATATTTGCGTCATTAACCAAGATTTTCTGTCCGTACACATCATTTAAACTAGCTTTTTGACTCGAGGAAATGATTGTGTCATCAGGTAATATTGTTTTGTGTAACATAACTTTGAATTTTTGCATCTGAAAAATTAAGTTATACTCGATGACTAAACAGAACATCGAAGAAAAAAGACTTACAAGACTAAACCTACATACAAAGTTGATTGGATGGATGGATGGATGGATGGATGGATGGATGGATGGATGGATGGATGGATGGATGGATGGATGGATGGATGGATGGATGGATGGATGGATGGATGGATGGATGGATGGATGGATGGATGGATGGATGGATGGATGGATGGATGGATGGATGGATGGATGGATGGATGGATGGATGGATGGATGGATGGATGGATGGATGGATGGATGGATGGATGGATGGATTGAGTATTTTGTCTTTCCTTTGTAGTTCCTAAGACTGAAATTTACTCTACAAACCATGTCGTTCAGATTAGTTATTTGAAAAAAATGCTGAATCATCTCGATGCTCTTCACTGCATCATTTCTTTCTCTTTTTACTTGAAGGTTTTAGATTCTGTCTTTCGTTTAAAGTTATTTTTTCTTTCTCTTTGAAATCCAAAGATGTTGCTAAACATCTTCTTGGTCTCATTTCTTAGTTTCAGTCGAGGCACCAAACAGTATAACCTAGAAAACTAGTTAAGGATAGGATCATCCTGTAGTTTTCACTATATTGAGGATTAGAGACTATAGAGCAGATGTTTCCTACATTCAGAGCTTTATAACCATGTTGTTCCTGTTGACGTCCATCACTCCATGTGCGTCAATGTAACTCCAGGAAGAGCCAAGGTCACCACGATGAATCTCCAACTACATAAAAACAACAAATGTGTATATGTATATACAAAATACTCAATCTATCTATATCCATTTATACATCCATTACTAAAATGATCATTTTATTTTTGACAAACGATTTGGTTCACAGTGTTTAGTTTAATTTTTGCATCTGAAAAATGAAGTTTTACTCGATGACTAAACAGAACATCGAAGAAAAAAGACTTACAAGACTAAACCTACATACAAAGTTGATAGTATTGCCTTGTTTTCTGTCGTCCAGTTCCTCTCAACAAACCCTGGAGTCTCGAAGATCAGGTTTGAATCAACACTGCAATGTTTTCTGCCCAAGTAACCTGGTGCCTCTGCATCGTCACGGCAACAACAAAGCCTCTTTTCCAGCAACCGTGCATCGGAGAATGTGTTTTTACGAGCTGCTCTTAAGTGAATAGATCACAGTGTCCCACAAAAAGTCCATTGTGCGTCTTATCTTCCCGAAGCAAACAGTGTTTTATCTCCGGGCTCCTGCGGCTGCTCTGGGTCCGTGTGCCACTCAAGGAAACAACAATAACGCTCGCCTCTAAAAATAACCCACAAGACGACTCTTAAGCAAAGAGTTCTTCTCTGACCCGCGGCTGCAGAGAGAAGATGTTGGAGGTGAATACTTGATGGAGCGGCTGATGCAGTCTTTAGCGTGACTTCAGGGAGCCGTGACACTTTCCAGGGTATTTTAAGTCGAGGATATGAATGTTTTATCCGCCGAGGACTAGTTTTAGTGGCGACACTGCTGTGATATTCATGAGTCACTGTACGAACCACAGATTAGTTATTCAAAATAATGCTGAGTCAGGCTCTTACGACATGTTGGATGGATGGATGGATGGATGGATGGATGGATGGATGGATGGATGGATGGATGGATGGATGGATGGATGGATGGATGGATGGATGGATGGATGGATGGATGGATAAATTGGATGGATGGATGGATGGATGGATGGATGGATGGATGGATGGATGGATGGATGGATGGATGGATGGATGGATGGATGGATGGATGGATGGATGGATGGATGGATGGATGGATGGATGGATGGATGGATGGATGGATGATGGATAAATTGGATGGATGGATGGATGGATGGATCTATAGATATATAGATGGATGGATGGATGGATGGATGGATGGATGGATGGATGGATGGATGGATGGATGGATGGATGGATGGATGGATGGATGGATGGATGGATGGATGGATGGATGGATGGATGGATGGATGGATGGATGGATGGATGGATGGATGGATGGATGGATGGATGGATGGATGGATGGATAAATTGGATGGATGGATGGATGGATGGATGGATGGATGGATGGATGGATGGATGGATGGATGGATGGATGGATGGATGGATGGATGGATGGATGGATGGATGGATGGATGGATGGATGGATGGATGGATGGATGGATGATGGATAAATTGGATGGATGGATGGATGGATGGATCTATAGATATATAGATGGATGGATGGATGGATGGATGGATGGATGGATGGATGGATGGATGGATGGATGGATGGATGGATGGATGGATGGATGGATGGATGGATGGATGGATGGATGGATGGATGGATGGATGGATGGATGGATGGATGGATGGATGGATGGATGGATGGATGGATGGATGGATGGATGGATGGATGGATGGATGGATGGATGGATGGACGGACGGATGGATCTATAGATATATAGATGGATGGATGGATGGATGGATGGATGGATGGATGGATGGATGGATGGATGGATGGATGGATGGATGGATGGATGGATGGATGGATGGATGGATAAATTGGATGGATGGATGGATGGATGGATGGATGGATGGATGGATGGATGGATGGATGGATGGATGGATGGATGGATGGATGGATGGATGGATGGATGGATGGATGGATGGATGGATGGATGGATGATGGATAAATTGGATGGATGGATGGATGGATGGATCTATAGATATATAGATGGATGGATGGATGGATGGATGGATGGATGGATGGATGGATGGATGGATGGATGGATGGATGGATGGATGGATGGATGGATGGATGGATGGATGGATGGATGGATGGATGGATGGATGGATGGATGGATGGATGGATGGATGGATGGATGGATGGATGGATGGATGGATGGATGGATGGATGGATGGATGGATGGATGGATGGATGGATGGATGGATGGATGGATGGACGGACGGATGGATCTATAGATATATAGATGGATGGATGGATGGATGGATGGATGGATGGATGGATGGATGGATGGATGGATGGATGGATGGATGGATGGATGGATGGATGGATGGATGGATGGATGGATGGATATATAGATGATATATAGAATGATTGAGTATTTTGTCTTTCCTTTGTAGTTCCTAAGACTGAAATTTACTCTACAAACCATGTCGTTCAGATTAGTTATTTGAAAAAAATGCTGAATCATCTCGATGCTCTTCACTGCATCATTTCTTTCTCTTTTTACTTGAAGGTTTTAGATTCTGTCTTTCGTTTACAGTTATTTTTTCTTTCTCTTTGACATCCAAAGATGTTGCTAAACGTCTTCTTGGTCTCATTTCTTAGTTTCAGTCGAGGCACCAAACAGTATAACCTAGAAAACTAGTTACGAGGATCATCCTGTAGTTTTCACTTTATTGAGGATTAGAGACTATAGAGCAGATGTTTCCTACATTCAGAGCTTTATAACCATGTTGTTCCTGTTGACGTCCATCACTCCATGTGCGTCAATGTAACTCCAGGAAGAGCCAAGGTCACCACGATGAATCTCCAACTACATAAAAACAACAAAAGTGTATTTGGAATCACTAAAATGATCATGTATCCATGGGTCAAAGTCTGTTTAGTTTTCTCAAAAGTATATAATAATATTTTGATTAATAAATTTAGGACCAAAGAAGTTGAATGATATTTACTTCTTCCCTTTTAATGGGGCAAGAGAATCCTATTTGTAACATCTTGCTTAGTGTAATGATCGATAAAAATGTTTGTTTTCTAGAGGCTACTGAGAAAGATTTGATTTAAATCAGTTCAAGACTGTGAGGAAAAACTGAATATTATCTTCTTTTTCTGGTCGATCTTAAACCCCGAAATCTCAAGCCAGGAAGACCAGAGAGGCCGACTTTCACAAGTCCCTCATCATGACCATGTTTTGAACGTATTACTTTATAAAGTTGCTCTGAAATCTGGGCGAACGAGAGGTTACGAGAGTCCATTATGACGTAATAATGGCTTCACTCCTCCTCCTGCTGTAATCACGCCCCCACTTTGTTTATACAACGAGGAGGTGGAGACTTCCGGGATTGATAACGCGCGGTGACAAACCACGTTTGACCAATCACAGCAGAGTGGGCGTGGTTATGATAAACAAGATTTCATCTCCAGAAAGTGTGTTCAGTGGGCGGGGCTTAAGATCATTTTCTAATGTTAATATTTAGACGAAAAGAGTTTTGTACAAACACACACTGATGATACAATAGAGTCACACATCACAACAACACACACACACTGATGATACAATACAGTCACACATCACAACAACACACACACACTGATGATACAATAGAGTCACACATCACAACAACACACACACACTGATGATACAATAGAGTCACACATTACAACAACACACACACTGATGATACAATAGAGTCACACATCACAACAACACACACACTGATGATACAATAGAGTCACACATTACAACAACACACACACACACTGATGATACAAAAGAGTCACACATCACAACAACACACACACTGATGATACAATAGAGTCACACATTACAACAACACACACACACACACACTGATGATACAATAGAGTCACACATCACAACAACACACACGCACTGATGATATAATAGAGTCACACATTACAACAACACACACAAACACACTGATGATACAATAGAGTCACACATCACAACAACACACACTGATGATACAATAGAGTCACACATCACAACAACACACACACTGATGATACAATAGAGTCACACATCACAACAACACACACACACACTGATGATACAATAGAGTCACACATCACAACAACACAAACGCACTGATGATACAATAGAGTCACACATTACAACAACACACACACTGATGATACAATAGAGTCACACATTACAACAACACACACACACTGATGATACAATAGAGTCACACATTACAACAACACACACACTGATGATACAATAGAGTCACACATCACAACAACACACACACTGATGATACAATAGAGTCAGACATCACAACAACACACACACACTGATTATACAATAGAGTCACACATTACAACAACACACACAAACACACTGATGATACAATAGAGTCACACATTACAACAACACACACACTGATGATACAATAGAGTCACACATCACAACAACACACACACTGATGATACAATAGAGTCACACATTACAACAACACACACACACACACTGATGATACAATAGAGTCACACATCACAACAACACACACACACTGATGATACAATAGAGTCACACATTACAACAACACCGACACACACACTGATGATACAATAGAGTCACACATCACAACAACACACACGCACTGATGATATAATAGAGTCACACATTACAACAACACACACACACACACTGATGATACAATAGAGTCACACATCACAACAACACACACACACTGATGATACAATAGAGTCACACATCACAACAACACACACACTGATGATACAATAGAGTCACACATCACAACAACACACACACACTGATGATACAATAGAGTCACACATCACAACAACACACACACACTGATGATACAATAGAGTCACACATTACAACAACACACACACACACACACACACTGATGATACAATAGAGTCACACATTACAACAACACACACACACACTGATGATACAATAGAGTCACACATCACAACAACAACACACACACTGATGATACAATAGAGTCACACATCACAACAACACACACACACTGATGATACAATAGAGTCACACATCACAACAACACACACACTGATGATACAATAGAGTCACACATCACAACAACACACACACTGATGATACAATAGAGTCACACATCACAACAACACACACACACACTGATGATACAATAGAGTCACACATCACAACAACACACACACACACTGATGATACAATAGAGTCACACATTACAACAACACACACACACACACTGATGATACAATAGAGTCACACATTACAACAACACACACACACACACTGATGATACAATAGAGTCACACATCACAACAACACACACACACTGATGATACAATAGAGTCACACATCACAACAACACACACACACTGATGATACAATAGAGTCACACATCACAACAACACACACACACTGATGATACAATAGAGTCACACATCACAACAACACACACACACACACTGATGATACAATAGAGTCACACATCACAACAACACACACGCACTGATGATACAATAGAGTCACACATTACAACAACACACACACACACACTGATGATACAATAGAGTCACACATCACAACAACACACACACACACTGATGATACAATAGAGTCACACATCACAACAACACACACACTGATGATACAATAGAGTCACACATCACAACAACACACACACACACTGATGATACAATAGAGTCACACATCACAACAACACACACACACTGATGATACAATAGAGTCACACATCACAACAACACACACACTGATGATACAATAGAGTCACACATCACAACAACACACACACTGATGATACAATAGAGTCACACATCACAACAACACACACACTGATGATACAATAGAGTCACACATCACAACAACACACACACTGATGATACAATAGAGTCACACATCACAACAACACACACACACTGATGATACAATAGAGTCACACATCACAACAACACACACACTGATGATACAATAGAGTCACACATCACAACAACACACACACACACACTGATGATACAATAGAGTCACACATCACAACAACACACACACACTGATGATACAATAGAGTCACACATTACAACAACACACACACACACACACTGATGATACAATAGAGTCACACATTACAACAACACACACACACACTGATGATACAATAGAGTCACACATCACAACAACACACACACACACTGATGATACAATAGAGTCACACATCACAACAACACACACACACACTGATGATACAATAGAGTCACACATCACAACAACAACACACACACTGATGATACAATAGAGTCACACATCACAACAACACACACACTGATGATACAATAGAGTCACACATCACAACAACACACACACTGATGATACAATAGAGTCACACATCACAACAACACACACACTGATGATACAATAGAGTCACACATCACAACAACACACACACACACTGATGATACAATAGAGTCACACATCACAACAACACACACACACACTGATGATACAATAGAGTCACACATTACAACAACACACACACACTGATGATACAATAGAGTCACACATCACAACAACACACACACACTGATGATACAATAGAGTCACACATCACAACAACACACACACTGATGATACAATAGAGTCACACATCACAACAACACACACACACACACTGATGATACAATAGAGTCACACATCACAACAACAAACGCACACACTGATGATACAATAGAGTCACACATCACAACAACACACACACATTAGTTGAACTTAAAAACAGCAACATTTTGTGATCCTATCTTTACATGAATGTTTTCTATCCGTCAAAAGTCCTTGAACGGCTCTGAACAGAATGTGGTTCGAGTCTCAACTTTCTCTCCCGGACGCTAAGTTTAGCACAAACCGTGGTTTAACACATAAATCGTCCTTCAACAGCGACTCCTCCTCAAACACTGCAATATATTTTTATATTCTCTTCCAGTTTAAGAGCTTCGTTTACTCGACGACAGCATCTGTTTATTCATTTTATTTTTATTTATTAATTTATTTGTTCATTAGTTCTCGACAAAAGACATTCATAACAAAATCATCAACACAATGTACTTATCAGAGATAAAGTGGTTAAAGTGGAGTTTAAAAAACGTCTTTTTCACCTTTTG